>NC_053025.1:552772902-553112980 GCF_003073215.2 Triticum urartu | reverse complement strand
CTTCGGCCCCCCCAGTTGGGGCAGCCTTCCTTTTCTTATCTCCCCCAGCTGGAGGGGGAGCATCTTCTTCTTATTCCTCGTCTTCGGGGGAGGAGTGCGCCGCAGAGTCATCGGATGGTGAGTCCGACGACGCCTGGCGTCAGGAACTCTTTCGGGTTCCCTTGGCCTTCTTGGTCTTCTCCGGCACCGTATAAGGAGCCGGAGTCAGCATCTTCGCCAGAAGAGCGCCCGCAGTATCTTCGGGCAAAGAGGTCGGACAGTTAATCTGCCCCGACGCTCCACCCAGTCCTGTCAAAGGCATGCAGATTAGACCCCCGCACATGATTAAGCTAGGGGAAATAAAATATCCTATTGGATGTATAGAACTCACCGAACGCGCTAGGCGCTTTGCGCTTAGCCCGCGGTCTTCGGCGAGAGAGGGAGGGACCTCGGCGCCCTTGAACAGCACCCTCCAGACGTCCTTGTGCGTCGTGTCGAAGAGCTCGCTCAAAGTCTGGTGCTGGGCCAGGTCGAACTCCCACAAGTTAAAATCCCGTTGTTGACACGGGAGGATCCGGCGGATGAGCATGACCTGGACTATGTTGACAAGCTTGAGCTTCTTGCTTGCCATGCTCCGGATACATTTCTGGAGTCCATCCAGCTCCATCGATGAACCCCACGACAAGCCCTTCTCTTTCCAGGAAGTGAGCCGTGTAGGGAATCCGGATCGAAACTCGAGGGCAGCCACCCATTTGGCGTCGCGCGGCTCGGTGATGTAGAACCACGCCGATTGCCACCCCTTTATGGTCTCCATGAAGGAGCCTTCAAGCCATATAACGTTGGGCATCTTGCCCACCATGGCTCTGCCGCACTCTGCTTGTCGGCCCTCCACTACCTTCGGCTTGATATTGAAGGTCTTTAACCACAGGCTGAAGTGGGGCCGGATGCGGAGGAAAGCCTCACACACGATGATAAACGCCGAAATGTTGAGGATGAAGTTCGGGGCTAGATCATGGAAGTCCAGCCCGTAGTAGAACATGAGACCACAGACGAATGGATGGAGGGGAAACCCCAGTCAGCGGAGGAAGTGGTGGAGGAAAACTACCCTCTCGTGAGGTTTAGGGGTAGGAACGATCTGCCCCGCAGCGGGCAGCCGATGCGCGATATTCGCGGCCAAGTATCCGGCTCCGCGCAGCTTCTTGATGTGTCCCTCCATAACGGAGGAAGCCATCCATTTGCCTCCCGCTCCAGACATGATTGGAGAAGGTTGAGGGGAAGGATGTAGGCTTGGGCGTTGGAGCTCGAGTATGCGAAGGTGGATGAGCAAAGGAGGAAGAAGGCGTGGATGAAAAGGTAAATCCTTATCCCTTTATATGGGCGGACGAAATTATGCGTCCCCACTAGCCTGGTAAAACTTGCTTATCCCGTAATCGATGGCGCGGTTGGGTTACCCATGCCCGTATTGATGAGAATCTTGTAATAAGGGGACAGGATCTCTGCTTTGACAAGACGTGTCAAAAAACTGCCTCGCGTTATGTGCGGGGCTAGTTAAAGGAAACGGTTCGAATAATCACCGGGCCATGGCATAATGTTGTGTTGCTAAACAAAGCAGCAAATTAGATTTGTGAAAATATTATTCTCTCTATGGTGGTATGTGGAACTTATTTTGCAGGGTCGGACACTATCCTTGTATTCAAATCCTTCTGTGATGTATTCGGAACAGGAACCCGCCTTGCAATGCCGAAGACAATACTGCGCGCCGGACTCATCGTCATTGAAGCCTAGTTCAGGGGCTACTGTGGGAGTCCTAGATTAGGGGGTCTCCGGACAGCCGGACTATCTCCATTGGCCGGACTGTTAGACTATGAAGATACAAGATTGAAGACTTCGTCTCGTGTCTGGATGGGACTCTACTTGGCGTGGAAGGCAAGCTAGGCAATACGGATATGGATATCTCCTCCTTTGTAACCGACCTTGTGTAACCCTAACCCTCTCCGGTGTCTATATAAACCGGAGGGTTTTAGTCCGTAGGACAACAACAACTACAACATACAATCATACCATAGGCTAGCTTCTAGGGTTTAGCCTCTCTGATCTCGTGGTAGATCTACTCTTGTTCTACCCATATCATCGATATTAATCAAGCAGGACGTAGGGTTTTACCTCCATCAAGAGGGCCCGAACCTGGGTAAAACATTGTGTCCCCTGCCTCCTGTTACCATCCGGCCTAGACGCACAGTTCGGGACCCCCTACCCGAGATCCGCCGGTTTTGACACCGACACTTGGTTTTCGTCTTTGCCTAAGAATAGTATTGATTCATGGAACAAATGCAAAGATGATTTTATCTCTAAGTATTTTCCTCCCGCTAAGATCATCTCTCTTAGAAACAATATAATGAACGTTAAACAACTTGATCATGAACATGTTTCACAAGCTTGGGAGAGAATGAAATTAATGATACATAATTGCCCTACTCATGGTTTGAATTTGTGGATGATTATACAAAAAAATTATGCCGGATTGAATTTTGCTTCTAGAAATCTTTTAGGTTCGGCCGCGGGAGGCACTTTTATGGAAATCACTTTAGGAGATGCTACTAAACTCCTAGATAATATTATGGTTAATTATTCTCAATGGCATACTGAAAGAACTTCTAATAAAAAGTGCATGTGACAGAAGAAATTAATGTGTTGAGTGGAAAGATGGATGAACTTATGAAATTATTTGCTACTAAGAGTGTTTCTTCTCATCCTAATGATATGCATTTGTCTACTTTGATTGAGAATAACAATGAATCTATGGGTGTGAATTTTGTTGGTAGGAATAATTTTTGTAACAACGCTTATAGAGGGAATTTTAACCCTAGGCCATATCCTAGTAATCCTTCTAATAATTATGGGAATTCCTACAACAACTCTTATGGAAATTATAATAAGATGCCCTCTGATTTTGAATCTAATATTAAAGAATTTATTTCTTCGCAAAAGAATTTTAATGCTATGATTGAAGAAAAATTGCTTAGGATTGATGATTTGGCTAGGAACGTTGATAGAATTGCTCTTGATGTTGATGCTTTGAAACTTAGATCTATTCCACCTAAGCATGATATTAATGAGTCTCTGAAAGCCATGAGAATTTCAATTGATGAGTGTAAAGAAAGAACCGCTAGGATGCGTGCTTCCAAAGATGCCTTTATTAAAGCGTGTTCTTCTAATTCCTATGAAAATCAAGATGAAGATCTAAAAGTTATTGATGTGTCTCCTATTAAATCTTTATTTTTCAATATGAATCTTGATGAAACTGAATATGATCTTCCTTTACCTAGAAGGCGTTTTAAAAATTCAGAGTGTTTAGATCTTAATGATGAAATTGATGAAAGTGGGATGGAAAGAAATAAAAATCTAGATGTTGCTAAACCCACTATATTGGATTTCAAGGAATTTAATTATGAAAATTGCTCTTTGATTGATTGTATTTCCTTGTTGCAATCCGTGCTAAATTCTCCACATGCTTATAGTCGAAATAAAGCCTTCACCGAACATATTGTTGATGCCTTGATGCAATCTTATGAAGAAAAACTTGAGTTGAAAGTTTCCATCCCTAGAAAACTCTATGATGAGTGGGAACCAACTATTAAAATTAAAATTAAAGATCATGAGTTTTATGCTTTGTGTGATTTGGGTGCTAGTGTCTCTACTATTCCCAAGACTTTGTGTGATTTACTAGATTTCTGTAATTTTGATGATTGCTCTCTAAACTTGCATCTTGCGGATTCCACTATTAAGAAACCTATGGGAAGAATTAATGATGTTCTTATTGTTGCAAATAGGAATTATGTGCCTGTAGATTTCATTGTTCTTGATATAGATTGCAATCCTTCTTGCCCTATTATTCTTGGTAGACCTTTCCTTAGAACGGTTGGTGCGATTATTGATATGAAGGAAGGGAATATTAGATTTCAATTTCCATTAAAAATGGGCATGGAACACTTTCCAAGAAAGAAAATAAAATTACCTTATGAAACTATCATGAGAGCCACTTATGGATTGCCTACCAAAGATGGCAATACATAGATCTATTCTTGCTCGTTATGCCTAGCTAGGGGCGTTAAACGATAGCGCTTGTTGGGAGGCAACCCAATTTTATTTTTATTCCTTGATTTTTGATCCTGTTTAGTAATAAATAAATTATTTAGCCTCTGTCTTGGTTGTGTTTTTTTGTGTGTTTAATTAGTGTTTGTGCCAAGTAGAACCGTTGGGAAGACTTGGGGAAAGTCTTGTTGAACTTGCTGTAAAAAAACAGAAACTTTAGCGCTCACAAGAACTGCTGTCATTTTTATTTGAAGAGTGATATTTAGTTAATTCTTTTTGCAGATGATTAATAGATACATTTCTCACGTCCAGCAATTTATTTTAGAATTTTTGGGGTTCCAGATCTTGCGCTAGCTACAGATTACTACAGACTGTTCTGTTTTTGACAGATTCTGTTTTTTGTGTGTTGTTTGCTTATTTTGATGAATCTATGGCTAGTAAAAGAGTTTATAAACCATACAGAAGTTGGAATAAATTAGGTTTAACACCAATATAAATAAAAAATTAGTTCATTACAGTACCTTGAAGTGGTGTTCTGTTTTCTTTCGCTAACGGAGCTCACGAGATTTCTATCTTGAGTTTTGTGTTGTGAAGTTTTCAAGTTTTGGGTGAATTCTTTTGATGGATCATGGAACAAGGAGTGGCAAGAGCCTAAGCTTGGGGATGCCCATGGCACCCCCAAGATAATACAAGGACACCAAAAAGTCAAAGCTTGGGGATGCCCCGGAAGGCATCCCCTCTTTTCGTCCACTTCCATCGGTAAATTACTTGGAGCTATATTTTTATTCACCAACATGATATGTGTTTTGCTTGGAGCGTCTTGTATTATTTGTGTCTTTGTTTGTTAGTATGCCACAATCATCCTTGCTGTACACACCTTTTGAGAGAGCCATATATGAATTAAAATTTGATAGAATACTCTATGTGCTTCACTTATATCTTTTGAGCTAGATAATTTTGCTCTATGTGCTTCACTTATATCTTTTGAGCTAGATAATTTTGCTCTGTGTGATTCACTTATATCTTTTGAGCTAGATAATTTTGCTCTATGTGCTTCACTTATATCCTTTGAGTTAGATAATTTTGCTCCATGTGCTTCACTTATATCCTTTGAGCTAGATAATTTTGCTCTATGTGCTTCACTTATATCTTTTGAGCGTTATAATTTTGCTCTATGTGCTTCACTTAGATCTTTTAGAGCACGGTGGTGGATTCGTTTTAAAGAAACTATTGATCTCTCATGCTTCACTTAAATTAATTTGAGAGTCTCTTAATAGCATGGTAATTTTCCTAATAATAATATGCTTGGTATTCAAGATTTGTGAAACTTTCTTTTGAGTGTGTTGAATACTAAGAAAAGATTGAAGCATGATAATTGTTTTGAGATATGCAGGTGATAATATTAAAGTCATGCTAGTTGAGTAGTTTTGAATTTAAAGAATACTTGTGTTGAAGTTTGTGATTCCCGTAGCATGCACGTATGGTGAACCGTTATGTGATGAAGTCGGAGCATGATTTATTTATTGATTGTCTTCCTTATGAGTGGCGGTCGGGGACAAGCGATGGTCTTTTCCTACCAATCTATCCCCCTAGGAGCATGCGCGTAATACTTTGCTTTGATAACTTCTAAATTTTTGCAATAAGTATATGAGTTATTTATGACTAATGTTGAGTCCATGGATTATACGCACTCTCACCCTTCCACCCTTGCTGGCCTCTCTAATACCACGCAACTTTTGCCGGTATCATACACCTACCATATACCTTCCTCAAAACAGCCACCATACCTACCTATTATGGCATTTCCATAGCCATTCCGAGATATATTGCCATGCAACTTTCCACCATCTAGTTCATCATGACACATCCATCATTGTCATATTGCTTAGCATGATCATGTAGTTGACATAGTATTTGTGGCAAAGCCACCATTCATAATTCTTTCATACTTGTCACTCTTGATTCATTGCATATCCCGGTACACCATCAGAGGCATTCATATAGAGTCATACTTTGTTTTAGTATCGAGTTGTATCATTGAGTTGTAAATAAATAGAAGTGTGATGATCATCATTCAATGGAGCATTGTCCCAAAAAAAGAGAAAGGCCAAAGAAAAAAAAAAGGCCCCCCAAAAAAAGGGCCAATGCTACAATCCTTTTTTCCACACTTGTGCTTCAAAGTAGCACCATGATATAGCAAGTCTCATATGTTGTGCTTCAAAGTAGCACCATGTTATTCATATAGAGAGTCTCATATGTTGTCACTTTCATATACTAGTGGGAATTTTACGTTATAGAACTTGGCTTGTCTATTCCAATGATGGGCTTCCTCAAATTGCCCTAGGTCTTCATGAGCAAGCAAGTTGGATGCGCACCCACTAGTTTCTTTTGTTGAGCTTTCATACATTTATAGCTCTAGTGCATCCGTTGCATGGCAATCCCTACTCACTCACATTGATATCTATTGATGGGCATCTCCATAGCCCGTTGATACGCCTAGTCAATGCGAGACTATCTTCTCCTTTTTGTCTTCTCCACAACCACCATTCTATTCCACCTATAGTGCTATATCCATGGCTCACGCTCATGTATTGCGTGAAGATTGAAAAAGTTTTGAAAAAGTTAGAGTATGAAACAATTGCTTGGCTTGTCATCGGGGTTGTGCATGATTTAAATACTTTGTGTGGGGAAGATGGAGCATAGCCAGACTATATGATTTTGTAGGGATAACTTTCTTTGGCCATGTTATTTTGAGAAGACATAATTGCTTTGTTAGTATGCTTGAAGTATTATTATTTTCTATGTCAATATAAACTTTTGTCTTGAATCTTTCTAATCTGAATATTCATACCACAATTAAGAAGATTTGCATTCAAATTATGCCAAGTAGCACTCCGCATCAAAAATTCTCTTTTTATCATTTACCTACTCAAGGACGAGCAGGAATTAAGCTTGGGGATGCCTGATACGTCTCCAACGTATCTATAATTTTTGATTGCTCCATGCTATATTATCTACTGATTTGGACTATATTGGGCTTTATTTTCCACTTTTATATTATTTTTGGGACTAACCTATTAACCGAAGGCCCAGCCCAGAATTGCTGTTTTTTGCCTATTTCAGTGTTTCGGATAAACAGAATATCAAACAGAGTCCAAACGGAATAAAACCTTCAGAAACGTGATTTTCTCACCGAACCTGATCCAGGAGACTTGGACCCTACTGCAAGGGATAAAAGAGGTGGTCACGAGGGTGGGGGGCACCCCCCCTAGGGCGCGCCCCCTGCCTCATGGGCCCCTCGGTGCTCCACCGACGTACTCCTTCCTCCTATATATACACACGTACCCCCAAACGATCAGAACAGGAGCCAAAACCCTAATTCCACCGCCGCAACATTCTGTATCCACGAGATCCCATCTTGGGGCCTGTTCTGGAGCTCCGCCGGAAGAGGGTCGTCATCACGGAGGGCTTCTACATCATCCTAGCCCCTCCGATGAAGTGTGAGTAGTTTACCTCAGACCTTCGGGTCCATAGTTAGTAGCTAGATGTCTTCTTCTCTCTCTTTGAATCTCAATACAAAGTTCTCCCCCTATCTTATGGAGATCTATTCGATGTAATCTTCTTTTTGCGGTGTGTTTGTTGAGACTGATGAATTGTGGGTTTATGATCAAGTCTATCTATGAATAATATTTGAATCTTCTCTGAATTCTTTTATGCATGATTGGTTATCTTTGCAAGTCTCTTCGAATTATCCGTTTGGTTTGGCCAACTAGATTGGTAGTTCTTGCCATGGGAGAAGTGCTTAGCTTTGGGTTCGATCTTGCGGTGTCCTTACCCAGTGACAGAAGGGGCAGCAAGGCACATATTGTATCGTTGCCATCGAGGATAACAAGATGGGGTTTATTTCATATTGCATGAATTTATCTGTCTACATCATGTCGTCTTGCTTAAGGCGTTACTCTATTTTTAACTTAATACTCTAGATGCATGCTGGATAGCGGTCGATGAGTGGAGTAATAGTAGTAGATGCAGAATTGTTTCGATCTACTTTTCACGGACGTGATGCCTATATACATGATCATGCCTAGATATTCTCATAATTATGCACAATTCTATCAATTGCTCAACAGTAATTTGTTCACCCACCGTAGAATACTTATGCTCTTGAGAGAAGCCACTAGTGAAACCTATGGCCCCCGGGTCTATTCTCATCATATCAATCTCCATCACTTTTATATTTTTTTGCTATTTACTTTGCTTTTACTTTTTACTTTGCATCCTTATATCAAAAATACCAAAAATATTCTATCTATCAGATCTCACTCTCGTAAGTGACCGTGAAGGGCTTGACAACCCCTAATCGCGTTGGTTGCGAGTAGCTATTGCTTTGTGCAGGTACGAGGGACTTGAGCGTGGGCTCCTACTGGATTGATACCTTGGTTCTCAAAAACTAAGGGAAATACTTACGCTACTCTGCTGCAGCATCCCTTTGTCTTCGGGGAAAACCAAAGCAAGCTCAAGACGTAGCACACGTCCGAGACAAGTAGACCGAAACGATTCTGCATCTACTACTATTACTCCACACATCGACCGCTATCCAGCATGCATCTAGAGTATTAAGATCATAAGAACAAAGTAATGCTTTAAGGAATATGACATGATGTAGAGGGATAAACTCATGCAATATGATATAAACCCCATCTTTTTATCCTCGATGGCAACAATACAATACTGTCGGTTCCCTTTCTGTCACTGGGATCGAGCACCGCAAGATTGAACCCAAAGCTAAGCACTTCTCCCATTGCAAGAAAGATCAATCTAGTAGGCCAAACCAAACTGATAATTCGAAGAGACCTGCAAAGATAAACCAATCATACATAAAAGAATTTAGAGGAGAATCAAATATTGTTCATAGATAATCTGGATCATAAACCCACAATTCATCGGATCTCGACAAACACACCGCAAAAGAAGATTACATTGAATAGATCTCCAAGAAGATCGAGGAGAACTTTGTATTGAGATCCAAAGAGAGAGAAGAAGCCATCTAGCTAATAACTATGGACCCGTAGGTCTAAAGTAAACTACTCACACATCACCGGAGAGGCCATGGAGTTGATGTAGAGGCCCTCCGTGATCAATGCCCCCTCCGGCGGAGCTCCGGAAAAGGCCCCGAGATGGGATCTCTTGAGTACAGCAGGTTGCGGCGGTGGAATTACGTTTTCGTGGTGCTCCTGGATGTTTGCGGGTACGTGGATATATATAGGAGGAAGAAGTACGTCGGTGGAGCAATAGAGGTCCCACGAGGGTGGAGGGCGCGCCCAGGGGGTAGGCGCACCCCCTGCCTCGTGCCTTCATCCCTTGTTTATTGACGGCCACTCCAAGTCTCCTGGATCACGTTTGTTGAGAAAATCACGTTCCCGAAGGTTTCATTCCGTTTGGACTCCGTTTGATATTCCTTTTCTTCGAAACCCTAAAATAGGCAAAAAACAGCAATTTGGGCTGGGCCTGTGGTTAGTAGGTTAGTCCCAAAAATGATATAAAAGTGTAAAATAAAGCCGATTAACATCCAAAATAGATAATATAATAGCATGGAGCAATCAAAAATTATAACGTATCACTACGTCAGGCTGCCTATTCTGCACAACTCCAAACAAGCTGAAACTTCACGTGGATTTTTTATGGAATATATAAGAATTATTGGAGCAAATAACTACCAGAGGGGGCCACCAGGTGGGCACAACCCACCTGGGCACGCCAGGGCCCCCTGGCACGCCCTGGGGGGTGTGGCCTCCTCGGCCCACCTCCGATGCCCATCTTTTGGTATATAAGGCATTTTGACCTAGAAAAAAATAAGAGGGGGACTTTCGGGATGAAGTGCCACCGCCTCGAGGCGGAACTTAGTCAGGAGCACTTTTGCCCTCCGGCGAGCGATTCCGTCGGGGGAACTTCCCTCCCAGAGGGGGAAACCATCATCATCATCACCAACAACTCTCCCATCTTAGGGAGGGCAATCTCCATCAACACTTCAACAGCACCATCTCCTCCCAAACCCTAGTTCATCTCTTGTGTTCAATCTTGTTACCGGAACTATAGATTGGTACTTGTGGGTGACTAGTAGTGTTGATTACATCTTGTAGTTGATTACTATATGGTTTATTTGGTGGAAGATTATATGTTCAGATCCAATATGCTATTTGATACCCCTCTGATCTTGAGCACGATAATTATTTGTGAGTAGTTACCTTTATTCATGAGGTCACGGGAGAAATCATGTTGCAAGTAATCATGTGAATTTGATATGTGTTCGATATTTTGATAGTATGTATGTTGTGATTCCCTTAGTGGTGTCATGTGAACATCGACTACATGACAGTTCACATATTTGGGCCTAAGGGAATGCATTGTGGAGTAGCATCTATATGATGGGTTGCGAGAGTGACAGATGCTTAAACCCTAGTTTATGCGCTATTCCGTAAGGGACCGATTGGATCCAAAAGTTTAATGCTATGGCTAGAATTTATTCTTAATACTTTTCTCGTAGTTGTGGATGCTTGCGGGAGGGTTAATCATAAGTAGGAGGTTTGTTCAAGTAAGAATAGCACCTAAGCACCGGTCCACCACATATCAAATTGTCAAAGTGGCGAAGACGAATCGAACCAACATGATGAAGGTGACTAGATGAAATTCCCGTGTACCCTCAAGAACGCTTTGCTTATAATAAGAGACTGTTTTGGCATGTCCTTTGCCTCAAAAGGATTGGGCTACCTTGCTGCACTTTTGTTACTACTATTGTTACGTGCTCGTTACAAATTATCTTGCTATCAAACTACTCTGCTACTTACAATTTCAGCACTTGCAGACATTAACCTACTGGAAACCAGTTGTCATTTCCTTCTGCTCCTCGTTGGGTTCGGCACACTTACTTATCGAAAGGATCTCCAATTGATACCCTATACGTGTGGTTCATCAAGGCTATTTTCTGACGCCATTGCCGGGGAGTGAAGCGCATTTTGTAAGTGGAAATTGGTAAGGAAACATTTATATAGTATGCTGAAATTTATTGTCACTTGTTACTATGGAAAACAATCCTTTGAGGGGTTTGTTTGGGGTATCTTCACCTCGTTAATTAGCTACCCCTCAACCTACTGCACCTACTGAAAATATTGAATATGAAATTCCTTCGGGTATGATAGAACAACTGCTAGCTAATCCTTATGCAGGAGATGGAACTGAACATCCTGATATGCACTTGATATATGTGGAACAAATTTGTGGATTGTTTAAGCTTGCAGGTTTACCCGGAGATAAAGTTACGAAGAAGGTTTTCCCTTTATCTTTGAAGGGAAAAGCATTGGCATGGTATAGGCTATGCGATGATATTGGATCATGGAATTGGAATCGTTTGAAATTGGAGTTCCACCAATAATTTTATCCTATGCATCTAGTTCATCGTGATAGGGAATTATATATATAATTTTTGGCCTCGCAAAGGAGAAAGTATCGCTCTAGCTTGGGGGAGGCTTAAGTCAATGTTATCTTCATGCCCCAATCATGAGCTCTCAAGAGAAATTATTATTCAGAATTTTTATGCTCGGCTTTCTCGTAATGATCAAACCATGCTTGATGCTTCTTGTGCTAGTTCCTTTATGAAGAAGACTATCGAATTCCGATGGTAAAATAATTAAAATCAACTCTAAAGATTGGGAACTCGACAAAGGTAAAGAGTCAGGTATTAAACTTGAGTATGATTGTGTTAAATCTTTTATGGATATCGATGCTTTTCAAAAGTTTAGCACTAAATATGGACTTGACTCTGAGATAGTAGCCTCCTTTTGTGAATCATTTGCTACTCATGTTGAACTCCCTAAGGAGAAGTGGTTTAAATATCACCCACCTATTAAAGAAGAAACTAAAGAACCGGTACCAGTTAAAGAAGAAACTATACTTTATAATGTTGATCCAGTTGTTCCTTCTGCTTATATTGAGAAACCAGCTTTTCCTGTTAGGATAAAGGAACATGCTAAAGTTTCAACGGTGGTTAACAAAAGCTATATTATTTTTGGATGACTTTTTTCCACAAGATGACTTTTGTCCCATTATTTTTGGTAGACCTTTCTTGAATACAGTTAATGCTAAGATAGAGTGTTAGAAACAAACTGTTGGTTAGCTTTGGTGATGAGTCTCATGAGTTTAATTTTTCCAGATTTAGTAGAAATCTTCATGAAAAGAATTACCTTGTAAGGATGAATTAATTGGTCTTTCTTCTATTGCTGTACCACCTACTGATCCTTTAGAACAATATTTGCTAAACCATGAGAATGATTTTCATATGCATGAAAGAAATGAAATAGATAAAATTTTCTTTGAACAACGTCCTCTACTTAAACACAATTTGCCTATTGAAACTCTAGGAGGTCCTCCTCCACCTAAAGGTGATCCTGTGTTTGAATTAAAATAATTTCCAGACACTTTGAAATATGCTTATCTTGATGAAAAGAAGATATATCCTGTTATTATTAGTGCTAACCTTTCAGAACATGAAGAAGAAAGATTATTGAAAGTTCTAAGGAAGCACCAAGCTGCTATTGGATATACTCTTGATGATTTAAAGGGCATTAGTCCCACTCTATGTCAGCACAAAATTAATATGGAACCTGATGCTAAACTCGTTGTTGATCACCAACGTCGGTTATATCCGAAGATGGAAGAAGTGGTAAAAACGGAAATATTAAAACTTTTGGAAGCAGGTATAATCTATCCTATAGCTGATAGTAGATGGGTAAGTCCTGTTCATTGTGTTCCTAAGAAAGGAGGTATAACTGTTGTTCCTAATGATAAGAATGAACTTATTCCACAAAGAATTGTCACGGGCTATAGAATGGTAATTGATTTTAGAAAATTAAACAAAGCAACTAGAAAATATCATTACCCTTTGCCTTTTATCGATCAAATGCTTGAAAGATTATCTAAGCACACACACTTTTGCTTCCTTGATGGATATTCTGGCTTTTCACAGATACTTGTTTCTCAACCTGATCAAGAAAAGACCACTTTTACTTGTCCCTTTGGAACCTATGCTTATAGACGTATGCCTTTTGGTTTATGTAATGCACCTGCTACCTTTCAAAGATGTATGACTGCTATATTCTCTGACTTTTGTGAAAAGATTGTTGAGGTTTTCATGGATGACTTTTCTGTTTATGGGAAGTATTTTGATGATTGCTTAAGCAATCTTGATCGAGTTTTGTAGAGATGTGAACAAACAAATCTTGTCTAGAATTGGGAGAAGTGCCACTTTATAGTTAATGAAGGCATTGTCTTGGGTCATAAAATTTCTGAAAGAGGTATTGAAGTGGACAAAGCTAAGGTTGATGCAATTAAGAAAATGCCATGTCCTAAAGATATAAAAGGTATTTGTAGTTTCTTAGGTCATGCTGGTTTCTATAGGAGATTTATCAAAGACTTTTCAAAAAAAATTCTAGGCCTCTTACTAGTCTCTTGCAGAAGGACATTCCTTTTGTTTTTGATGATGATTGTTTAGAAGCCTTTGAAACACTTAAGAAAGCCTTAATTTCTGCACCTATTGTTCAACCACCTGATTGGAACTTGCATTTTGAAATTATGTGTGATGCTAGTGATTATGTTGTTGGTGTTGTTCTAGGACAAAGAGTTAATAAGAAACTCAATGTTATTCATTATGCTAGTAAAACTCTAGACAGTGCTCAAAGAAATTGTGCTACTACTGAACAGGAATTCTTAGCAGTTGTGTTTGCTTGTGATAAATTTAGACCTTATATTGTTGATCCCAAAGTAATTGTTCACATAGACCATGCTGCTATTAAATATCTTATGGAAAATAAAGATGCTAAACCTAGAATTATTCAATGGGTTCTCTTGTTACAAGAATTTGATTTACATATCATTGATAGAAAAGGAGCTGAGAACCCAGTTGCTGATAATTTCTCTAGGCTTGAAAATGTGCTTGATGACCCACTACCTATTGATGATAGTTTTCCTGATGAGCAGTTAGCTGCAATAAATGTTTCTCATGGTACTCCTTGGTATGCTGATTATGCTAATTACATTGTTGCTAAAATTTACCACCTAGCTTTACATACCAACAAAAGAAAAAATTCTTCTATGATTTAAGCCATTAATTTTGGGATGACCCACATCTTTATAAAGAAGGAGTAGATGGTATTATTAGACGTTGTGTACCTGAAAATGAAGAGGGACAAATCCTATGGAAATGTCACTCCAGGGATTATGGAGGGCATCATGCTGGAGATAGAACTGCTCACAAGGTATTGCAATCTGGATTTTATTGGCCTACTCTCTTCAAGGATGTCTGTAAGTTCATCTTATCTTGTGATGAATGTCAAAGGATAGGTAATATTGGTAAGCATCAAGAAATGCCTATGAATTATTCACTTGCTGTTGAACCATTTGATGTTTGGGGATTTGATTACATGGGACCTTTTCCTTCCTCTAATGGTTATACACATATTTTGGTTGCTGTTGATTATGTTACTAAATGGGTAGAAACTATTCCAACTAGTAGTGTTGATCACAACACCTCTATTAAAATGCTTAAGGAAGTTATTTTCCCAAGTTTGGAGTCCCTAGATATTTAATGACTGATGGTGGTTCAGACTTTATTCATGGTGCTTTCCGTAAAATGCTTGCCAAGTATGATGTTAACCAAACCAAAAATACAAACATACCTTGTTGCAATTTATTTATCTCGCGTTCCCGCATGATCTATCTATCAAATTATTACAACTCCCTCATGTCTGTTTGCCATTTTTTGGCGTCATTACCCGAAAGGGATTGACAACCCCTTTAACACGTCGGGTTGCGAGTAATTGTTATTTGTGTGCAGGTGTTGTTTACGTAGTGTTGCTTGGTTCTCCTACTAGTTCGATAACCTTGGTCTCATCACTGAGGGAAGTACCTACCGTCGTTGTGCTGCATCATCCCTTCCTCTTTGGGGATATACCGACGTAGTTCTAGTAGACATCAGAAGCCCATCATTGGATTATACAAACCAGGTTCTATAATGAAAATTTCACACTAGTATATGAAAGTGATAACATAGGAGACTCTCTATCATGAAGATCATGGTGCTACTCTGAAGCACAAGTGTGGAAAAAAGGATAGTAGCATTACCCCTTCTCTCTTTTCTCTCTCTTTTTTATTTTTTTATTTTTTTTATTTTTTTATTTTGGGCTCTTTGGGCTCTTTTTTCCCCTTTTTTATTTTTTGTCCAGAGTCTCATCCTGAATTGTGGGGGAATCATAGTCTCCATCATCCTTTCCTCACATGGGACAATGCTCTAATAATGATGATCATCACACATTTATTTAATTTACAACTCAAGAATTACAACTCGATACTTAGAACAAATATATGACTCTATATGAATGCCTCCGGAAGTGTACCGAGATGTGCAATGACTCAAGAGTGACATGTATAAAAAATATGAATGGTGGCTTTGCCACAAATATGATGTCAACTACATGATCATGCAAAGCAATATGACAATGATGAAACATGTCATAATACACGAAACGGTGGAAGTTGCATGGCAATATATCTCAGAATGGCTATGGAAATGCCATAATAGGTAGGTATGGTGGCTGTTTTGTGGAAGGTAAATGGTGGGTGTAATGCACCGGCGAAAGTTGCACGGTACTAGAGAGGCTAGCAATGGTGGAAGGGTGAGAGTGCGTATAATCCATGGACTCAACATTAGTCATAAAGAACTCACATACTTATTGCAAAAGTTTATTAGTTATCAAAACTAAGTACTACACACATGCTCCTAGGGAGATATATTGGTAGGAAAATACCATTTCTCATCCCTGACCGCCACTCATAAGGAAGACAATCAATAAATAAATCATGCTCTGACTTCATCACATAACGGTTCACCATACTTGCATGCTACGGGAATCACAAACTTTAACACAAGTATTTCTACTAGTCCACAATTACTCACTAGCATGACTCTAATATCACCATCTTTATATCTCAAAAAATCATAAGGAATCAAACTTCTCATAGTATTCAATGCACTTAATATAAAAGTTTTATTATATCCCTCTTGGATCCCCATCATATTAGGATTAAATTCATAACCAAAGCAAATTACCATACTGTTTAGAGAGACTGTCAAAATAATATAAGTGAAGCGAGAGAGTTCAGCAATTTCTATAAAATAAAACCACCCCTATGCTCTAAAAAGATATAAGTGAAGCACTAGAGCATATTGCCTAGCTCAAAAGATATAAGTGAAGCACATAGAGTATTCTAATAAATTCTCAATTCATGTGTGTCCCTCTCAAAAATTGTGTATAGCAAGTATGATTGTGGTAAACTAAAAATCAAAGACTCATATCATACAAGAGGCTCTAAGAAAAACACATATCATGTGGTGAATAAAAACATAGCCTCAAGTAAATTTACCGATGGAGTGAAGACGAACGAGGGGATGCCTTTTGGGGCATCCCCAAGCTTAGGCTCTTGGTTGTCCTTGAATATTACCTTGGGGTGCCTTGGGCATCCCCATGCTTAGGCTATTGCCACTCCTTATTCCATAGTCCATCAAATCTTTACCCAAAACTTGAAAACTTCACAACACAAAACTCAACAGAAAACTCATGAGATCCGTTAGTATAAGAAAATAAATTGCCACTTTTGGTACTATTGTGAACTCATTCTTTATTTATATAGGTGTAATATCTACTATATTCCAACTTCTCCATGGTTCATACCCCCCGATACTACCCATAGATTCACCAATATAAGCAAACAACACCTAGAAAACAGAATCTGTCAAAAATAGAACAGTCTATAGTAATCTATAAACTTCGAATACTTCTGTTACTCCAAAAAATCTGAAAAAATTAGGAAAATAGAGGTAATTTGTAAATAAATCTTTTGCAAAAATAATCAGTATTTTATCGCACTTCTGTGAAAAGTGAAAGTTATTTTACTGGGTGTAAAACTTTCTGTTTTTCAGCAAGATCAAATCAACAATCACCATAAGCCATCCCAAAGCTCTTACTTGGCTCAAACACTAATTAAAACATGAAAACACATCTAACCAGAGGCTATATGAAAAATTTATTGAAAAATAGAACCAAAAAATCAAGAACAAAAATAAAATTAGGTTGCCCCCCAACAAGCGCTATTGTTTAAAGCCGAGAACAATGCAGCATTAACAAGCCTCATGAACCGCTTTTGCGCGGGCGAGGATAGCTGGCTAGCCCGATGCAGCACCAGCGACCCAAGTACATCCGAAGTTAGAGATGGAAATGGGAAATCACGACGCAGCAAAAATAATAAGCGCCGAAATAAAGAAGACAGCCTGAAGAGCACGGCGGTAAACGCCAGGTTCAGAAGCTCTCGGCCAGGTCAGCAAAAGCCGCCCTCTAAAGGCGCCAGAGACGAACTGTCCAGCTTAAACAAAATTCTGGACCAAATATGTCAGACCCATAGCACCCCCGATAAACCTGCAAATCATACCCACGGAGAATGTTGGGTCTTCAAGCAGTCCGGCAAGCTCGACGCCGAACATACGGGGCAGGATACACCAAGCGAAAACGAGGATGAGCCTCGCAAGCAAAACACTGGGGAACAGAAGAAATTTCCACCAGAAGTCACAACAGTAAACGTGTTACACGTGATAAAGGGGAGAACCAAAGCGGCACTCCCAGTCAAACATGCCCAAGGGCCTATCACCGCGGAGTTCTGCCACTGGCCGTCTCAACCGATCACCTTCGACCATCGGGATTACTCAGCAAGTATCTGAAACGCAGGGTGGGCTGCCTTGGTATTAGATCCAATAATTGACGGATACCACTTCACACGAGTCCTGATGGACGGCGGCAACAGCCTAAACCTGATATATCAGGACACAATCTGCAAAATGGGGATAGACCCAATGAAAATTCGCCACAACAATACTACCTTTAAAGGAGTAACGCTAGGCCCAGGGGCTCATTGCACGGGCTCTCTGCTACTAGAGGTTATATTCGGCTTCCCCGATAACTTCCGTAGCGAAAATTTAACCTTACACATTGCTCTGTTCCAAGGTGGCTATCAAGCACTACTTGGACGCGAAGCTTTCGCTCGCTTTAATGCAATACCGCATTGCGCTTCCCTCACACTTAAGATGCCCGGTCCACGTGGCATCATTACAGTAAATGGAAATATTGAGCGATCCCTGCGTGCCGAAGAGAGTGCGGCTGCCTTGGCAGCCGCACACTAAAACGGCCTCACCAACTAAAGCATTCAATAGGTCGTCAAGACCACGAACACGATTAGACGAGTCTGGCGCAGCTATATGAAATTCATACAGGTTTGATGGCCACACCCCTGTTACAAATACAAGGGGCTCAACGCATGCAGACAAGTGGCAATTTTTAATCATCTTGAACTGTAGATGGTTTCTTTAAACCCACCTTTTTGCACGACAACTTTTCACCTAAGTTCCTTTCTTTTACAGATGACAATCATGCTACACCCGTCTAGGATACGGCACAACGGAGACACAGGCGCAGACGTGCAGCAGGGACCCGTTCCAAGGATTCTTTTTAGATTAAGACCCTGCGTCAACCTTTTTTACTTTCTCTTGTTGATACACATCCCTCGGATTCTCAGTACAATTGAGAAGGATGCTGACATTGAAAGATCGTGGATGTCGCCTAGAGGGGGGGTGAATAGGCGCTTTAAAATAATTACGGTTTAGGCTTGAACAAATGCGGAATAAACCTAGCGGTTAATTTGTCAAACACAAAACCTACAACAACTAGGCTCACCTATGTGCACCAACAACTTATACTAAGCAAGATAAACAACTATGAGATAGCAAGATATATGACAAGAAACAATATGGCTATCACAAAGTAAAGTGCATAAGTAAAGGGCTCGGGTAAGAGATAACCGAGGCACGCGGAGACGATGATGTATCCCGAAGTTCACACCCTTGCGGATGCTAATCTCTGTTTGGAGCGGTGTGGAGGCACAATGCTCCCCAAGAAGCCACTAGGGCCACCGTAATCTCCTCACGCCCTCGCACAATGCAAGATGTCGTGATTCCACTAAGGGACCCTTGAGGGCGGTCACCGAACCCGTACAAATGGCAACCCTTGGGGGCGGTCACCGAATCCGTACACTTTGGCAACCCTTGGGGGCGGTCACCGGTACCCGTAAAATTGCTCGGGGAGATCTCCACAACCTAATTGGAGACCCCGACGCTTACCCGGAGCTTTACACCACAATGATTGAGCTCCTAACCCCACCAACCATCTAGGGCGCCCAAGCACCCAAGAGGAACAAGCTCAAGGGTACCAAGCACCCAAGAGTAATAAGCTTCTCAACTTGTAACTTCCACGTATCACCGTGGAGAACTCAAACCGATGCACCAAATGCAATGGCAAGGGCACACGGAGTGCCCAAGTCCTTCTCTCCCAAATCCCACCAAAGCAACTAATGCTGGGGAGGAAAATGAGAGGAAGAACGAAAGAAGAACACGAAGAACTCCAAGATCTAGATCCAAGGGGTTCCCCTCACTTAGAGGAGAAAGTGATTGGTGGAAACGTGGATCTAGATCTCCTCTCTCTTTTCCCTCAAGAACTAGCAAGAATCATTGGAGGGATTGAGAGTTAGCAAGCTCGAAGAAGGTCAAAAATGGGGGAAGAACACGAGCTAAAAAGGATAAGGTTCATTGGGGAAGAAGACCTCCTTTTATAGGTGGGGAAAAATCCAACCGTTATGCTCACAGCCCGCACAGAGCGGTACTACCGCTCCAAGGAGCGGTACTACCGCTAGGGCGGAAGTCCCCCTTTGAAAAACAACAGCGAGGAGGCAAAAGGCCAGAAGAACCGCCGGAGCGGTACTACCGCTCGTCCTCACAGTACTACCGCTCGACCTCACGGTACTACCGCAAATGGTAGCGGTACTACTGCTTGAGAGCGGTACTAAAAAAATACATCCAGGCCTACCACCGCAAGACTTGGGACGAGTTTTTGGTCCGGAGCGGTACTACCGCTGTAGGAGCCGCGGTAGTACTGCTCTGGAGCGGTAGTAAAAAATTACATCCGCTCCAATTCGCGGTAGTACCGCTGCAGCCTTTTCAGAACACCAAAACTGCCACAACTTTTGCAAACGGACTCCGAATTCGATGAAACCAAGTTTGTTGGAAAGCTAGCGACAAGGGCTAACACAATTTTCAAAGAAATATCAATAAGAAGCAAATGAGAAAAGGCCCATAAGAAAATGGTGAGAACCCTTCCTCGGAAAAGACCGGTAAAACCTCCAACGCCGAAAACATCATAGAAGACGCATGCGAACTCCGTTTTCGATGAAACCAAGTTTGTTGGAAAGCTAGCGACAAGGGCTAACACAATCTTGAAAGAAATAACAATAAGAAGCAAATTAGAAAAGGCCCATAAGAAAATGGTGAGGACCCTTCCTCGGATAAGACCGGTAAAACCTACAACACCGAAAACATCATAGAAGACGCATGCGAACTCCGTTTTCGATGAACTCAAGCTTGTCATCAAGATGACGATAAGCTCTAAGACTCACAAAGAGAACCAAACAAGAACCAATAAACTTGATGCAAGGATGCAATGGTTTGAGCTCTCGATGAACGATACGATCAAGCTACTCACTTGAGAGCCCCCCTTGATAGTACGGCTATCGATCCTATAACCCGGTCTCCCAACTACCACCATGAGACCGGTAAAATAGAAAACCTATCAAGGGCAAACCTTTGCCTTGCACATGATCCACTTGAGTTAGATGATGACGATCTTGTCCTCCTCAAGATGGACCACCTTTCTTGATTGCGTTGGGTTGATGAAGACTAGATGATTGCTCCCCCATACTCCACTATGGGTGAGCCACTCTTCGGCACATCTTCACAAGTCCATTGACACCACAATGGATGGCAAGCTTCAAGCACTTGATCTCTTCGTGATTCTCCACTTGAAATTGCACACGGCAATCTTGATGACGACCACCACTTGATGTCATCCTTCCCATGGGTTGTATGATATCATCCTCTTGACGCAAGCCCATGGACACGTACCTAACCCCACATAGACTCTCACATAGACCATGGGTTAGTACACAAAGTGCAATGGACAATGCTTACCATACCATGGGATCACTTGATCCCTCTAGGTACAGCTTCTACTCTTTGTGAGTTGATCAACTTGATTCACTCTTGACTTAGTCTTGATCAACCTTGAATCTTTCCGACTCTCTTCGTTTGGATGATGTCTTGAAGGTAAACATGAATGATCACACAATCTTCTTCTTCAAGACATGCTTGCAATAATCTCAACTCTCAAATGACCAATCTTTGGATAATTCCTTGAAAAGCCTATGGACAAAACCTTCAAATATAACTCAAGGAAACCATTAGTCCATAGAGATTGTCATCAATTACCAAAACCAAACATGAGGGCACCGCATGTTCTTTCAATCTCCCCCATTTTGGTAATTGATGACAATCACTTTCACGAGAGTTTATACAAGGAATTATGCATCACCAAGCAATGCAACAACCAATAATGCATGTGTAAGAGATGCAAATGCTTAGGAACAAAACCAAAGCAAGGAGAAAACTCTGAAGACTTCTCCACAAAACTCTCTGAAACTTCTCCCCCATTGGCATCGATTGCCAAAATGGGCGAAAAGCATAGAAGGCCAATATAAATTGTGTTCCTCCATAAATTGTGTATTTCTCAACAAGAGAGTGGAATGCAATACATATATCCAGCGGTAATACTTGGAGGAAGACCAACTATATTAAGGCACCAAAATTGCTAAAGGAATGATATGCCACAAGGACATAACAAAGAGAGAAACAAGCAATCAAGCAATCAAAAGATACCAATTGAAGCAAGCTATCAAAAGATACCAATTGAACCAACTAGGCCAAAGATCCTATGAGCTACATGAATAAAAGATATTATGATATGAGCAAAGGAGTGTTCTAAAGAAACTAGAGAGGCTCCCCATGATTTGTGCACACATAAGAATATTTGAATTTGGAAACAAAGTGCACAAAATAGGATCATAGCTCCCCCAAAATCAATAGAAACTTACAACAAGTGCAAGTGAGCATATAGGAAACTAAGCCTAGTACATGTAACAAACACATGGTAGAGCAATAGGTGAAAGAGGCAACTTAAGAATGGGCTCAACCAAAATGATGTGTGTGAGTCAAGGCAATGCACTTGAGAAGACTAATGTACAGATGAGCATTAAGCATCAGTAGAGTCTTGAAAGAATGAGGCAACACAGTGCAAGGCCTATCATTCCCACACACAACAAGCAAATGGGTTCACAAGCTTACTAATAAGCATATAGAGAACCTATGCTTGTGACAACCCGTGGCGAAGATAGAAGATGAAAGCCTCATCAAGACGAGGGACACCAATTAAGATGGAAAAAGCCTCGTAGAGATAAGCATGAGGAAAATAATCTTCACCACACAAGAGTGCATCAAGATGCAACGAGATACGATACGCACTCAAGGCAAAAGCTTTCACGGAGCCACCAAAGAAATAACATAAGAAAGGCAAGGTGGGCATGAAAGAAAGGATATCATCTAGAGATGTAATTTCTCTCAAGTGTATAAGGTTCTAGGTAGACGAAATCATGATGATATATATCTACAAAGAAGGATGTACACTCGAAATAGTTACAACATGAAGGAACAAGATATCCAAACGGAAGTCATACATATACCAATAAGATATTTGCTTGAGAGCATAGCACAAGGCTAGATATGGTCTTATTGCATATAGATGAATTCCAACCACACGAACATCAAAGACATCACAACTAGCAACAAGACATCATTGTTGGGATGCTTTGAGAAAGGAAACAAGTATCACAAGAGAGAATGGATAACATGCCATGATACAACCTACGAAAGGTTGATGCAAGAAATGTGTGCATGAAGTAGATGATGATACTTGTTACCGAGATACCATTGGATGGATGTAGTAGATGCCAATTAAAGGTAGATAGTAGTTCATTAATCATCCTAGCTTAACTCCAATAAGCACATGGTGACACCACCTTCCTTGTGAGTGAGCCGAGCATCCAATGCATCTCCACTTGTTCCTAGAACAACAACACAAACAAAATGGTACCCAAACTCATTGGGACCAAAGAGTTAGAGAACCAACAACACATAGGACAAACTCCACATAAATATGTGCATATAGATATGAAAATGAATTTCATGCACATCTCATCCAATTTGAGACTTGGTGGAGTTCCCCCTATATATTGGGTCAAAGAAAGAAAACATGCCAAAGAAACTACAAGAAGTAAATATGCATGCTCAAGACTTTCAAGAACTGAGACCAAAAGACAAAGAAATACCAAGCGAAGAAAAGATACCAAATGAATAAATCATCACTTGGAGGATATCCATAAAAGATACATCAAGGAATGAGATATCCATTGATACACTCAAAAAGAAAGATGTCAAACTCCCAAAAGAGAGAATGGTTCCAAACAAACCAAGCCCTCTACAGAGTTTCATGATGGCACAAAGCACCAAAAATAAATGGCTTGCCTTTCACAAACACACACTTGATAAGGATCACAAGATGAGTGTTTTATAGAGAATAGGATGGCTCCCCCAAGACTAGTGCATTATAGAGAATTTGCATTTGAATACAAAATGCACGGGGTGGGATCACCACTTTCACTATATCTAGAAAACACTAGACAAGGTCAAGAAATCAACAAGATCCACAAGTGGTATGGAATACAATGGGAGTTGACACAATCCTAGGCAAGAGAAAAACCAAATAAAAGCAAAGGCCAATGTAAAGATGATCAATAATTTCTACCACACATAAGTGAGTACCAATTGTCAAAAGACAAGAAGTATTTGGAAATAATTCCCGGTGGTAGATAAAAAGGATATCCGACATCATCTTCACACCAAACAAAAAGCAAATTGCAACTTGTAGAGCTAACATGCCACCTAGGAACCAGATAATTTACAATATCAATTCTAGGTGACAATATCTCAAATGTACACATTTTCTAGGATAGTAATATACACATAGCATATTACTCCCCCATAATGTGATACCAATTAAAGATAAACAAGAGGCAAAATAATGATCCAACACGAGATAATTAATGGACAATATAGAATTTGAATTTCTCATGAGAAGACATACCACATAGCGACTAGATAATCTTGAAATATCAATACTAGATGGTATTACTCATGTACACACATATATAGGATTGTGAGGTGCACAAAGCACATCACTCCCCCATAATGGGATATTCCACTAATCTCTCACAAGAGCCAACTAAGAAAAGAACAAGATGCAAAAGGCTCAATGCATGACACACACGTACATGATGTGCAAACCAACACACACATACTTGATTGCACAAGATAATCAAGTTGGAAGCACAACATATACAAACACATGCAAGGAACAAAACCAAACATGCAAAGGGGTAAGTAACTATCAATGTAAACACTTTAAGCACGAGTTACCGCATGGAGAAACATTGGATATAAGATAGAAACTTGATAATTCGAATAACTTGGCTTGAGACAATTAGAATGATGAAGTCCCCTTAATTCTTCACAAAGTAGCCAAGTCTCCAGTGCCCTCCAATAACACCTATTGATCAAGTTTGAGCTTGTTGGTCCCCAACCAAGTTGGGTCCTAAGAGGTTAGTCACAATAGGCTTGGCTACCCAAATGGTTCTCTTCTTGACACCACTTTGAGTACCAACAACTTTCGCAAACACATTGCCAACCTTATCCTTCCCAAGAGAATAGATATCATCAATAATAATTGGGTTGGATAAGTTACCACTAGTGCATGAAGAGGCGAGGTGACCTTTCTCACGACATAAGTAGCAACGTCTACTCTTCACTTTCTTCTCACTTGATTTCTCAACTTGAGAAGCATTAGCTTGAGGATTCTTGGGAAGAGGACTTTCTTCAACTTGTGGTTGAGCATGAGATCGAACTTGTGGCTGCTTCCCTTGTTGCTTGTCACTAATGGCCTTCTTCTTCAATGGGCAAGATCTAACATGATGCCCTTCTACTTTGCACTTGAAGCAAACAATCTTGGCCGAATTCTTGACTTGTTCTTGGCCCTTATTTTTGTTCACTTTGGACTTCTTCTTCTTGTTGGAGTTGAATCCAAGCCCACCTTTGTCATTGGGGGATTTTTGCACACTCAAGATATTGTTGAGTGTGAATTTTCCTTCATGACTCTTTTCCAAGTCTTTCTTCAAAGAAGTGACTTGGGCCTTGAGCTCTTTGATTTTCTCTGTATGGTTAGTCTCAACACAAGTACTAGAGGAAGTATAAGCTTCATCGTTAGAGCAACAAGGCAAGGAAAGTAATCCATCACAAGATGTACCAATGTTATGCATGGATGAATCGCGAGGACTAGCACAAGGCAATATAGCATTTTGACCAAAAGTACTGCTAGTATCCACATGAGGCTCACTAGATGTTACCTTAGCAAGCATGGACTCATGAGCTATCTTTAGCACATTATGGGATACTAGAAGATCATCATGAGAGCTTGTGAGGTTTACATGATTTTCTTCCAACATCCCATAATTGCTAGATAGCAACTCAAGTTGAGCCCTTAGCTCAACATTCTCCTTTAATATGGATGCTTCACAAGAGATAGAGTTAGTAGCACAAGCATCATCATTAGCAACAAGAGGAGAAGACAACTTGGCAAGCTCTTTTGAATACGAAGCTTTAAGTTGAGCATGAGACTCGGTGAGTTTGATGAGCTCACCCTTGATGACCCTTGAGCCATTTTCGAGGTGCTCAAAATCCTCAAGGAGTCTAGCATGAGCAACTTCAAGCTTAGCATTTTTAGTTTTGAAATCATTGGCCACCTCGAGTGCTCTATCATGAGATTCCTTTATTCTAGATAATTCTAGAGCAAAGGTTTCCTCGAGAGATTCGGATGTGGTTTGTTCATGTTCAAGAGCTTGAGATAGCTCCGCGATCTCATTTGCGTAATCATGCTCATGAGCTTCCATTTTCTCAATGGTGACCTCATGCTCCTCTAGATGAGATTCCAACTCCTCAATGTATTTCTTGCCTTCAATGGCAAGAGACATGATTTCCATGAAGTTGGAACGAGCAAGTTTATTTTTGTGAAGAGCTTTAAAAATCATTTCCCCCTTAGTTTTTAAGGAGGCAACATTATCATTCTCTTTGTCATAATCAACATCATCATCACTCTTGCCATCATCACAAGATATATTGGGATTCAAAGTGGGAGATACCTTTGAAGCCTTGGCCATAAGGCAAAATGCAATAGATGATGATGTAGGATCCGTTGAAGCACCATTCAAGACCACATCTTGTTCCATGGGGTGTCGGGTTTCCTCTACATTGTTAGCACAACAATTCGAGGACATATATGCATTTTTATCATGGCAACAAGACATAGTAAACATATCATCATGAGATTTAGTCAAGCAATTTCTACATGATATGCAAGGACTATCAACACAAGCATGTGAAACATTTGGAGTGCTTGAAGTGTTAAAGCCCAAAGAAGGAGCATTGCAATAAGATAGTGATGAAGGATCATCCACAATAAACATACTATCATCATTGCAATGACCAACACTACTCACCATATCATTACCTTGTGGCAAGCCACATGTAGGTGAAGTAGAAGAAGTTGAGAAGAGTATACGGCCGGATGTGGAGGGAGAACAATCATCCCCACAAAACTTGGACACGCCATATTTATCTTGAAGCTTTGTCCACAACTCATGAGCATCCCGGAACGGCATGAGTTGAAATATAACTACATTGCTCAAAGAATTGAAAAGCACATTAGAAGCTTGAGCATTGAGATAAGAGTTATTCTCATCCTCTAAAGATAATCTTTGAGGATCCTTTGGAGGAGAAAAACCCATATCTACAATTCGCTCTAAATTTGGGTCCATGACCCTAAAGAAATTAAGCATGCGAATTACCCAAACATCAAAATTTGTGCCATCGAAACTAAGAGTGTGAGAGAATCCTAATCCCCTAGTCGACATCTTTACTCTCTAGGCGTTTAAGCCTAACAAAGAGAGACGAGGCTCTGATACCAATTGAAAGATCGTGGATGTCGCCTAGAGGGGGGGTGAATAGGCACTTTAAAATAATTACGGTTTAGGCTTGAACAAATGCGGAATAAACCTAGCGGTTAATTTGTCAAACACAAAACCTACAACAACTAGGCTCACCTATGTGCACCAACAACTTATACTAAGCAAGATAAACAACTATGAGATAGCAAGATATATGACAAGAAACAATATGGCTATCACAAAGTAAAGTGCATAAGTAAAGGGCTCGGGTAAGAGATAACCGAGGCACGCGGAGACGATGATGTATCCCGAAGTTCACACCCTTGCGGATGCTAATCTCTGTTTGGAGCGGTGTGGAGGCACAATGCTCCCCAAGAAGCCACTAGGGCCACCGTAATCTCCTCACGCCCTCGCACAATGCAAGATGCCGTGATTCCACTAAGGGACCCTTGAGGGCGGTCACCGAACCCGTACAAATGGCAACCCTTGGGGGCGGTCACCGAACCCGTACACTTTGGCAACCCTTGGGGGCGGTCACCGGTACCCGTCAAATTGCTCGGGGCGATCTCCACAACCTAATTGGAGACCCCGACGCTTGCCCGGAGCTTTACACCACAATGATTGAGCTCCGAACACCACCAACCATCTAGGGCGCCCAAGCACCCAAGAGGAACAAGCTCAAGGGTACCAAGCACCCAAGAGTAATAAGCTTCTCAACTTGTAACTTCCACGTATCACCGTGGAGAACTCAAACCGATGCACCAAATGCAATGGCAAGGGCACACGGAGTGCCCAAGTCCTTCTCTCTCAAATCCCACCGAAGCAACTAATGCTAGGGAGGAAAATGAGAGAAAGAAAAAGAAGGAGAACACCAAGAACTCCAAGATCTAGATCCAAGGGGTTCCCCTCACTTAGAGGAGAAAGTGATTGGTGGAAATGTGAATCTAGATCTCCTCTCTCTTTTCCGTCAAGAACTAACAAGAATCATTGGAGGGATTGAGAGTTAGCAAGCTCGAAGAAGGTCAACAATGGGGGAAGAACACGAGCTCAAAGGATAAGGTTCATTGGGAAAGAAGACCACCTTTTATTGGTGGGGAAAAAATCCAACCGTTATGCTCACAGCCCGCACAGAGCGGTACTACCGCTCCAAGGAGCGGTACTACCGCTAGGGCGGAAGTACCCCTTTGAAAAACAACAACGAGGAGGCAAAAGGCCAGAAGAACCGCCGGAGTGGTACTACCGCTCGTCCTCACGGTACTACCGCTCGACCTCACGGTACTACCGCAAATGGTAGCGGTACTACTGCTTGCGAGCGGTACTAAAAAATACATCCAGGCCTACCACCGCAAGACTTGGGACGAGTTTTTGGTCCGGAGCGGTACTACCGCTGTAGGAGCCGCGGTAAGTACGCTCTGGAGCTCGGCTTCTGCGATGAGGGCGATGAAGGAGGAGCTACGTCAAGCCGAAGATATCGTGGCTGGAAGCCCTTATGCTGCGGATGAAGTTCGGGATCCTAAATATGCTCCGTTGGACCGGATGTGGAGTTCGGCGACGCAAGACTTGGGATTTGTGCGAGTGCGGTAAGTATGACAGTACTGCTCTGGAGCGTAAAAAATTATCCATCCGCTCCAATTCGCGGTAGTACCGCTGCAGCCTTTTCAGAACACCAAAACTGCCACAACTTTTGCAAACGGACTCCGAATTCGATGAAACCAAGTTTGTTGGAAAGCTAGCGACAAGGGCTAACACAATCTTCAAAGAAATATCAATAAGAAGCAAATGAGAAAAGGCCCATAAGAAAATGGTGAGAACCCTTCCTCGGAAAAGACCGGTAAAACCTCCAACACCGAAAACATCATAGAAGACGCATGCGAACTCCGTTTTCGATGAAACCAAGTTTGTTGGAAAGCTAGCGACAAGGGCTAACACAATCTTGAAAGAAATAACAATAAGAAGCAAATTAGAAAAGGCCCATAAGAAAATGGTGAGGACCCTTCCTCGGATAAGACCGGTAAAACCTACAACACCGAAAACATCATAGAAGACGCATGCGAAACTCCGTTTTCGATGAACTCAAGCTTGTCATCAAGATGACCATAAGCTCTAAGACTCACAAAGAGAACCAAACAAGAACCAAGAAACATGATGCAAGGATGCAATGGTTTGAGCTCTCGACGAACGATACGATCAAGCTACTCACTTGAGAGCCCCCCTTGATAGTACGGCTATCGATCCTATAACCCGGTCTCCCAACTACCACCATGAGACCGGTAAAATTAGAAAACCTATCAAGGGCAAACCTTTGCCTTGCACATGATCCACTTGAGTTAGATGATGACGATCTTGTCCTCCTCAAGATGGACCACCTTTCTTGATTGCGTTGGGTTGATGAAGACTAGATGATTGCTCCCCCATACTCCACTATGGGTGAGCCACTCTTCGGCACATCTTCACAAGTCCATTGACACCACAATGGATGGCAAGCTTCAAGCACTTGATCTCTTCGTGATTCTCCACTTGAAATTGCACACGGCAATCTTGATGACGATCACCACTTGATGTCATCCTTCCCATGGGTTGTATGATATCATCCTCTTGACGCAAGCCCATGGACACGTACCTAACCCCACATAGACTCTCACATAGACCATGGGTTAGTACACAAAGTGCAATGGACAATGCTTACCATACCATCGGATCACTTGATCCCTCTCGGTACATCTTCTACTCTTTGTGAGTTGATCAACTTGATTCACTCTTGACTTAGTCTTGATCAACCTTGAATCTTTCCAACTCTCTTCGTTTGGATGATGTCTTGAAGGTAAACATGAATGATCACACAATCTTCTTCTTCAAGACATGCTTGCAATAATCTCAACTCTCAAATGACCAATCTTTGGATAATTCCTTGAATGGCACCTTGGTCGACACAAACTCTCCCTGAAACCAACACATGTACTCCAAGAAAAGCCTATGGACAAAACCTTCAAATATAACTCAAGGAAACCATTAGTCCATAGAGATTGTCATCAATTACCAAAACCAAACATGGGGGCACCGCATGTTCTTTCAGATGTCTTGGCACGTGGCCACGTCAGAACAATGCACGTACCTGGACATTAGGGGCTTCTTACAAAGGGCACTGTTTAGGCCCGGTTTGCACCATAAAGACCGAATACCTTAGGGAGTGTTCGGCGTCGTGAGTTTGGCCTTATATGCATCAGCTCTGAATCATGTCTTGGGTCAAATGTTGGGTTTGCCCGGCTCCTGTGTTTTGCTGCCTTACGTTACACTCTATCGGCTAAGGCGGCACCAGGAGAACTTCTGCGATTGTGCCCTGATTCATCCGGACGAGCACCTCAGTAGAGAAAGCCGAAAGTTGACTGTCATGATATAGCGCGAGACTGGTTAACCACTCGATGACCTATCAGAATCCTAGAGTTCCTCTGCCTTAACGAAGGGCCGTTTCCCGGCCGGGCATGTACGCACCCCGAACTCGGGTGAGTGCGGCGCCACCAGGGGCTATATAGTAGCCCCACTGTCAAACTCCTATGGCTAAGTGAAAGTGTTAAAGCATTATAGTCCAGTTGCCTAGTTCGCTGCGCTCTCACCTCCTTAGTAGGACCAAGATGTTGGATTAAGTGTGAATATGCGTCTTCTGCGAACACCCCCGCATTATATGTGGGGGGACTGAAGCCGACGACTGCAATCTTTCAGGTTATATACATGTATACATAAAACGGGCGCACAGGAGGCATCACAATACTTTCGGGTAAAAGTATAAATACAGCCTTGATAAAATTAATAAAACATTGTTTTTACAATGGGAATACATGTCACTCAAACATAATATTCTTCGAGCACTGGGCTGAAGGAAATGTGCCCTAGAGGCAATAATAAAGTTATTATTTATTTTCTTATTTCATGATAAATGTTTATTATTCATGCTAGAATTGTATTAACCGGAAACATAATACATGTGTGAATACATAGACAAACAGAGTGTCACTAGTATGCCTCTACTTGACTAGCTCGTTGAATCAAAAGATGGTTAAGTTTCCTAGCCATAGACATGAGTTGTCATTTGATTAACGAGATCACATAATTAGGAGAATGATGTGATTGACTTGACCCATTCCGTAGCATAGCACTTGATCGTTTAGTTTATTGCTATTGCTTTCTTCATGACTTATACATGTTCCTATGACTATGAGATTATGCAACTCCCGTTTACCGGAGGAACACTTTGTGTGCTACCAAACGTCACAACGTAACTGGGTGATTATAAAGGTGCTCTACAGGTGTCTCCAAAGGTACATTTTGGGTTGGCGTATTTCGAGATTAGGATTTGTCACTCCGATTGTCAGAGAGGTATCTCTAGGCCCTCTTGGTAATGCACATCACTTAAGCATTGCAAGCATTGCAACTAATGAGTTAGTTGTGGGATGATGTATTACAGAACGAGTAAAGAGACTTGCCAGTAATGAGATTGAACTAGGTATTGAGATACCGACGATCGAATCTCGGGCAAGTAACATACCGATGACAAAGGGAACAACGTATGTTGTTATGCGGTCTGACCGATAAAGATCTTCATAGAATATGTAGGAGCCAATATGAGCATCTAGGTTCCGCTATTGGTTATTGACCAGAGACGTGTCTCGGTCATGTCTACATAGTTCTCGAACCCGTAGGGTCCACACGCTTAACGCTATGATGACAGTTATATTATGAGTTTATATGTTTTGATGTACCGAAGGAGTTCAGAGTCCCGGATGAGATCGGGGACATGACAAGGAGTCTCGAAATGGTCGAGACGTAAAGATCAATATATTGGACGACTATATTCGGACTTCGGAAAGGTTCCGAGTGATTCGGGTATTTTTCGGAGTACCGGAGAGTTACGGGAATTCGTTGGGAAGTATATGGGCCTTATTGGGCCATACGGGAATAGAGGAGAGAGACCAAAAGGAAGGAGGCATGCGCCCCCCCTCTGGTCCGAATTGGAAAAGGGGTGCAGCCCCCTTTTCCTTCTCCCTCTCCTCCTCTTTCCTTCTCTCCTACTCCAACAAGGAAAGGGGGAGTCCTACTCCCGGTAGGAGTAGGACTCCCCCCTTGGCGCGCCCTCCTCCTAGGCCGGCCGCCTCCCCCTTGCTCCTTTATATACAGGGGCAGGGGGCACCTCTAGACACACAAGTTGATCAAGTTGATCGTCTCTTAGCCGTGTGCGGTGCCCCCTGTCGTGGTTCTAAGTCTGACAGTAGTGTAGGGGGGTAAGTATGGAGAGGCAAGATCTTAGCTGTGGGGAAGTTGTAAGCATGCAAGGTTTACGAGTTCAGGCCCTTCTCGGAGGAAGTAATAGCCCTATGTCTCGGAGCCCGGAGGCGGTCGACTGGATTATATGAATATGGGTTACAGAGGTGCGAACCCTTGTCTCGGAGGAGGGGGGTGGCTTATATAGAGCGCGCCAGGACCCCGGCCAGCCCACGTTACAAAGGGTTCAATGTACATTAAGGTAGAGCGTTACTGGTAATGCTAGTAATAAAGTGCTATGATGACCATAAAAGCTACTTAATGACCGACCATTAGCGTGCGGAGTGACTTCAGGTCTCCTGGCCGTCGAGTGGTTGGATCTTGGTCGAGTGATTGTTTCTTGGTCGAGCGTCTTCGAGTCTGTCTTGTTTCTTGGTCGAGCGTCTTCGAGTCTGTCAAGTGGAACACCTCCAAGTCGATTGAAAGGTGGTTTCTTCTAGAGATGTCCTTGGGTAGAGCAGTTAGGACAGGCCCATGACCCTACCCTAGGTACATAGCTTCATCATTAGCCCCCGAATGGATCGAGGTTTGAGTGGGGAAGGAGTTGAGAACCCCTCCGACTCATTTTTCATGCCATGAGCATATCTTGTTCCGGATCAATGGACCTGAGTGATGACAGCAACTTCCTTTTCAGTCGCCTTGGTCCATTCTTAATTCTTCGTCGAGTGAGTTTCTTCGCTTGTAAGGCTCCGAGTGACGGTGCGGAGGAGATCTTTGGTCTGACCAGTTGTTTGTTGCGCGCAGATTTCGCGGGATCCGAATTTTGGGAAGCGCGCGGGACGGGGGAGGCCGCAGTAATCGGATGGGATAGAGCGGAGCCGCCTCGATCCCCACGCCACCTTTTTCGCCACGTATCGCGCGCGCGATCGTTACGGGATTTGACAGAGCCGCCTGGGCCTACCCGTCAGCCACTCGGAAGCGGCCTGATATAAAGCACCGGACCGGAGTCTCCCGAACAGTGCATCTCATTTCCTCTTCTCTTCCTCATGCCCCTCCGCTGAGCTCGCTCCCGCCCCAGCACCACCGCATCGTACGCGTCTCGCCGGCGACAATGGGGAAGGAGAAGACGACGGCTCTAGAGCAGGCAAAGAAGGCGACAACGAGGTCGAAAGGGAAGGCGACCAGCCGGGGCAGATCTTCCTCGCGGTCCGGCCTGCCGAGGGGCTGGATCCAGGGCGACTGGATCCACTCGAGGATCTCCCAAGAAGACCTCGATGACTTGGCCGAAGGGGGGCTGATCCCCTACGACTCGGCATAGCTTCTGGGGAAGGAATCTGAGCCGCAGCCTCGGGAGGGTGAGCGTGTCCTTCTTGCCACCCACGTCGACCTTGGATTTTCCTTGCCCCCTCACCCCTTCTTCCGAAGGTTTTTGAACTTCTTTGGGGCACAACTCCATCATTTTACCCCCAACTCAATCATTTATCTTGCCGCTTTCATTTCTTTGTGTGAGAACTTCCTGGGTTGTCGGCCTCACTGGGGTCTCTTCAAGCATATTTTCACTTGTCGCTCCCAGACAGTGAAAAAGGCTAATCCGAGTGACGAGAGGACCCAAGTGATCCAGATGTGTGGGGGTCTTGGCATCCAGACGAGAGGGAAAAGCTCCTTCCCGGCCATGATTCTTCCCGACTCAGTTCGCGGATGGCAGTCGAACTGGTTTTACTGTAAAGACCAGTCGACGCCAGGGCAATCGACTTGCCTCCCTCCCTTTACCATGGACCGAGTGGAAAAACCCTCCCCTTTGAAGGTGCTCCTGGAGGAGAAGGCGCACGTGAAGGTGCTGGTCGACCGAGTGGTCCAGCTTATTCGCGACGGGGTCACTGGTATGGATCTCTTGGAAGTCTTCCTTCAGCGGCGCATCCAGCCTCTCCAAGCCCGAGACCATCCGATGTGGATGTATTCGGGTCTTGAAGACTCCACTCGGATCCACCCGGAGGAGGTCGACGACGACACACTGGAGAAGTGGCTGTCTAGCATTACCGGGAATAAGGACAATCCCAGGGGAGCTAGGAGAGTCCCTCCATTCGACCAGTCCCATGCACCCAAGCAGGTCTGATTCTGATTTTTTGCTTGTAATCTGAATTCACTCGCGTAGCTGCCTTGTGTTGACTAACTTTGATCTACCTGCTTTCTTTCAGGCCATTATTTAAATGTATTCAATGCCCAACGGGGAGCAGGAGCAAGCTCTGGAAGGCGAGGCGAGTGGCGGCGAAAGCGGCGAGTGGACTTCCGATGGTGAAGGGGATGGAGGGAGAGACGGCTCAAGCGGTGGAGAAGAAGTCGAGTCGCCTCCTCGTAGGGAGAGGCGATCCAAGCTTGACCAAGAACGGCCGAGTGCCCGTGATAAGGCAACTGCTCCAGTTGGTCAGTCTTCGAAGCGCCCTCGGATCTCTTCGCCAACCCCGATTGAGAAGGCGCCAAAGCACCCCAGAGTTGTAGAGCCGAAGACTCGGAAGGCGTTGCCGAAAATCAAGATTGATATCCCCGTTGCTTCCGCGTGAGTGCCTCTCTTTGCATTCACTCGACGCTCCATGCTGTTTGTTTTTCTTGTTTTAACTGGACGAACTTTGGAACTGTCAGCGCTGCTACCTCCGGGACCTCAACTTACAGGGACGAAGATGAGGTGATGGAGGACGCGGTCACTTCTAATCCGGGTATGATCCCTGCCATACTGTCTTTATTTTGGTCGATTCAACTGCAACGCATACCATTGGGTGATGTGACTTTAACGATTGAACTTTGCATAGCTCCCAACGTTATTGACCTCCCTGATGATGATGAAGAGTCCGAGAGGCCTTCGACGAGGAAAAATAGGTGAGCTCCTACAAGCGGGGCGCTACAGACGACACCGAGGGCGGAACCAGTTGTTCAGGACACTGGCGACGTCAATCGGGGTTCTGTTACCTTCGCTGAGCCACTGTCAAGTGCCCTGCCTTCTTCGTCGACTGCTCAGGCCCCTGTCGACCCGCCTTCAGTTTTTGCGACCCATCATGTCCCAGAGGATGAGGTGAATGCTGCTAAGGAAGCCATACGCCAGGCGGGCATTATGATGGAGAAGATGAAGACGGTGCGGGACGCCAGCCAAGCCGCCTATGATGCCAGCTCGGCTCTCCAGAGCAACGTTCAGGTTAGTTGGTCGCCGCTTGTTCTGTTAGGATATGCTACCTGAAGATTCTTTCCGAAAACCGTTGCATCTGTACACCCACTGGGTGTGTCGATTGAATTTTTGGTCTAGTGGGGGCACGCTGAGTGCACCCACTGGGTGTAGTCCCCGAGACTACGGTGGACTGCTGGCAGTCGACTGTAGTCTTTGTATTTTGCCGAATGTATAAACCGAACTGGTAGTTTATCTCTTCCACTCGATCTGGTCGAGTGGGATCAGAACCGGTGGGGGCACGCCAAGTGCACCCACTGGGTGTAGTCCCCGGGACCGCGGTCGACTGCTGGCAGTCGATTGTGGTCTGAGTTCCACTTTCTCTCTTTTTTTTATTCCCCTCACTCGACTCCGGTGGACCGGTCGAGTGGGATCAGAACCGGTGGGGGCACGCTAAGTGCACCCACTGGGTGTAGTCCCCGAGACTATGGTGGACTGCGGGCAGTCGACCGTAGTCTTAGTATTTATTGCCTTTGTTGTTCTTTTTGCTGTAAAAATAACTTCTCCCTTTTGATTTCAGAAATCTTGTGATCTTGGAGCTCACTTTGCTGACTTGGAGAAGCAGCAGATTCAACTGAACCTTGACTTGGAGCTGGCCAGGACAGAGATGCAAAAGGTCAGAGACGGCGCCGCAGGTAAGACGAGTTTGTCGACTGGTCAGTTTTAGGCTTGAGTACCCTTTCGCTATTTTCTGAATCAATCATCCTTTCTTTGCAGAAAAACTGAGAGAAGCTCTGGCGAAGAAGGATCAGGATTTGGCCGCTGCTCGTAAGGAGGCTGACGACAAGACCGCTCTGGCCGAACAGAAGCTGGCTTCGGTCGGCCAGTTGGAAGAAGAGAATACCAGGCTGAAGACCGCTCTGAATGACTCCAACAAGGAGTGCTCGCGCTGGAAGAAGGCGAATCTCATCTAGGGCGAGAAAATGGAAGGCATTGCTCGCAGGAGGGATGATCTGGAGAGTTATCTGAGAAGTCTTGCCAAGAAGCTGTTCATCAAGCTTGAAGGTGCACATTCTGTTCCGACTGACTTTTTTTTGAGTCGACTCAGTGTACGAAAATTGACTTATCCTTGGATCGTGAATGCAGAGTTTTGCCACAACTTTGAAGAGGAGACTGGGCGGATCGAGCCTGGTTTGGATCCAATCAACTCTCCCGTGAAAGATGAAACTGCCATGAATCTGCTCCATCTGGAATCTCGCATCGACAGTGCCGTGGACTACTTGGCTCGACTGAAGGTCGCCATGTCGCGGATTGACCCGGCACTTTGGCCAGAGGCTGAGCTCCAAAATGATATTGAGTCCCTGATGACTCGACTAAATGAAATCCCCGACCGAGTGCAGGAGTGGAAGAAGTCTGCTGCTCGGTGTGGCGCTGACGTGGCTCTGTCTTTGGTTCGTGTCCACTGCAAGGAGGTGCGACAGGACAAACTGGCAGCAATCAAGGTCGCCAACACCCAGAAGCATGACTTCCGAACCTTTATGGAGACTTTCATCGCTGCAGCCACTCGGATAGCCGACGATGTCAACCTGGATGAGTTCGTCGAGCCTGCCAGCCCTCCTCCCGCGGAGTGAACAAACTCTTATGTCCCACCTTAAATTTGCCTCGGAATGCCGAGTGGTTTTTGTAACCATTAAACTTTTCCGGGCTGCATGTCCGAGTACTTCGATCTATGATTTGGAACCTTTGGAATTTACCTGAACTTGGTTTACCGTTGAATATCTTTATGAATCTCCTGCTGAGTGAACCCATTCTTCATTCGAGACAACTTTTGCATTCGCAGCGCAGCTCCGAATGAGAGGGAAGCAGTCGACCTATGTCTTGTATTTGTGGCGAAGCTCCCCAGGAGAAGGCGGCGGTCGACCCACACCCTGTTACCGCAGAGTGGGACGGAGCGCACATTGTATTTGTGGTGAAGCTCCCCAGGAGAAGGTGGCAGTCGACCTGCCCCTCGTCATCCTTGAGGAATGAGATGTGTTTTGTACTTAGGCAAGTATTGGACCGCAGCTAAGCCTCCGAGTGGGAGGATTGCTCTCCACTTGGTAGGATTTTTTTCAAACTTAGACAAGTGCCGGACTGCAGCTAAGTCTCTAAGTGAGAGAACTTAGGCGAGTGCTGGACTGCAGCTAAGCCCCCGAGTGGGAGGATTGCTCTCCACTCGGTAGGATTTTTTCAAACTTAGGCGAGTGCCGGACTGCAGCTAAGTCTCTCAGTGAGAGAACTTAGGCGAGTACTGGACTGCAGCTAAGCCCCCGAGTGGGAGGATTGCTCTCTACTCGGTAGGATTTTTTCAAACTTAGGCGAGTGCCGGACTGCAGCTAAGTTCTAAGTGAGAGAACTTAGGCGAGTGCTGGACTGCAGCTAAGCCCCCGAGTGGGAGGATTGCTCTCCACTCGGTAGGATTTTTTCAAACTTAGGCGAGTGCCCGACTGCAGCTAAGTCTCTAAGTGAGAGAACTTAGGCGAGTATTGGACTGCAGCTAAGCCCCCGAGTGGGAGGATTGCTCTCTACTCGGTAGGATTTTTTCAAACTTAGGCGAGTGCCGGACTGCAGCTAAGTCTCTAAGTGAGAGAACTTAGGCGAGTACTGGACTGCAGCTAAGCCCCCGAGTGGGAGGATTGCTCTCCACTCGGTAGGATTTTTTCAAACTTAGGCGAGTGCCCGACTGCAGCTAAGTCTCTAAGTGAGAGAACTTAGGCGAGTATTGGACTGCAGCTAAGCCCCCGAGTGGGAGGATTGCTCTCTACTCGGTAGGATTTTTTCAAACTTAGGCGAGTGCCGGACTGCAGCTAAGTATCTAAGTGAGAGAACTTAGGCGAGTACTGGACTGCAGCTAAGCCCCCGAGTGGGAGGATTGCTCTCTACTCGGTAGGATTTTTTCAAACTTAGGCGAGTGCCGGACTGCAGCTAAGTATCTAAGTGAGAGAACTTAGGCGAGTACTGGACTGCAGCTAAGCCCCCGAGTGGGAGGATTGCTCTCTACTCGGTAGGATTTTTTTTCAAACTTAGGCGAGTGCCGGACTGCAGCTAAGTCTCTAAGTGAGAGAACTTAGGCGAGTACTGGACTGCAGCTAAGCCCCCGAGTGGGAGGATTGCTCTCCACTCAGTAGGATTTTTTCAAACTTAGGCAAAACGGATTCGCAGCTAAGCCCCAAGAGTGGGAGGCTGGCTCGCCACTCGGTAGGAAACTGTTTTTACAAACTTAGGCGAAGCGGATTCGCGGCTAAGCCACCCACTGGGGGATTTCTTACGCAAACAAAAAACAATAATAATCACTGGGAAAATTATAACGCTCTTGTCTTTGATAAATAAACTACGGGAGTTTTTCTTATTACATCTCATCCGAGTGAGAATTTAAGTATAAAAGGGGTGGAGTAGCTCCGCATTCCAGGCTCGTGGCTCATCAATCTGGCGATCGACATTGTAGAGGTGGTATGCTCCATTGTGGAGGACTCTGGTGACCATGAAGGGGCCTTCCCAAGTAGGAGCGAGCTTGTGTGGTTTCTGCTGATCCACTCGGAGGACTAAGTCTCCTTCTTGGAAGGCTCGGCTCTTCACGTTTCTGGCATGGAATCGACGCAAGTCTTGTTGATAGATGGTCGATCGAATCAAGGCCATTTCTCTTTCTTCTTCTAGGAGGTCAAATGCGTCCTGCCGGGCTTGTTCTGCTTCATCTTCTGAGTAGAGCTCGACTCTGGGAGCATTGTGAAGCAGGTCACTCGGTAAGACTGCCTCGGCTCCATAGACCAGAAAGAATGGGGTTCTTCCGGTCGATCGATTCGGGGTTGTCCTCAATCCCCAAAGGACTGATGGAAGCTCGTCGACCCATGCACCTACTGCGTGCTTGAGATCGTGCATCAATCGGGGTTTCAGTCCTTTGAGAATTAGGCCGTTTGCCCTTTCTGCTTGCCCATTCGACTGGGGGTGAGCGACCGAAGCATAGTTGACCCGAGTGCCCTGAGAGGCGCAAAAGGCCCTGAATTTGTCGGAATCGAAGTTTGACCCATTGTCGGTGATGATGCTGTGCGGAACTCCATATCTGAATATCAACTCTCTGACGAAACTGATAGCGGTGCAAGCATCAAGATTCTTGATAGGCTTGGCCTCAATCCATTTGGTGAACTTGTCGACTGCTACCAGCACATGAGTGAAGCCACTCCTGCCTGTTCTCAGTGGTCCAACCATGTACAACCCCCAAACAGCGAAGGGCCAGATGAGTGGAATGGTTTTCAGGGCCGATGCGGGCTTGTGTGGCATGTTGGAGTAATACTGACATCCTTCACATTTGTCGACTATTTCTTTGGCCATCTCATTGTCTCTTGGCCAGTAGAACCCCGCTCGGTATGCTTTAGCCACTATGGTCCGAGAGGACGCATGATGGCCACAGGTCCCCGAGTGGATATAGTTAAGGATCATCTGACCTTCTTCTGGTTTAATACACTTCTGGCCGACCCCAGTCGCACTTTCTCTATATAACTGTCCCTTTATGACTGTAAAGGCTTTGGATCGACGAACGATCTGTCGAGCTTCTTCTACATCTTCTGGGAGTTCTTTCCTTAGGATGTACGCGATGTATGGTTCTGTCCAGACGAGAGTGATAACCAGGACTTTCATGATCAAGTCGACCACAGCTGGCACTTCGACTTCAGTCGAATCCGTGGCACTTTTTGGCTGCGGGGCCTCTTCAGTGAAGGGATCCTCCTGGACTGATGGTGTGTGGATGTGTTCCAGAAACACATTGCTGGGAATGGCTTCTCTTTTGGAACCTATTTTTGCCAGATCATCAGCTGCTTGATTTTTCAGTCGGGGTATGTGATGAAGCTCTAACCCCTCGAATTTCTTCTCCAGTTTTCTCACTGCATTGCAATAACCAGTCATGGCTGGACTTCTGACATCCCATTCCTTCATCACTTGATTGATCACCAAATCTGAGTCGCCATAGACCATGAGGCGATGGACGCCAAGTGAAATGGCCATGCGCAACCCATATAAAAGTGCTTCGTATTCTGCCTCGTTGTTAGAGGAATCAAAGTGGATTTGAAGAACATATCTGAGTTTATCTCCTCTGGGAGAGACCAACACCACTCCGGCTCCGGAACCATTTATCATCTTGGAACCGTCAAAGAACATGGTCCAATGCTCCGAGTGGACCTGAGTCGGCAGTTGCTGTTCAATCCACTCGGCGACGAAATCCGCGATTGCCTGGGACTTGATAGCTTTCTTTGCCTCAAACTTGATATCTAGAGGAAGGAGTTCAATCACCCATTTTGACACTCGACCAGTTGCATCCTTGTTATGCAAGATCTCTGACAATGGAGCATCGCTGACGACTGTAATGGAATGATCAGAGAAGTAGTGGGCAACTTTCTTTGTGGTCATATAAATCCCATATACGAGCTTCTGATAATGAGGATATCTTTGCTTCGATGGGGTCAAGACTTCAGAAATATAATACACTGGGCGCTGAAAACTTTGAAGGCTTTCCCTTCTTCTTCCCGCTCGACCGTGAGTACCGTACTGACGACTTGTCCTGTGGATGCAATGTAAAGCAGCAAAGGTTCCTTGCTGATTGGGGCAGCAAGCACCGGCTGGGTGGAGAGCAGAGCTTTGAGTTCTGCGAACGCTGCGTCGGCTTCAGGAGTCCACTCGAACTTGTCAGATTTCTTCATCAATCGGTAAAGAGGTAATGCCTTTTCACAGAGACGAGATATGAATCGACTTAGGGCGGCCAAGCAACCAGTAAGCTTCTGAACATCGTGCACTCGCACAGGACTTTTCATGCGGAGTATAGTACCAACTTTTTCTGGATTGGCGTCGATTCCCCGTTCGGAAACGACAAAACCGAGTAACTTTCCGCCAGGAACCCCGAATGTGCATTTTGATGGATTAAGCTTGATATCAAACCTTCTGAGGTTGGCAAAGGTTTCAGCAAGGTCACTCAGCAGGTCGGAACCCTTTCGTGACTTGACCACAATATCATCCATGTACGCCTCCACATTCCGACTGATTTGGGTGAGCAAACACTTCTGAATCATCCTCGTGAATGTGGCTCCGGCATTCTTGAGGCTGAATGGCATGGTAACATAATAGAAGCACCCAAATGGAGTGATGAAAGCTGTTTTGATCTGATCAGGTCCATACAGACGGATCTGATGGTACCCGGAATAGGCGTCTAAAAAAGACAGTCGCTCACATCCCGCAGTCGAGTCGACTATCTGGTCGATGCGGGGGAGAAGAAAATGGTCTTTCGGGCAGGCCCGATTGATATGTTTAAAGTCAATGCACATGCGAAGTGACTTGTCCTTCTTGGGGACCATGACAACATTGGCGAGCCACTCGGAGTGGTAGATTTCTCAGATGAACTCTGCCGCTAAGAGCCAAGCTACCTCTTCGCCAATGGCCTTTCTCTTCTGGACGGCGGACCGTCGGAGATGTTCCTTGACAGGTTTTATTTTTGAGTCGACTCTCAGGCGATGCTCAGCCAGCTCCCTGGGAACACCTGGCATGTCAGAAGGCTTCCATGCGAAAATGTCCCAGTTCTCACGGAGGAACTGGATGAGCGTTTCTTCCTATTTGGAGTCGAGTGTTGTCGAGATATGAGTTGGAGCGGCGTCGGGATTGGTCGGGTGGATGTGAGCTGTCTTCGTATCGCCAGTCGACTGGAAAGCCGATTCTGTGGCGGGCTTCTTGGCTCGCAACAAATCACTCGGGTCTGTAGTCTTCTGGTATTCCTGCAACTCCACCACTGCCATCTGAGCATCAGCGATCTTCGAACCTTTCTGAAAACATTCTTCCGCTTTTTTTCGATTGCCCGTAATAGTGACCACACCTTTGGGGCCAGGCATCTTCAATTTGAGATACACATAACATGGTCGGGCCATGAAGCGTGCATAAGCCGGCCTGCCCAAAATAGCATGGTAGGCACTCTGGAAGTCTACAACTTCAAATGTCAACCTTTCCTTGCGGTAATTCTTGGAATCACCGAAAACCACATCAAGAGCAATCTGGCCGAGTGATTCAGCCTTCTTCCCAGGAATGACTCCATGGAAACTCATATTGCTGGCACTGAGTCTGGACATCGGAATGCCCATCCCTTTCAACGTCTCAGCATATAATATGTTCAAACCACTGCCACCATCCATCAAGACTTTGGTCAGTCGAGTGCCTTCAACCACTGGGTCGACCACCAGAGCTTGCCTCCCAGGGGTGGCAATATGCGTTGGGTGATCGGACTGGTCGAACGTGATGGCAGTCTGAGACCATTTCAAATAACTTGGTGTTGTCGGAGCAACCATATTCACCTCTCGGTTGATGACTTTCAGTCGACTTTTGCTCTCAACATCAGCAAAAATCATCAGGGTGGAATTGACTTGGGGGTATCCATCGTCTCTATCTTCTTTGTCCTCAATTTTGTTTGACTCCTTTTCTTTATCTTTGGGCTGCTTGCCCTGGAACTGCTAGATCAAGAGTCGACACTGTCGAGTGGTATGTTTCGGGTAAATGAAATTACCCTCTTCATCTTTCTTTGTGTGGACGAGGCATGGCAAGTCCAACACATCATTTCCGTCCTGGTCTTTAACCTTTTTAGGGTTCCAAGGCCCTTTAGGTTTCCCTTTAAACTTTCCTTGGGTTAAAGCCAAGGCTTCCCCGGGAGCCGCTGGCTCGGCTTTCCGCTTCTGTTTCCGATTGGAATTGCCCCCGGGTTCTTGGGCGACTGACTTGAGTTTGCCACTCCTGAGCCGATCTTCATCTTCGCCATTAGCGTACTTGGTGACAATCTCCATCATCCGATTCAGGGACATATCCCCAGTTTGACCGAATTTCAAATTCAGTTCTCTGTACTTGACGCCTTCCTTGAAGGCACAAACTGCTTGGTGGTCAGACACATTCTCCACCGAGTGATGTAACGTGATCCACCTCTAGATGTAATCCCTCAAAGTTTCATTCGGCTTCTGTACACAAGACCGCAGTTCCGTCAGTCCTGCCGGCTGCTTGCACGTACCTTCAAATGTGGTGACGAACACTCGGGAGAGATCCTCCCAAGTGTAAATGCTGCTAGGTGCTAACTGGTTCAGCCACGCTCTGGCCGAGCCCTCCAACATGAGAGGGAGGTGCTTCATGGCCACTTCATCATTGCCGCCGCCGATCTGGACGGCCACTTAGTAATCTTCAAGCCAAGTATCGGGCTTGGACTCGCTAGTGAACTTACTGACTCCAGTCGCCAACCTGAAGTTGGGAGGAATCACAGCGGCCCTGATGGCCCTACTAAAGCATTCTGGCCCCGAAACATGCACTCTGCTGCTGGTAGGTGCATCTCTGTCGTGACCTTCTCGGTGAGCCCTGTTCCTGTCGACCAAACCCTGGACGAGAATGGATCTCGCGTCAAAGCCTGGCCCTCTGGGGTCGACTGGAATCCTTCACCCACCACTATGAGGGTGTCTGTCATCCTGCTGGCGAGGCACATATGACCCGCTCCTCGGGGGAGGCGTGGGCACTCGATGTCGTCCGTCACGATCGACTCGGTGATCATACTGCTCATGGTTCCCATACTAGTCACGCCGATCTCCACGTCCCTCACACCTCGGGGGCGATCTCGGGCTGTGAGCCGACTGGACTGTGTCCGCGGCAACGGATCTGCTGTGAATCCTGTTCCGCGACTGAGAAACAGTGGAATTCTGATCTCCTGCTGCCCGGAGTAATGCTCTGATCTGCAGCAATCCTCTGCCAGCCTCCGACTGGGAAGGCTGAATCGACTCTGCTATGCGAGCTGCAGCTGCTAAATTCTGAATCGGAGTTCGATATACCTGCGGGGGCGGGAAGAGCTGACGTCGACTGGATTCGGGAATCTGTTGTCGTGCACGCTCGTCGAGTGCTTGCTGGAGGTTCTCTAGTCGAGTGCGCTCGGCTAAGTTTGCCAGGCGCGCGTCCCCCAAGGTGCGAGCCTCGGGGGTCTCTCCAACGATAGGAGTGTGCAGTGCATCCATGTTCTGGCAGCGAAGTTCTTCTCTCTGCAGCGATGTGAGAGGCTCGGGAAGATACTCCTCATGGAGACGCGACGGGTCACCTCCACCCGCCCTCCGTCGGTACGGGGAAAACCGGGAGGACTGGGCGGTCCATCGACCATCAGAACCTCCGCCGCCGGATCGCTGCTGTCGCACTCGGATGCGGTCTCTGCGGAGCCAGTCGACAGGTCGAACAGGCCGTAGAGGGATTCGTCGGGCTCGATCGCCGCGACCTGGGGGTGGCCGACTGACGCGCCACCATGTGCCTCACCCACCGCTGGAGTCTCGACCGACCGGAACGCTTGCGCCGGCGGGAAACGGGGAGTGAGGACAACACAGGAGCCGACCGATAGGGGGTCGACGGTTGCCGCAGAAGAACGCCGTGGACGCACGCGCTAAAGTGCGTTGCCCCGTGAGCAGGGAGTGCGTCCACGTCCAGCGGAGCCTCCTGGAGCCAAGCAGAGTCGTCGACGATGAACGTGAGCGCGCCGAGACGGATCTCGCGACCCACCACCGAAACTCCGCCAAAAACCATGATGATTCGGGTCGGAAAAAGTCGCAACTTCTCCAACAAACGCTAAAACACCTGCCCCAAGGTGGGCGCCAACTGTCGTGGTTCTAAGTCTGACAGTAGTGTAGGGGGGTAAGTATGGAGAGGCAAGATCTTAGCTGTGGGGAAGTTGTAAGCACGCAAGGTTTACGAGTTCAGGCCCTTCTAGGAGGAAGTAATAGCCCTACGTCTCGGAGCCCGGAGGCGGTCGACTGGATTATATGAATATGGGTTACAGAGGTGCGAATCCTTGTCTCGGAGGAGGGGGGTGGCTTATATAGAGCGCGCCAGGACCCCGGCCAGCCCATGTTACAAAGGGTTCAATGTACATTAAGGCAGAGCGTTACTAGTAACGCTAGTAATAAAGTGCTATGATGACCATAAAAGCTACTTAATGACCGACCGTTAGCGTGCGGAGTGACTTCAGGTCTCCTGGCCGTCGAGTGGTTGGATCTTGGTTGAGTGATTGTTTCTTGGTCGAGCGTCTTCGAGTCTGTCGAGTGGAACACCTCCAAGTCGATTGAAAGGTGGTTTCTTCTAGAGATGTCCTTGGGTAGAGCAGTTAGGATAGGCCCATGACCCTACCCTAGGTACATAGCTTCATCACCCCCCCTCCACCATAGTCCACCTCGATAATACTGTAGCGGTGCTTAGGCGAAGCCCTGCGTCGGTAGAACCAACATCGTCACCACGCCGTCATGCTGACGAAACTCTCCCTCAACACTCGGCTGGATCGGAGTTCGAGGGACGTCATCGGGCTGAGCGTGTGCTGAACTCGGAGGTGCCGTACGTTTGGTACTTGGATCGGTCGGATCGGGAAGACGTACGACTACTTCCTCTACCTTGTGTCAACGCTTCCGTTGCCGGTCTACGAGGGTACGTAGACGACACTCTCCCCTCTCGTTGCTATGCATCACCATGATCTTGCGTGTGCGTAGGATTTTTTTTGAAATTACTACGTTACCCAACAGTGGCATCCGAGCCTAGGTTTTATGTGTTGATGTAATATGCACGAGTAGAACACTAGTGAGTTGTGGGCGATATAAGTCATACTGCTTACCAGCATGTCACACTTTGGTTCGGCGGTATTGTTGGTTGAAGCGGCCCGGACCGACATTACGCGTACGCTTACGCGAGACTGGTTCTACCGACGTGCTTTGCACACAGGTGGCTGGCGGGTGTCAGTTTCTCCAACTTTAGTTGAACCGAGTGTGCCTACGCCCGGTCCTTGCGAAGGTTAAAACAACACCAACTTGACAAACTATCATTGTGGTTTTGATCCGTAGGTAAGAACGGTTCTTGCTCAGCCCGTAGTAGCCACGTAAAACTTGCAACAACAAAGTAGAGGACGTCTAACTTGTTTTTGCAGAGCATGTTGTGATGTGATATGGTCAAGTCGTGATGAGATATAAGTTGTTGTATGAGATGATCATGTTTTGTTGAAGTTATCGGAAACTGGCAAAAGCCTTATGGTTATCTCTCTATTGCATAAGATGCAAGCGCCAAATAATTGCTTTACTTTATCGCTATGCGATAGCAATAGTTGCAAGAGCAATTGTCGGCGAGACAACCATGTGACGACACATTGATATAGATCAAGATGATGGAGATCATGGTGTCATGCCGGTGACGAAGGAGATCATGATGATGCTTTGAAGATGGAGATCAAAGGCACAAGATGATGATGGACATATCATGTCACATATTATGATTGCATGTGATGTTTATCTTTTATACATCTTATTTTGCTTAGTTCGGCGGTAGCTTTATAAGATAATCTCTCACTAAATTATCAAGGTATAAGTGTTCTTCCTGAGTATGCACCGTTGTGAAAGTTCTTCGTGTTGAGACACCACGTGATGATCGGGTGTGATAGGCTCTACGTTCAAATACAACGGGTGCAAAATAGTTGCACACGCGGAATACTCAGGTTAAACTTGACGAGCCTAGCATATAACAGATATGGCCTCAGAACACGGAGACCGAAAGGTTGAGCGTGAATCATATAGTAGATATGATCAACATATTGATGTTCACCATTGATACTACTCCATCTCATGTGATGATCGGACATGGTTTAGTTGATTTGGATCACGTGATCACTTAGAGGATTAGAGGGATATCTTTCTAAGTGGGAGTTCTTAAGTAATATGATTATTTGAACTTTAATTTATCATGAACTTAGTCCTGGTAGTATTAGCATATCTATGTTGTAGATCAATAGCTCGCGATGTTGCTCCCCGTTTAATTTTTATATGTTTCTAGAGTAAACTAAGTTGAAAGATGTTAGTAGCAATGATGCGGATTGCATCCGTGATCTGAGGTTTATCCTCATTGCTGCATAGAAGAATTATGTCCTTGATGCACCGCTAGGTGACAGACCTATTGCAGGAGCAGATACAGACGTTATGAACGTTTGGCTAGCTCAATATGATGACTACTTGATAGTTTAGTGCACATGCTTAAACAGCTTAGAATCAGGACTTCAAAGACGTCTTGAACGTCATGGACCATATGAGATGTTCCAGGAGTTGGAAGTTAATATTTCAAGTAAATACCCGAGTTGAGAGATATGAAGTCTCCAACAAGTTCTATAGCTGAAAGATGGAGGAGAATAGCTCAAGCAGTGAGCATGTGCTCAGATTGTCTGGGTACTACAATCGCTTGAATCAAGTGGGAGTTAATCTTCCAGATAAAATAGTGATTAACATAATTCTCTAGTCACCATCGCCAAGTTAGTAGAACTTCGTGATGAACTATAATATGCAAGGGATAACGGAAACGATTCCCAAGCTCTTTGTGATGCAAAAATCGGCGAAGGTAGAAATCAAGAAAAACATCAAGTGTTGATGGTTGACAAGACCACTAGTTTCAAGAGAAAGGGCAAAGGGAAGAAGGGGAACTTCAAGAAGAACGGCAAACAGGTTTCTGCTCAAGTGAAGAAACCCAAGTCTAGACCTAAGCCTGAGACTAAGTGCTTCTACTGCAAAGGGACTGGTCACTAGAAGCGGAACTACCACAAGTATTTGGTGGATAAGAAGGATGGCAAAGTGAACAAAGCTATATTTGATATACATGTTATTGATGTGTACTTTACTAGTGTTTATAGCAACCCCTCGATATTTGATACTGGTTCAGTTGCTAAGAGTAGTAACTCGAAATGGGAGTTGCAAAATAAACAGAGACTAGTTAAGGGTGAAGTGACGATGTGTGTTGGAAGTGGTTCCAAGATTGATATGATCATCATCGCACACTCCCTATACTTTCGGGATTAGTGTTGAACCTAAATAAGTGTTATTTGGTGTTTGCAATGAGCATGAATATGGTTTGATCATGTTTATTGCAATACGGTTATTCATTTAAGTAAGAGAATAAATTGTTGTTCTGTTTACATATATGGTTACACACCCAATGAAAATGGTTCTTTGGATCTCGATCGTAGTGATACACATATTCATAATATTGAAACCAAAAGATGCAAAGTTAATAATGATAGTGCAACTTATTTGTGGCACTGCCGTTTAGGTCATATTGGTGTAAAGCGCATGAAGAAAATCCATGCTGATGGGCTTTTGGAATCACTTGATTATGAATCAGTTGATGCTTGCGAACCATGCCTCATGGGCAAGATGACTAAGACTCCGTTCTCCGGAACAATGTAGAAAGCAACAGATTTGTTGGAAATCATGCATACTGATGTATGTGGTCTGATGAGTATTGAAGCTCGCGGCAGGTATCATTATTTTCTGATCTTCACAGATGATTTGAGCAGATATGAGTATATCTACTTGATGAAACACAAGTCTGAAACATTTGAAAAGTTCAAAGAATTTCAGAGTGAAGTGGAGAATCATCGTAACAAAATAAAAGTTTCTATGATATGGTCGCAGAAGTAAAATATTTGAGTTACGAGTTTGGCCTTCAGTTAAAACAATGTGAAATAGTTTCACTACTCACGCCACCTGGAACACCACAGTGTAATGGTGTGTCCGAACGTCATAACCGTGCTTTATTAGATATGGTGCGATATATGATGTCTCTTACCGATTACCACTATCGTTTTGGGGTTATGCATTAGAGACAGCTACATTCACGTTAAATAGGGCACCATCTAAATCCGTTGAGACGACACTGTATGACTGTGGTTTGGCGAGAAACCTAAGCTGTCGTTTCTTAAAGTTTGGGACTGCGATGCTTATGCAAAAAAGTTTCAACATGATAAGCTCGAACCCAAATCAGAGAAGTAAATCTTCATAGGATACCCAAAAGAAAATGTTGGGTACACCTTCTATCACAGATCCGAAGGCAAGATATTCATTGCTGAGAATGGATCCTTTCTAGAGAAGGAGTTTCTCTCGAAAGAAGTGAGTGGGAGGAAAGTAGAACTTGATGAGGTAACTATACCTGCTCCCTTATTGGAAAGTAATTCATCACAGAAATTTGTTCCTGTGACTACTACACCAATTAGTGAGGAAGCTAATGATGATGATCATGTAACTTCATATCAAGTTACTACCGAACCTCGTAGGTAAACCAGAGTGAGATCCGCACCAGAGTGGTACGGTAATCCTGTTCTGAAGATCATGTTACTTGACCATGATGAACCTACGAACTATGAGGAAGCGATGATGAGCCCAGATTCCGCGAAATGGCTTGAGGCCATGAAACCTGAGATGAGATCCATGTATGAGAGCAAAGTATGGACTTTGATTGACTTGCCCAATGATCGGCGAGCCATTGAGATTAAATGGATCTTCAAGAGGAAGACAGACGCTGATAGTAGTGTTACCATCTACAAAGCTAGAATTGTCGCAAAAAGGTTTTCGACAAGTTCAAGGTGTTGACTACGATGAGAGTTTCTCACTCGTATCTATGCTTAAGTCTGTCCGAATCATGTTAACAATTGCCACATTTTATGAAATCTGGCAAATGGATAAACAAAACTGCATTCCCTAATGGATTTATTAAAGAAGAGTTGTATATGATGCAACCAGAAGGTTTTGTCAATCCTAAAGGTGCTAACAAAATATGCAAGCTCCAGCGATCCATCTATGGACTGGTGCAAGCATCTCGGAGTTGGAATATACGCTTTGATAAGTTGATCAAATCATATAGTTTTATACAGACTTGCGGTGAAGCCTGTATTTACAAGAAAGTGAGTGGGAGCACTACAACATTTCTGATAAGTATATGTGTATGACATATTGTTGATCGAAGATAATGTAGAATTATTCTGCAAAGCATAAAGGAATGTTTGAAAGGAGTTTTTTCAAAGAAAGACCTCGGTGAAGCTGCTTACATATCGAGCATCAAGATCTATAGAGATAGATCAAGACGCTTGATAAGTTTTTTCAATGAGTACATACCTTGACAAGATTTTGAAGTAGTTCAAAATGGAACAGTCAAAGAAGGAGTTCTTGCCTGTGTTACAAAGGTGTGAAGTTGAGTAAGACTCAAAACCCGACCACGGCAGAAGATAGAGAGAGAATGAAAGTCATTCCCTATGCCTCAGCCATAGGTTCTATAAAGTATGCCATGCTGTGTACCAGACCTATTGTATACCCTGCCCTGAGTTTGTCAAGGGAGTACAATAGTGATCTAGGAGTAGATCACTGGACATTGGTCAAAATTATCCTTAGTGGAATAAGGATATGTGTCTCGATTATGGAGGTGACAAAAGGTTCGTCGTAAAAGGTTACATCGATGCAAGTTTTGACACCGATCCAGATGACTCAAAGTCTCAATCTGGATACATATTAAAAGTGGGAGCAATTAGCTAGAGTAGCTTAGTGCAGAGCATTGTTGACGTAGAAATTTGCAAAATACTTACGGATCTGAATGTGGCAGACCCGTTGACTAAACTTCTCTCACAAGCAAAACATGATCACACCTTAGTACTCTTTGGGCGTTAATCACATAGCAATGTGAACTAGATTATTGAATCTAGTAAACCCTTTGGGTGTTAATCACATGGCACTACAGGAATCAGGGAATTTGCCATCAGCTTATTCTTTGCCGTCTGCTAGCAGACGGCAAAAAACTGGCTGATGGCAAATATATTGTTTGCCATCTGCCATTTCTTTGTCGTCGGCTAGCGGACGGCAAAGCTTCAGAAGGCAGACGGCAAAGAGCCCAACTGGGCCCCACTGGACCCTGCGGCTGGTTAATCCAGACGGGCTGGCTGAAGCGGACGGCAAAGGTTCCAAAGGCACACGGCAAAGAAACACTCACGGCAAAGAGAAAGCACAGCTCGCGGATCAATCACCTGGATCGATGAGTTGGCAAGATCTCAGACACACGTTCTGTCGGACGCATACCCCACACACCCACGATGCACGCGCCCCCAAGGCAACACCCGCGCGCCCCACGCCCCCACTGCCTGCCTTATCCATCGGTCTCACCCACCCACCACTTCTCTCTCATCTCTCTTCCTGCTCCCGATCTCACCCACCCCACCACGTCTCTCTCTCATCTCTCTCCCTGCTCCCGATCTCACCTACCCGCCACCACCCACCCCGGCCCCGTCCTCTCCGGCCACCACATCGCCTGCCGGCCGCGGCCACTTCCACCTTCACCCCCAGCTCCGTCGCCCCTGACCACTTCCCCCGTCGCCCCCGTAGGCCCCCCGGCACTCGCCACCACCTCACCGGCCGGCCCCCACCTCGCTGGCTGCCATCTCGCCGGTCGGCCCCGGCCTCACGGGCCGCCATCTAGCCCGCCGGCCCCGGCCCGTCCCCCTCGCTCGTCCCCCCGGCGGCCTCCGTGCCCCGTCGCCCCCAGCGGAATCCGTGCCCCGTCGCCCCCGATGGCAGCAGCAGCACCGACGGCTGAGCTCCCGATGGCCGCCGACCACCTGTAGCCCCCGAAGGTCGCGTCCCGCACGCCCATCCGCGCAATCCAGGCCGCCACGGACGCCCTCGCCGGCGAGCGTGTGGTCGTGGGCGGCTGGGTCCGGGCCGGCCGCGTCCAGTGCGGTGGCACCATGGCCTTCGTGGCCGTCAACGACGACTCCTAGCACACTAGCCTCTAGCTTGTCGTCGAGGCGCCCCGGAAGAGCAAGGACCGCCATTGATCTGGACGTCGAGGCCGGGGCGGTTGCGAGGATGAGGAGCGAGCTCACGTTCGCCAGGCACTTGTTCTTCCGGGTCACCACGCTGTTCATGTAAATGGAGTAATTTTGTGTAGATGGAGCAGATGCAAACCTATTCTGTGTAAATAGACTAATTTGGTATTGTGAAATTTGTTCATTTGTCGTCGATTGTTGGAACAAAGCTTAGATGGATACTGTGGTGCACTTGGGCTGCTGGTTCACTATATTTTAATAAACAAAATCCTTTGATGTCTCTGATTTTAATAAACGTGTAGATGGGTAGTTCTTTCTTTTGTTATGCATATTCCTTGTCATTTGGTCATCCTTGTCTATGTCACTCTTACTATGTAATAGTTGCTTCTGTTTAGAATGTCATTCTCGTCTGGATCACGAGAGTCTGAATGCTGCAGATGGGTGCGTTTTGGTGGTGTAGCAAGACTTCTTATGAACTATCATGTCTTGCTGTTTATGTCAGTACTAGTCACTAGTCAGTGTTTGAATGTTGTATATATTGTTGTTTCAAACTGTTTATTGTCTCGAACTACTGGTGAGCTAAATGAGGGCATCACCATTCTCCAGTGTTCAGGGTATATCTCCTTTTTTCAAGTTATATAATTTGAGCTCAGTGTCTTTTCGATGATGTACACTTGTTTGGGCCAGTGAGGTGTCGTTGAATATGGGCCGAGTAGTAACGCAATGCCAAACAGGTCAATTATGACTCTCAGGCCGTGCTCTCAAAAGATCCTGAAAAAAGGTCGGGCTCTCCAAAAAAGAAAGAATAAGGACTATTAGGCCGACATGTGGGTGCCACCGGTGTTTTCGTGCGCTTGCGCGCCGAGAGCATATTGGCGCGTGCTCGAAATTCATGCTACCTTTTCATCCCCAGTCTCCCGCCCCTCCCCCACCTCTGGAATCTCGATTCCTACTCTAGTTCCCCCAAATCCCCCTCCTGTACTCCCTGTACTCAAGCGCACTGTCATGTCGCTGGTCAACGCGGATCTCCAAGCCGGAGATCCTGAGGTCCGTCCTGCCTTAGGTCGCTGTGTGCTGTCGCTCAACAGTGGCATGGCGGCGCTTGACGACCAGTTTGCCGGCAAAGTGCTGATGGTAACCATCAACGGCGACCGGCCTCCCGTCTCGCTGGACGACCTTGTCAAAGCTCTTGACATTGCGCACGGCATCCAAATAAGTGATTTGCTCGTCGAAGTCTGTCTGCCACCGGCTGATTTCTTCGTCAGGTTCCGGACAACTTTCGACTGCAGTCGTGTGTTCGAATCTTCCTGGCGTTTGTTCTACAATGGCGCGCTGGTGAGCTTTGATCGGTGGCACCCAGGATGGGGCTTGGTGCCCTCTGAGCTTGAGTTTTTAACAAAGCTTAACTTCCACGGCATGCCTCGACGTGCTTGAAACAGCGAGTCCATGAACGAGCTTATCAATGACCTTGGAGGTGAGCTCGTAAGTATGTTTGTTCCTCCAGATAGCTGGGTTCTGACGGTTATGGCATGGATGAAGAAGTCGTCCACCATACCGAAGGTGATTGGTGTTGAGATACCGGTGCAGGAACCGGGGTTGTACTATTCGTCGCCACCAAGGCCGCCGCGGACCACGTTAGGGATGTACCTGTATCGAGTGTTCGTGCATGTCGAAGAAGTGGTCAATCCATCAATCGAAGTCCTGCCGCCGCCGCTGGTGCCAGGGTCCGTCGACGACGTCCATTGCAGGAGTCAACGTCAGACTTTCCCCGTGTTGCTTGGAACGATGGATGGCACAGGGCCTACTCCATCGCGCGGCGGAGGCCACTACTTCTTTGGGAGAAGAGGCAGGGCTGGCTGCCTGGATGTGCTCTAATTTGAGGTAACAACTGAATCTTGTCAGATACTAGTTAAATCCGAGCTATGGGTGTGAAGCACTGATATGCCAGTACATTTGATTGTGACCTGTTCTAATTTTGTACCTGAACTTTTTTTAGAAAGGTTGCACGTCAACTTAATGTGCTAGCAGAACTTATTGTGTTGTTTGTCTGTTTTCTTTGCACAACATTCAAGATATTTCCCCGTCATTGATAAAGACGATGAACCATTATGTACGATTTCATTGGTTTCAACATAGCCCATCCCGTAGCGATCCACTGCTTCCATTCTGATTGTGCCGCCTGCGTGAAATTTTTGTATGCAAGTTCAGTGTGCTATGATGTTCTATATGATTGTGTCAACTATATAAGTTTTACTGAGCATCAGCAATGCATATGGCTGAAAGATGTATTTATGAGCATCGACCGATGGGTCTCTCTCTCACACACAAACACACACACGCGCGCGCGCGCGCGCGCACACGCACAAGTGGGACCCATTGAATTATTTATTTGCTCGTGACAGCTTTTAATTAGGTTCCACTATAATCTAACTTTTTTCTTAAGTTATTAATTGAGCTCAGTGACTTCAAAAAGTTGTATACAAGCTTTGTTTGGGCCTTTTCTGTGTTGCTGAATGTGGGTTGAGTAACCATATTAGGTTGTACTGTACTACACAGGCCTTTTTTTCAACATCAGCAATGCAACTGGGCCGACAGTTGTACACAATATCCAGGTCAACTTGTTATTCTCCGCCCCGCTGGGCTGCAAACTTTCCTAGGAGGTATGTATTAGGCTTAACAAGAAAATGGACTTTAAGAAATAATAAATGGGATGTAATTATAATAACTGGACAGTTACTATGCACCAAACACATAATTAGTTTGAACAATATATTATTTTTGGAATTTGAAAATTTTAATTTCATTACTTGTTGCGCGCGCAATATTTCATTGGATTTTAATGTAATACAACTTTATTTTGAAATTATATTTAACCTGACTAGAAATTTCAGATACAAATATTTCGGATCCCATCAAAATGTGGGAATTTTTTTTAAATTCTGTTTTGAGCGGTTGTTTGAAATTATTAATCGTTGTCCTAGCTAGAAGTTGGGCTGTACTTTTAACAAACTGTAAATGGGCTGTAGCAAATTCCATTAGAATTAAAAAATGGGATGTACATTCTTACAAACCGCAAATGGGCTATATGTTCTCTGCCAAATCCGAGCTGTGGGCCTACTAAGTTGACGCGTACCAAGGGCTTTCTCAACTTAGTCAATATAAACGATTCTAGCTGCAGTGATCGTACGATGTCCATCCAACGGCCGTAGTGCTTCTTCAACCTCTGGTCTTCTTGCTCCAGCCGCCCAAAGCAGCGCTGGTCATGTCGCGTGCTCCTGCCTCCCGTGGCCGGCTGTGATGTCGCGGAGACCTCACCGCCCCATACTACTCCCGCCGCTAGCCAGACCATCTCTCTACTCACCCACACCCCCTGTTATTCTGCGGCGACGGCAGCCGAACCAGTGAACCCTCGTACTTCTCTCCGCGCGGGCTTCCACTGCTGCGTCTTTCCCGGCTCCGCGTTGTCCCCTTCCCAGGCCTCGCCGTCGTCCAGAACACCGCCCTGGTGCTCTCCGCGCGGCGTGGTCAATGTGGTCAACGACCGACTTTCATCGGAAAAATACTGTACGTGGAGAGGCTGACAGCTGGGTCCAGGCGGCCGCAAGGAAGTGTCTCCTTATTACGCGCAAAATAATTATTCCTCCACCTGACAGCAGGGACCCACCGGACAGGCCATCTTATTTCGTGAAAAAAATGTTTCCCCCTGACTGTTGGGACCCACCGGACGGGCCAGCGTATTTCGCGAAAAAAATGTTCCCCCCGCTGTCAGCTCGGACCCACCGGAAGTGCCTCCTTATTACGCACAAAAAAATGAATACCCCCCTGCTAGCTGGGACCCACCATGGTGGGAGGCTGACTTGTGGGCCTACTAAGTTGACTGGGACGGGGGCCTTTGTCAACTTTAGTCACTATGAACGATTCTAGCTCCAGTGACCGTACGATGTCCATCCAACGGTCGTAGTGCTTCTTCAACCTCTGGTCCTCTTGCTCTAGCCGCCCAAAGCAGCGCCGGTCGTGCCGCATGCTCCTGCCTCCCGTGGCCGGCTGTGCTGCCGCGGAGGCCTCACCGCCCCCTACTATTCCCACCGCTGGCCAGACCCTGCGGCGACGGCAGCCTCACACCGCAGCCGAACCAGTGAACCCTCGTACTCCTCTCCGCGCGGGCTTCCACTGTCGCGTCTTCCCCGGCTCCCCGTCGTCCCCTTCCCAGGCCTCGTCGTTGTCCACCGCCCTGGTGCTCTCGGTGCGGCGTGGTCAACGTGGTCAAGGAACGACTTCCATTGGACGTGGACTGTACGTGGAGAGGCTGACAGCTGGGTCCACGGCCGCAGCAAGGAAGTGCCTCCTTATTATGTGGAAAATAATGATTCCTCCACCTGACAGCTGGGACCCACCGAACGGGCCACTGTATTTTGCGAAAAAAACGTTTCCCCCTGACTGCTGGGACCCGTCAGCTACATCTTCGCACGCAAGGAAGTGCGTCCGGGCAAAAAAACGATTCGCCCCCTTGACTGCTGGGACCCACCAGCTACATCTTCGCAGGCAAGGAAGTGCCTGACAGTCGGGACCCACCTGGTCGAAGCGTACGTAGCGTTGTCGTTCTGGTCGCAAACGTGTACGTACATATATACTGGTGGATGTAGAGGCGCGCACGTGTCGTAGTAGAGGCGCGCACGTAGCATGTGCACGTACGTACAACGGCCAGGGTGTAAGAAAGAAAATATGGCCACGTATATGTACATACAGGCGGGGTCTCGAACGCCTACTCGCGCATACGTACGGCCAGGGCTCGTGTACATGGCTGGGTCGGAATGGAGAAATAGCGTCGTCGTCGTGTTCATGGGGAGGCAACGGAACGCGTCGTGTTCATGGGGAGGCAACAGAACGCGTCATGTTCATGGGGAGGCAACGGAATGCGTCGTGTTCATCGGGAGGCAACGGAACGCGTGGGAGCCAACCGGCTGGGTCGGAACGGAATGCGTGGTCGTGTTCATCGGGAGGGCTTGGACGGAACAGGCGATGGAAACGAGGCCTGTCGTACCGCACAACGGAGAAAACGGACCTCCTACGTTCGGAACGGGGTCCTGTTGATCGAGAGGGGTCTGGCGTACCGCAAAACGGAGGAAACGGACCTCCTACGGTCGAAACGAGGGTCCTGTTGATCAGGAGGGGTGTGACGTACCGCAAAACGGACGAAACGGACCTCCTACGGGCGAAACGGGGGTCCTGTTGATAGGGAGGGGTGTGGCGTACCGCAAAACGGACGAAACGGACCTCCTACGGTCGAAACGAGGGTCCTGTTCATCAGGAGGGGTGTGGCGTACCGCAAAACGGGACTCCACGGGATACTGTTCATCTCTACCGTCGACCTCCTCCAGCCTCCACGGGCTACCGTCGACCTCCTCGGCCTCCACGGGCTCCTGTTCATCCAGCCTCCACCGCACGCTACTCCGCCGGCTACTGTTCAACCACCCCTCCACGGGCACCCCTCCACCGTCTACTGTTCATCCATCCCTCCACACCACGGGGTCCTGTTCAACCACCCCTCCACGGGCACCCCCCACCGTCTACTGTTCATCCAGCCCTCCACCACACCACGGGGTCCTGTTCATCCAAAGGCAATGCCACCACTCACTGTTCATCCACGCCCCTGGCAACGCTCACTGTTCATTCAGAGGCAGCATCGATCGGCTTCAGTTAGCAGCAATAGCGAAGGAATCGCTCGATCGGGTTTAGTTAACAGCCATCGATCGATCGCTCGGGTTCAGTAACGCGTAGCCTGCAGTGCAATCGCTCGGGTTCCGCTAGAGCCCAACGCCTCGCTCGGGTTCAGTTAGAGCCAACGCCTCGCTCGGGTTCAGTTAGAGCCAACGCCTCACACACACACGCGTACGTGTACGAGAGAAACGCGCATTGCTCGGCCCCCTACCTCCCACCGTAACCGGGAACTCCGCGAAATTTTCCTCCCCCTCGCTTCTACCACGGTTTTTTCCGTCATGGACGGCCCAAAGAATGTCATGCAGCTGCGTCTCCGACCCGCCCAGGACGAAAAGCCCATTGTCTGTCATGATTTTTTGTCATAGAAGTAGGAGCCCACTACATCTACGATGATACCGGTTTTTGTCACAATTATCGTCATAGAAGTGTCATATGTATGACAGAAAAAAAATCCGTTCAGCCCAAAATGTCACGGATGTGTCTTTTTTTGTAGTGATGACTGTAGTTTGAGGAGTTCATGTATTCACTAAGTGCTAATGCTTTGTTCCGGTACTCTATTAAAAGGAGGCCTTAATATCCCTTAGTTTCCAATAGGACCCCGCTGCCATGGGAGGGTAGGACAAAAGATGTCATGCAAGTTCTTTTCCATAAGCACGTATGACTATATTTGGAATACATGCCTACATTACATTGATGAACTGGAGCTAGTTCTGTGTCACCCTATGTTATAACTGTTGCATGAGGAATCGCATCCGACATAATTATCCATCACTGATCCAATGCCCACGAGCTTTTCACATATTGATCTTTGCTTAGTTACTTTTTCGTTGCCACTATTACAATCACTACAAAACCAATACTGTTACTTTTGCCACCGTTACCCTTACTTCCATATTATTTTGCTACTAAATACTTTGCTGCAGATATTAAGTTTTCCAGGTGTGGTTGAATTGACAACTCAGCTGCTAATACTTGAGAATATTCTTTGGCTCTCCTTGTGTCGAATCAATAAATTTGGGTTGAATACTCTACCCTCGAAAACTGTTGCGATCCCCTATACTTGTGGGTTATCAACTCCCACTTAGATAGACATCCCTCTAATCATCTAAGTGATCACGTGATCCATATCAACTAAACCATGTCCGATCATCACGTGAGATGGAGTAGTTTTCAATGGTGAACATCACTATGTTGATCATATCTACTATATGATTCACGCTCGACCTTTCGGTCTCAGTGTTCCGAGGCCGTATCTGCATATGCTAGGCTCGTCAAGTTTAACCCGAGTAATATGCTTGTGCAAAACTGGCTTGCACCCGTTGTATGTGAACGTAGAGCTTATCACACCTGATCATCATGTGGTGTCTCAGCACGACGAACTGTAGCAACGGTGCATACTCAGGGAGAACACTTATACCTTCAAATTTAGTGAGAGATCATCTTATAATGCTATCGACGTACTAAGCAAAATAAGATGCATAAAGGATAAACATCACATGCAATCAATATAAGTGATATGATATGGCCATCATCATCTTGTGCCTTTGATCTCCATCTCCAAAGCACCGTCATGATCACCATCGTCACCGGCTTGACACCTTGATCTCCATCATAGTATCGTTGTCGTCTCGCTAACTATTGCTTCTACGACTATCGCTACCACTTAGTGATAAAGTAAAGCAATTACATGGCGATTGCATTTCATACAATAAAAGCGACAATCATATGGCTTATGCCAGTTGCCGATAACTGTGTTACAAAATATGATCATCTTATACAACAATTTATATAATCACGTCTTGACCATATCACATCACAACATTGAAGGAAATATGCCCTAGAGGCAATAATAAAGTTATTATTTATTTCCTTATATCATGATAAATGTTTATTATTCATGCTAGAATTGTATTAACCGGAAACATGATACATGTGTGAATACATAGACAAACAGAGTGTCACTAGTATGCCTCTACTTGACTAGCTCGTTAATCAAAGATGGTTATGTTTCCTAACCATAGACAAAGGAGTTGTTATTTGATTAACGGGATCACATCATTAGTTGAGTGATCTGATTGACATGACCCATTCCATTAGCTTAGCACCCGATCGTTTAGTATGTTGCTATTGCTTTCTTCATGACTTATACATGTTCCTATGACTATGAGATTATGCAACTCCCGTTTACCGGAGGAACACTTTGGGTGCTACCAAACGTCACAACGTAACTGGGTGATTATAAAGGAGCACTACAGGTGTCTCCAAAGGTACATGTTGGGTTGGCGTATTTCGAGATTAGGATTTGTCACTCCGATTGTCGGAGAGGTATCTCTGGGCCCTCTCGGTAATGCACATCACATAAGCCTTGCAAGCATTACAACTAATATGTTAGTTGTGAGATGATGTATTACGGAACGAGTAAAGAGACTTGCCGGTAACGAGATTGAACTAGGTATTGGATGCCGACGATCGAATCTCGGGCAAGTAACATACCGATGACAAAGGGAACAACGTATGTTGTTATGCGGTCTGACCGATAAAGATCTTCGTGGAATATGTAGGAGCCAATATGGGCATCCAGGTCCCGCTATTGGTTATTGACTGGAGACGTGTCTCGGTCATGTCTACATTGTTCTCGAACTGTAGGGTCCGCACGCTTAAAGTTACGATGACAGTTGTTATGAGTTTTATGCATTTTGATGTACCGAAGTTTGTTCGGAGTCCCGGATGTGATCACGGACATGACGAGGAGTCTCGAAATGGTCGAGACATAAAGATTGATATATTGGATGACTATATTCGGACACCGGAAGCGTTCCGGGGAAGTTTCGGATAAAACCGGAGCACCCGGGGGTTACCAGAACCCCCCGGGGGGTTAATGGGCCTCATGGGCCTAAAGTGGAGAAGAGGAAGGGGCTGCCAGGGCAGGCCGCGCGCCCCCTCTCCCCCTAGTCCGAATTGGACAAGGAGGGAGGGGCGGCGCCCCCCCCTTTCCTTCTCTCCCCCCTTCTCTCCTACTTGGACAAGGAAAGGGAGGGGAGTCCTACTCCCGGTAGGAGTAGGACTCCTCCTGCGCCCTCCTCTAGGCCGGCCGCACCCCCCCCCCTTGGATCCTTTATATACGGAGGCAAGGGGGCACCCTAGAACACACAAGTTGATCCTCGTGATCGTTCCTTAGCCGTGTGCGGTGCCCCCTGCCACCATATTCCATCTCGGTCATATCGTTGTAGTGCTTAGGCGAAGCCCTGCGTCGGTAGAACATCATCATCGTCACCACGCCGTCGTGCTGACAGAACTCATCCCCGAAGCTTTGCTGGATCGGAGCCCGGGGAGCGTCATCGAGCTGTACGTGTGCTAAGAACTCGGAGGTGCCGGAGTAACGGTGCTTGGATCGGTCGGATCGGGAAGACGTACGACTACTTCCTCTACGTTGTGTCAACGCTTCCGTTGCGATCTACAAGGGTACGTAGATCATACTCTCCCCTCTCTTGCTATGCATCACCATGATCTTGCGTGTGCGTAGGAATTTTTTTGAAATTACTACGTTCCCCAACAAACATGCCCTGCAAAAACAAGTTAGACATCCTCTACTTTGTTGTTGCAAGTTTTACGTGGCTGCTACGGGCTTAGCAAGAACCGTTCTTACCTATGCATCAAAAACCACAACGCAGTATAGTGATTGCTTTTTGATCCTCAGAAAGAACCATGTTCATTGAATCCGATTCAACTAAAGTTGGAGAAACTGACACCCGTCAGCCGCCTGTGTGCAAAGCACGCCCGTAGAACCAGTCTCATGAACGCGGTCATGTACCGTCGGTCCAGGCCGCTTCATCCAACAATACCGCTGAATCAAGAAACAACTAGTGACGACAAGCAATATGTATATACCCACGCCCACAACTCCTTTGTGTTCTACTCGTGCATATAACATCTAGGCATAGACCTGGCTCGGATGTCACTGTTGGGGAATGCAGTATTTTAAAAAAATTCCTACGATCACGCAAGATCTATCTAGGGATGCATAGCAACGAGAGGGGAGAGTATATCTACGTACCCTCGTAGACCGAAAGCGGAAGCGTTAAGAAGCACAGTTGATGTAGTCGAACATCTTCGTGATCCAACCGATCAAGTACCGAATGCACGACACCTCCGCGATCTGCACATGTTCAGCTCGGTGACGTCCCTCGTACTCTTGATCCAGTTGAGGCCGAGGGAGAGTTTCGTCAGCACGACAGCGTGTTGATAGTGATGATGAAGTTACCGGCGCAGGGCTTTGCCTAAGCACTACGATGATATGACCGAGGTGTGTATCTGTGGAGGGGGGCACCGCACACGGCTAAAACAATTGTCAACTTATGTGTCTATGGGGTGCCCCCTCCCCTGTATATAAAGGAGGGGAGGAGGGGGGCGGTCGGCCCTCATGGTGCGCCTCAAGGGGGGATTCCTACTCCTACTAGGATTGAGGGCACTTGATGCGAGTGCGAGGGCGACGATGAAGGGATATGCTGTGACTAGGATGGGGATCGAGGGCACTCTGATCGCCTCGCTCGCTCGTGCGTGCGAGTCGTCAATTTTTCTCGTTTGATTCTCTGGCATGCGTGGGGACTACCTGGAGACATCGCTCCCTCCTAACGTGGTTTTGGTTGGTTTTTTTCGAGGGGATCGTTACCTGCGAGGTAGGTGGGAGGAGAAACGAAAATAAACCAAGCGAAGGGCGGGAGGTGAGACGAAAAAAAATGTGCAACGGAGACTACCAACTGCTCCATTAGGAGTAGAGATAAGGAATCTTCTCATTGTGATACGTGATCACGTGAGGGCGTGGCTTCGACGGTTGTGTTTTTCCCCCTAGTGGAGCTAAGTATGGAGGGGGATCGGTGGGAGAAATAAATCAGAGAGGGAGGTGATCTGTTTGGAAGGTGATCTTATGTATATGGTATTATTTCTGAATTCTTAATTGCCAAATATTTACATGATTGAATTGAATCAACATCTGACAAAGCAAGCGCGAATAAATGAAAGGAGTATCAAGCGTGATTCGATTTTAAGTGCGAAGAAGAAAAAAATAACGTGGGAGGGGTGGTGAGAGGCGAGATGAAAATAAACCGACGAAAACTAACCAGGCGAAAAAAAATCATGAAAGCTATTCTACCAACTGAGACATTAGGAGTAGAAATGAGAATTAATAAATCCAAAAAACAAAAAAGTATAAAGAAATTAAAATTTAGAAACAAAACAAAAAATCATGATTTTGAAAACAAATCAATGGAAAAAGAAACAGTAAATAAATAAAAATAACAAAAAATTGTAAAAACCCAAAATAGCAAAGGAGAAAAAACAAAATACTAGTTGGAAGCTTCTAGCCCAAAACCGGTACATGAGAGGTTGTGGCACTCCTCCTATAAAAGGCTGACTCTTCAGTTCTTTCGCCGTGTCATACTTCATTGCAAAGAAAAAAACATACAACAACAACAACAAGGGGAGCAACACACGCAATTCATAAAACCCACAAAACATAAAAAAGCCCATGCGAGATGAACACAAAAAGCAAACATGGCCCGCCAGGAGACAAACACGCGCCTGATAGCAGAGACGAACCTTTTGCACGTATCAAACAACAACTAATTACGTGGTGACGAACTTAGATATGCAATACTTAATTCTCATTTTAGCCTAAAAAGCATAATTCTCATATGTGCTTTAACAAAACGCTATTTATTTCCGTCTCTTCCCTTTTTGTAGGAGTCTTTCCGTCTCTTCCCCTTTTTAACCAAAAGAAGATACGGCCCGAGCCCATGCCATACACTATTGGGCCAAGCTTCAACGCAATCTCCCCGAAGAGCCCACATGGGCTTCCCCGCATCCCATCCGTCCATCCACCCGGGTATCCTCGCGACCGCACGATGGAATGGAAACCCTCAAAGCGCACTATATATACCCCTCGCCTGTGTAGGGTTTCATCCCCTCGCGCCCCAGAAGCCCCGACGCTCAAGCCCCCAGACGCCGCAGCGCCGCCACTCCACCCGCAGCGGCAACCATGGCGGTCGGCAAGAACAAGCGCATCTCCAAGGGGAGGAAGGGAAGCAAGAAGAAGGCGTGAGTGCCTCCCCCACCCCGCTCATCCGTTGCAGCGTCGTGATCTAGGATCTGTTTCATCTCCTCTTCCTCCTTCATGTGCTGATGCGGTTTCTTGCCTGCTTTCTCGTGGTTTTGCAGCGTCGATCCGTTCACCAAGAAGCAGTGGTATGACATCAAGGCGCCGCTGCTGTTCACCAGCCGCAACGTCGGCAAGACCCTCGTGTCCAGGACGCAGGGTACCAAGGTATGCGCTCCCCTGCCTTGCATCTGCGCGTGCAGTGTTTGTCACATCCATTGATGTCTTGTGTCCCATGGATTAGCTGTTTGGTAGTATGCCTGCTCTCATATACGCGATTGTGATCTATATAGTCCTATTGGCATGAAACGGATTGAACCATTTTCTGAAGGTTGCGCTGTCGTGTTAAGTGCTGAAAGGCGTGATAGACTAGCACTAAAATGCAATCGCTATTATTTATAAACTATACTTTGTGTACCCTACTGATAATAATTGATTTTATTTCGGGATTTACTATTTTGTCTCACCAATGTCTCTGTGGTGCAATTTGTGAATCAGCCCTTAAGTATGAAACCAAATCATGCATCTTGTTTCACACTTGCACAGTTTATTTGTAGTTGTAGTTATAGTCCACCTGTTTTTAAACTAGCACCCAGTCTGTTGATTAGAATCAACAATCAAGCATTCAAGTGTTGTTAGTAGTTTGTGTTTGGTCTAACTGATTCTTCTAACTGTGTTCCTATGTCGAATGTGTAGCATTTGACACACTGAATCTTTATTTCTAAGCCTTTCCATTTACATTCATCTAGGAATGTGTTCAATGTTTGTTGTTGTAAGTTGACTATTAGCTGACTGCACATTTCATTTTTATTTTAGATTGCCTCAGAGGGTCTGAAGCACAGGGTGTTTGAAGTATCTCTAGCTGATCTTCAGAACGATGAGGACCAGGCCTACAGGAAGATCAGACTCCGTGCTGAGGATGTGCAAGGGATGAATGTCCTCACAAACTTCTGGGTAATGATCTCTTTGGCATTGCCTGAAACCTGATGTTATGTTGTGTTTTTTCCTTTGCTAACATGTTCTTCCTCTTGCCAGGGCATGGACTTCACCACTGACAAGCTCAGGTCTCTTGTGAGGAAGTGGCAGACACTCATTGAGGCTCATGTGGATGTGAAGACCACTGACAACTACATGCTCCGCATGTTCGCCATTGGCTTCACCAAGAGACGCCCAAACCAGGTGAAGCGCACTTGCTATGCCCAAGCAAGTCAGATCAGACAGGTAAATTTGTTCACCTTGCTCTTTTTTCTATCTGTGTATGTATTAAGTTCTGGTGATCATTGAGCTGATTGTTAACAATTCTATCTGTGTTTCTTGCTTGTAGATCCGCCGCAAGATGGTTGAGATCATGGTCAACCAAGCTGCAAGCTGTGACTTGAAGGAGCTTGTGAACAAGTTCATCCCTGAGGTGATTGGAAAGGAGATTGAGAAGGCCACCTCAAGCATCTTCCCCCTCCAGAACGTGTACGTCCGCAAGGTGAAGATCCTGAAGGCCCCCAAGTTCGACCTGGGGAAGCTCATGGAGGTAATTGTCTTGTGGCACCACCATGTCTACTGAAAATATTTTAGCTGGGCATTGGATAGACAGCGTTAATTGTTGTTCTCCAGTCTACTCAAGTTCTAATGTGACCCATGTTGCCTGTTCCAGGTTCATGGTGACTACAAGGAGGATGTTGGTGTGAAGCTTGACAGGCCTGCTGATGGAGATGAGGTTATTCCTGGAGCAGAGGAGGTTGCTGCTGCTGAGTAGAGGATAGAAGTTGCTATTTTGCTGCTTCATATCTAGAAGATGATATATGTGCCACCTGGGTGTCGTGAACTTTGTAGTCAGTTTTGATGGCTGATTTCTTGAGTACTTCTGTCGACATTCCTAGCCAGTGTTCCGCTATCTTATTTTGTTCGTGTTACTTTCTGGATGGAGGTTATGAGTTGAAAACTAAATATTTAGTTTATTCCTGTCCTGTGTTTTTATGTTTGAATAGAACTTGTCCTGTTTTGTTAGTTTATCTCAGTACAACTTTTTGTTTGCGTGCATACAAGATGTTTGCAGCTTGTATGCAATGGCTCCAGCTCCTCCGAGCCAAGATAGCCCTCCGTCTTATTTGTAGGAGTATGAAAGTAAAATTAGCAATGTGCTCCCCCAGTTAGTGGCACAGAAAGTGAAGATGTGGAAAAGAAAATGGATCGTAACAGCCAATTTGGCGTTCGATTTTTGAGTAGTATTTATTTACTGCAATATGTACATGCGCAAAAATGGATAGAAATTGATGTAGCGACAAGTAATTTGGGACGAAGGGAGTATATTGTGACAAGGGTTCCAAAACTGCTGTTGCATCAGCAGGTAATTTTGAAGAGATCAAACTGGTTGGCATTAGATAAATCAAAGAAAATGTTGTTGGCTTTAGATAAATCATAGTTTCAATGAAGTGGCACTACTGACTTAAGGGCTAGATATCTGTGGAAATCTCTACTCCTTTGAAGGTGAAGCACTTTATGTGGCTAGTTATGAATGTTCGCATTCAGTCTGCTGCAGAAGTAAACGTCACTGGATACTGATTGTAAACTCTGGTAAGATGGAGACATCACAAAACATTCTCTTCACTTGTCCACTGCCTATCCAAGCCTTCATTCATCAATCTATCATGATCGTCTTCCTTCCCTTTCCTCAACTGAACAGATCCAAGCCTAAACCTCCACTGCTTCCATCACTTGACAGAGCAGGTCTTGTTTTAAAACTTTTCAGGTTAAGTGCAGAAAACCAATGAAATGTTCCTCAAAGAAAAGCTGGAGATATTCCTATCTGAAATCCAAAGCACTACTGCATCAACTACTGCTTTAACAGTAAAAATCAGGGTTGGCACTAACAGAGGGCGGTTGCACTGATCTTTATGGATGCAGTGATGTAAAATTTTCATCTAATGGTGGGAATGCTCCCTGTGAGATGGGAACAGATTCTTCGAGCAATGGAAATTCACTCTACCAAGCATATCTCTTTCATTTATGTTCTTCCAATAGAACAAAACTGAATGTGCAGCACAGGGAGTTGCAACATTAACAGAAACACCTACACTCACATAATTTACCATAACTGCTCATCCACAAAACAAAATTGGTAAAGGATGTCCATCTAAGGAAATGGGTATACTACATTCACATAATTTACTGGTTGGAGAGCCAAGGATGCAATGAGATTTCTACAGCAAAACCTGTGCTACTTGGCAAGGCAATGTACTACTTTCTTTTCCTTTTTGATATCTGGCAAGGCGACGGGTTCCTACTGCAGCAAGATGGGCAGTTGCTCGGAGAAATCCTGAATAGGTGACAACTCTAGGAGCTCGTAAGCTGCCTGGAAGCAGTCAGCGGCCTCAAGCACCGATCCTTCAGATTTCAGGACGAGTCCGAGCCCCATCCAGGCTTGATGGTTTGTTGGCTCTAAGCGGGTGGCGCTGCGAAGGAAAGTTCTCGCGATTGACGATGATTTCGCTCCAAGAGTTCTTAGAATGCTTGCCATAGAAACCATGCTAGGGACATAGTCTGGATTGATGGAGAGGGAGAATGAGAATGCCTCGAGGGCTTCTTGGTGCAAGGACTGGGCCTCCAGTATCAGGCCTGGAAAAGCACACATGTTAGCGCTTCTGAAAATCATAGAGCAGAATGAACAACACAAAGTGTAGCAATTGATCCACAATATGAAAATGACAATAGCAAATCTAACACAAACATGCCTTTGGCTACCCATTCAGATATCTGGGATCACTGTTACTTTTTGTAGTGGCTCCTGACATGCAATATCATTATGTCTGTTACCCGCAAATATGTAAACAACGTTTAATTGATCGATAGTGAATTATAGCACTAAGCCAACAGAGTTTCAGGGACAAATCAAATCTCCTTAACGTCCACTCATCTTTGCTGTTGCTGACAATTTCTTGATGTCAAGTGAAAACAAATACCATTACTTAAGCACATGCAGGTAATATCAACCTCAATTGTATGACTGAGCCAGAACTCGAAGATGATAGCAAATAAATACAATGTTCTTTTGGAAATCTTAATATCTGCACATAGCTAGATTAATACTTCAACCATCATCAAGTATCTGGTGATCGTCATGTAACATGTACATCCGAGGGCAAACAAAGTTGGTGTTCATAGCTTTAGCTTGTTCGATTATAGCCTGTACAGTATGTACTTGCTTGAGGTTGTTTTGGCCAAAAATAATTTGTCCTGATATTATTCGGAGTGGTAAGGTTTAGAGGTTAAAAGCCGGCACACACAGTTTTGGTAAAGGCCGGCTATGGGTGTAAGTACCAACTCCAATGCTTATTAACTAATTCAGAGTAATTTTTTTATGTTAGGCATGTAACTTACTAGAATGACGGTAAGCATCAGAACCAGGTCTCATGTGGAGCACAATTAGCCACAAACGACAACTAGTCAAGGTTGTAAGAATATTTACCTTTGACATGCCAGCACTTTGGAGATAAGAAATCGATGGATTTTGCTTTGTCAAGACAGATGTTTGAGTCATTCCATGCTTCAAGCTTTGTGTATATTGATGCCAAATCTAACCATGCTTCCATCTCTAACTCATGCAGGGATTTAACCTGTGTAGGCCAAGTGGATATTAAAGAAAGTAGACACATGCTATCATCATTTGAGTTTCGGTAAGAAATGTAAGTGGTCGTACCTTATCATAAGGGGTCAATTTCCAGATTTCCTTCTTTGCTTGAATGATTGCAAGCAAAATCCTAAAAGATTCCACAGCAGACTTGGATTGTCCACGGGAGGACTGAATTAGTGCTTTTAGCCTCAAAATACCCATTTGATCCTCTTGCTCAGCCTCATCTAGTGCAATATCAGCTACTGATTCAGCTTCTTCCAAATTCTGCTGTGCAGATAACACTAGAATCAACAGCTTCCAGGTACTCACTGAACTTCCTGTCACCATTTCGAGACATTCCGCTGCACTTTCAATGGCTGCATTCAGTTTGCGCTGCATTGCATTTTCCCAAGCAAGGCTGTACAGTATTTCAGGATTATACTTCGCCGTTGCCGCAGCATCCTGCAACAGCCTCAGTGCATCATCTTGCAATCTCATTTTTTCTGTGTGAGAAGTGGATGACCTAGCAAAAGGTCCATAACAAACACCAAGGAAATGATTCACAGCACTGATGAAATGCATATCATGACTTCTGAATGACTCCCTGGCTTTATTTGCAAATTTTATTCCTTCAGAAGCATGCTTTGGGTTCTTACAACATAGTTTGGCTCCTAGAAGAAGAGATGGAATATGAGGTTTCCCCTTCCTTTCTAACACACGGAAACCATTCCTTATGATATTTAAGGCACTATCATCCATGCCAGCTGCACTGTAGCAAAGCGCGAGAACGTACCATCTTTCTGATCTGCTATAGGTTCCAGGTAACAACATCTCTAGATGCCTGGCCAAGACTTCATAATGACCAGACAATGACAGTGCGTACATCAAATGGTTCACGAGATCAGGATCCCACTTTATTTCTTGGAAGGTTAGCTTTCTGATAAGTACAAACAGCAGCAAAATTGCTTCCTCGATGTTGTTCTCCGGGGTTGCCAAGTTCCGTTGCTGACTGAACTCTTGAGGAGACTTCACTTCAATACCACAGTACAGTAGAGTCACCGCTAAGTCTTTTTGTAAGTTGGCGGACCTTTGAGAATCCAAATTCCAGGGCCTTGCAAGAGCTCTCCGATATGCAGTTATGGCCTCCTCAAAACAACCACTTTTCATCCATAGGTTAGGAAGATATTCTAGAGCCGAGTGGAACATGTCTATCAACTTACAGTCTTCGGAAGTACCTTCAGGAACACCATCCGGCCATGCAGACTCTACAATATCTATGATGGTTCTGCATTCTTCTGCAGCATCTGTCATGTAAAGGAGTTGGATGTAAGAGAAACTCAGATTGGATATTGCAGAGATTTTAATTGAGGCATATGCATATAACTTGTATGATGGACAAAGAAATATAGTATGGCCTTATCCAATGCAATTACATAGGTTTCTGTTTCTGTTTAATCCTATGAAATACTAGGAAACAAAGCCCTCATACATTAGACTTTTGTTTTGGCAAAGCTTCTAAAACTACTACAGCAATTTCAGATGATGATGCTAAAGTACAATGCAAGAAATCACATAGATAAGAACTTCAGTCAGTACCTGTCACTCTACCAAGTCTTTCCAAAGATCTCGCTTTAAGCAATATGGCTTCCAGAAGCAAACTTACAGAATGCATTGACATATGCACTAGCATTCCATTCACTTGTGAGGTTTTCCGTCTTGAAGAACGTGGAGAAACTTTAGGCTTGGCACTTTCAGTAACAGCACTGGTCATTCGTGGTTTGAGGCTTCTTATATCAATGCCCTGAAGGACTTGCAATGCTGCATCAAAGTTTCCTCTCTGATACTCCAGTCTACCCAGCAATGCCCGGGCCTCCTGTTACATAATCAGATAGATCCAACAGTGAGCAAATCAGCAATGTAATCATCTTCCTTGAAGAGAGAAGGATTCAGGCAAACCTCATAATTTAGCGAAAGAGTCTCTCTTAAGTCCGATTCCACTTCATTCACTTGGCTATCATCAGGCGTTGCTTCTCGTTTTCCTGGTCTCGAACAAGAACCACTTGCTGAGAAATCCCGTGTTGCGAGAGATTCCGGTGATCGGGGCATCTCTTCAAACTTCGATTGGTCCCCGCTGCACGTGCATAACATGATTGCAGCCATTTGCCCCCCGCGGGTAATTTTACTTAACCTGAATTAAAAAATGTAAGTTATCCTCTCTCTTAGGATCTTCCCTGAGGCCAATGGTATAGATCACAGAACCTGGCAAGAAAAAAATGAATGATGCTCAGTACACATTGTCATAAGGTTGCACTAGTTGGGCAACTAATCACATGAGCAAGCATATAGCAAGTTAGCTACAAATGACAGTAACACATCAAGACAAGCTAAATCTTGAAATATATGTGAAGCTAGGAAGAATTCCCTTTCCAGCTAAAATTATCAAATCATCTATGAAAAAGTTTCACTTCTCGGGTAAACACGACGAATCAGACAACATTGGTAATTGCATGGTTTAGTGTTAGCAACTTCTTGAAGCCTCATTCAGAGTTACAGACATAGAACAATTATACAGGACTGGATATACAAAACAAGTAATCAGCAGGGCAAATATTCAGTGAGCCAACAGGAAGGCATATGCATGCTTGAGGAGGACAGCTGCAAATGTGAGCTCCCAGGAAGACCACGAGTCCAAAACCTCGTGTCCTACAAATGTCAGCAAGGACGTAGCGACACCGAAATCCTACTGGCAGCAACTGAGCAATGCCACCACCCATCACGCATTGCATGCACTGGTTCCCTCATAATCCATGAAGTATCCCTGACTCATAACGTTCCTGCTTCAGGAAGAAGCGGCAAACGAAAATAATTTCAGCAGTTCCTCCCACAATCCTGAGAAGAGCAGGCACAATTGATTTTGCAAACCTCACTGCTAAAATAAGGAAACAACTAACATGGTGGTGCCAGCAAAGCAGCAGCTCACAGTGGAATTAAACCTGTATAAACACACACACACACATCAAAGTACCAACTGAAACCCAATGACATTCTCCTTATGCCCTCCTTAGCTGAAGCAACGAACTCTCACATTAAACCAGTGTAACACATGAGCACAACATGTACTGAGTTAGCTACAAATGAAAGTAACACACAAAGACAATCCAAATCTTGGAATATACATGAAGCAAGACTTAGCCATTCCCTTTCCAGCTCAAACTATGAAATCATCTCCGAACAATCTTTTCTTCTTGGGTAAACACGACGAACCAGAAAACATAAGCAACTACATGGTTTAGTGCTAGCAACTTCCTGAAGCTAGCAGTAAGGCTTGCTCAGAGTTACAGGCATAGAACAATTCTACCGAACTGGATCTACCAAACATGCAATCAACAGAGCAAATATTCAGTAAACCAACAGAAAGCCCCGCGAATATTTCAGGAAGACAGTTGCAAATGTGAGCTCCCAGCAAGACCACGAGTCCAAAACCTCATCTCCTACAAATACCACCATCATTTTCAGCGAGAAGGTAGCGACACTGAAATTCTACTGGCAGCAACTGAACAATGCCACCATCCAGTAGATGCACTGGTGCCCACATACCACAAAGTCACCTTATAACGTGCCTGCTTCGGGAAGGAACGGCAAACGAAAGCGGAATTTCAGCAATCGCTCCCACATTCCCGAAAAGTGCAGGTAAGATTGATTTCTCGAACCGCACTGCTGCGATAAGAATACAACTAACGCGGTGGTTTCTGCCAGCAAAGCAGCAGCAGTCCACAGTGAAATTAAACCTCCATAACACGCGCACACACACGCACGTCAAATTACCAACTGAAACCCCACGACAATTCTCCATAGGCCCTCCTTGATCGAACCAACCAACTCTCACATTCACTCAACCGATGAACTCACCACCAAGTGAAAAAACCACGCAACGGAGCAGAGCTTCGCCCGGGAATTCCACCCCGAGAAACCAACACAGGGGGCCGATCCTGCTTCCATTCCCCCACCCCGCAAAACCGACGAACGGCAACAGACACAGCCGCGAGCCCGCAACCCACCTCGACAACGCCCACGGAACGGACGCGACGCAGCGTCAAGCAGGCGGCGCGCAGCAGGGGAGCGAAGGCACGGAGGAAGATACTCGGGAGGGAGGAAGCAGCCCGTACCGTGAAGCGCGCGCGCGCGCGTTGCGGCGAGGAGGATCGCCCTGCGCGGCGCGGCCGACGGAGGAGGAGGAGGCGGCGGCGGCGGCGGCCGAGAGCGCAGAGGAATCAGAGCAGGTAGATTGGAGAATGATGGCGATGCGAGGAGGATCTCTCTCTGCGCGCGCCGCGCCGCGCTGCACACCGAGAGGGGAGGGGAGGTGGGCGCTCGCTTCTCTCGTGTCGTTGGAAGGCAGGAGGAGAAGGGAGGGGTCCGCCCGGTGTCTTTACCATTTTACCCCCCGTACCTTGTCCTCTGTACCTTCTCCCTGCACGTCAGCCCGCCCCGCCCGGTGCGTCACGCCCAAAGTCCAGACTGACTGACCGAGGTAAAAAAAATATCTAGGCGAAAGCTGTGTGAACCTATCTCGGCCTCGTCGACGGAAATGGTAAACTAATCATCACCATCATCAAATTACTACTAGTAGCAAACTGAGCGTGCCCAGGAAACCAATCATCCTCAAATTAGCAAACGAGCGTTTTTATTAATTAATGCCGCACGAAATGAAGATCGATGGCCGTACTAGTACTACTGCCTTCAGTTAATGGATGGGCAGCGTATTCAATGGCCTCCTTTCCGCGCTGCCATGGGAAGGGAAGGACCCGGAAGAGCAGAGCATAGCAGAGCAGGCGTGGCGTGCTTTGTTGACAAAGGAAGGCGGCGAAGCTGAGCGTGCCAGCGATCGCTGCCATGATTCAGCGGCTCCAACTCCGATGACTACAGTACATTGCTAGGCCTTGACATTTTCGACCCCCTTCCAGACCTGCCTCCCCGCTAGCTGCCACTCGCCACGCCACAGCCAACCCAGCCCACAGCCAGCCAGTAGTACTACTGCTACTAGTACAGACTACAGAGTGTTACTATAGACAGACAGCGAGTGAGGAGATGATGACGACGGCTTCTACTGGCCTCGATCGGCCCTCGCACTGCAGTTGCAATCTTGTCACGTTCCTTCTCTGAGACTCTCGGCGTGTTCTTTAGCCCGTGGTAATAATGGCCACCCTGCGGATCATGTGATCTCTTGTTCCCCGCAAGATGAGATCATGAGATGAGAGTTACTGGTCGACATGGGACGCATGCCGCATTGCAAACACATGCAAGTAGGGAATCGTGGATGGAAGAATCCTATGTAATAAGCCCAAGAAACATGTGTCCTCCTCTCTTGGGCTGGCTGGCTGGCTGGCTGGTGAGGAAGTGGAATCTTTCTTGTTAGGAGCAGTGTCCTCCCCCTTGTCATTTAGGGCGATCTTGGGCGCCGCGGTACATTTATAAATGGCGAGAACTAACCACAGAGTGTCATTGCAGGGCGCTGGTGATTCAAGGGCGATCGATTGATTGGGCCTCCTCTCTTAAGACTAGCACGGCTGTACCTGTACGAGCGGATACAGACGGCCATTTAAGCAGCAGCTGCACGACGTACCGTGCACGGCCAGCGGCCAGGGCCAGGCTACCACCATGGCAACATCACATCAACTCCTCCTCAAGGTACTACTTATACTCTACGGAGTACTACATTTTTCTCTAAAATAAAATAAGGGTGTACCCTACCATCACATCGTCACATGCATTGTTGACCTGCTTTCCCCAGACACATGGTACCACTACCACACCAGTAGGCTGGCTGTAGGGTACCAGAAAAACCATTGCCCTATTCACACCTGCCTGATTCAACAACGTCGCCGGAGGAGACGCAGAGGGAAAAGGGACACTACCAGCAGCCAAGAGATGCAGATGACAAGCAGAGAAAACAGCATGATAACCAAAACTGGAGGCCAAGAGTAGAGTAGAGGGCCATCAGGCCAACTCCACCACGCAACCCTATTCTGTCCGTCCCCGTTCGTTTGGGGTAAAAGGGACAAACGAGACGGCCCAGCACGCGGGCGCAAACGGACTTTTGTCCGCTTTGTATCCGCTTTCGACCCATCCCGGGCCCAAAGTTGCGCCGGTTTTGGGGTGAAATGGACAGCGCGCGGACGGGCGGGACGTGCGCGCTTGTCCTCCCTTGGCCCGCCTGTCGGGGGGAGAAACCAACCCCCCCCCCCCCACGCCCATTTGGCGCCATTTCCGCCAAACCCTCCCACGTCCCTCCCGCCACCCCCTCTCTCCCCCGTCCATGGCCGACGCCCCGCCGAGTTCCGGCGGTCTGGCCGTCGACCTGACCGCAAAGGTGAACAAGAAGGCGCCAAGGAAGCCGCGGTCGGAGTGCACGCCGGAGGAGATAGCCAAGTTGGACGCGGAATCGGCGAAGAGGAGGGAACGGAGAGCGGCTGTCAAGATCAATGCCGCCGCGGCCAAGTTCGCCGCCCAGCGCGAGGAGCTGGAGGCCGCGCAGCGCAAGGCCGCTGCCGACGAGAAGGAGGACCTCGTCAACAAAGCGCACGCCATCCTCATGCTTGGCATGGGCCGTCCGGCGGGGTTCCATGCAGCGGCCGTCGGCCCGGCGAGCACAGGCTCGTTGGTCGCCCGGCCTACGCACTGCCAGTCGCCGACGTCGCGCGCCGCGCCCATGTCGCCCGGCTTTCCTCCGCCCAGGCACAACAGCCAGACCCGTTTCTCGGCGTCGCCGGACGTGGGCTTGTTCGCGCCGTCCACACCACGCCCCGCGGCCGTCATCGACCTCAACGTCACGCCTGGGTCCAGTAGCGGCGGGCGGTCGTCCGTCGAGATGCAAAGAAATCAGGCGCGTGCACCGTTCACGGGCACCATGCCGGCCCCCCGCGTATTGTTTGACGGAATGCCATCCTCAACGCCGACGGTGGACGACCCCTTCTACAACCAGTACATGGAGGACGTGATCTTCCAGGGTGGGCATGGCCGTGCCTACGACCCCGAGGAGACCCAAAGTCAGGATGGCCGCGCCCAGTACGTGCCTGATGAGGAGGCCGACGCCCGTGCTGACTACGACCATGGTGATTCGTGGCATGAAGACGACGACATCTATGTCGAAGGTGAAGATGAAGATGAAGCCAATGATGTTGATATTAGTGACGCTCCATTGTTCATAGACGAGCTCACCCAAAGAGCGGAAGCACAAAAGAAGCGGAAGAGCATTCACACCGGTTCATATACACAAGACGAGGACAAGTTGATTTGTCAATGTTGGATGGAGATTAGCCAAGATCCAAGGACCGGCACGCAACAAAAGGGCATTGTTTTTTGGACAAGAGTCCACAAAACATTCCATGAAAGGAAGATGTTTGAGCCCTACCAAATTGCAAGCAACAGTGGCAGCGGTTCGATTCAAAAAAGATGGTTGTTCATCCAACAAGAATGCAACAAGTATTGTGCCGCATTTGAGAGCGTTGAAGCACGGCCCGTGAGTGGTCTCGGCGTTGGGGACATGGTATGCTCTTCTCTTTCTAGCCCTTTCCTTGCTACGACCATGATACTTCGGCCGTGTATATGTTTGCATGTTCACTTGTTGTTGATCATGTGGTGTAGGCATTTCAATCTTTGGAGGCATTCAAGGCCCGACACAATGACAAGCCATTCACTCTTACGCATTGTTGGACGCTCATCAACAATTGCCCTAAGTTCAAGGATCAATACCGTGAACTTCAAAGGAAGAGAGGCAAGAAAACGGTCAAGTTCGCCGGAGGTGGGGATGGCGAGGCATTGAAGAGGCCGAGGGGCAAGACCAACTCCAAGGTGGACGACATACGTGACGCCTCAACCATGGCCTTGCATGAGACTTTGCATGGCATGATGTCACATAAGGATGTGAGGGACGAGAAGAAGCGGCAAAGCAAGGACGAGCAAATGAAGCAATACCTAGACCTCCAAAGACAGAAGCTTGAGATGGAGGAGGCGGCCAAGAAGAGGAAGATAGACATGGAGGAGGCGGCCCGGCAAAGGCAGCTCGACATGGAAGAGGCCGCCCGGCAAAGGCAGCTCGACATCGAGGCCGACAACGTCAAGGCCAGGCAGAGGCAGCTCGACATCGAGGCCACCAATGCCGCCACCAAAGCGAAGGAGGTGGCCCTTGCGATCATGAGCGTGGACTTGTCGAAGATGAGCGACACAGCGAGGGCCTGGTTCGAGGCCAAGCAGAAGGAGATGGTCGACGCCGAAGGCCTGAACTAGGTCGTCCGATCGTCGTGGCCGTTCTTTTTGGAGGCTGGCATGGGTGCCGCCCGCCCGCTGGGCCGCTGACAGTGTGCCGGCGAAAAAACATTCACTTTGAAGGCCGGCTGTGTTGCCGGCCGCTGGCTGTGTTGCCGGCGAGGACAACTATTCATTTTGAAGGCTGGCTGTGTTGCCGGCGATGGTCGTGTAGGCCGCTGGCTTTGTTACCGGCGTGATGAACTGGAGTCGTGAACTGGGGCTTGGCATTTGAAACGTCCCTTTTTTTAAAATAGACGCGGACAGAATGGGGCAAAAGAATGCATCCGCGCGGTGGGCGCACGATCATCACATCTCAGGACAGGCCCGGACACGATCTCAAATCCCTATTCAAAGGGACAAAAATAGAATAAAAGGAACGTTCGTTTGGGGTCGCGCGATGAGTTGGCCTGAGGCTCTCAAGAGCTGTGCTGTGTTTGAACATGGATTCGGCAAAGCACTGCAGAAGTTCTGACGCGAGAGCGCCATCAGAAGGGGATTGATTCCCCATAGGGACAGGACAAACCCTGTTCGCTTTGCTGCTCAGATGACCTCGGAGCAGCCGTCTTGGTGGTAAGTGCTGGCGGTGGTGGCGGAAAATGACTTTTGTCGTTTAAAGTTATAAATGGGCCAACCCAGCACATCAATGTCTCTGCCAACAGTCGCCGATAAAACAATTCAGAAAACATTCTACGAGGAACTGGAATAGTTAGCAATGTCTTCTTCCTTTCCCTGGATGGTAGGATAACAAAACTTGTGCAGCTCTGTAATTCTCCGAGCCCAGTCAGCTGAGCGATGCCCGATCGATATCAAATGCAAAACAACGGTTTAATGAATCGTTGCCAGAGGTTACAGATGCAACGCTTGCACGCTCCTTCTGAAGCAGCATGAACTTGAGCTTCGTAAAATAGGTACACGTTGGAGGAAAGGCTTTATTGGGCTTCCGTCCTGCACTCCTGCTATAGCCTCACCTTCTTTGCCTTTATCCTCTTTGCGGCCATGTAAGTCACAGCAGCAGAAAGAGTGTACCTGGTAATAGCAAAAGATAAAGTGGTCACTAGACAGCCACCATCAACGGCATAACTAAGAAGTGTGAATGGCAATGGGAACCTAAGGGGTTTCAAGAATGTAACACTGTATGCTATTCTCTGATTTCTTCAACACATTCTTTTCCTACAGTAATTCCATTTGGTAGATGTATCCTATTCCCTCTGTTCCTAAATATAAGTCCATTTAGAGATTCCAATACGGACTACATACGGAGCAAAATGAGTGAATCCGCACTCTAAAATATGTCTATGTGCATCCGCATGTAGTTTGTATTGAAATCTCTAAAAGGGCTTATATTTAAAAACGGAGGGAGTATAAGCCTTTTTTTAGAGATTCCAATATGGACTACATACCAATCCAGAGGTGATTTACAGCCCCAACCAAGTACCTTTTTCATCTGTCTTTTTATCAGCCTCTTTCACATCTAAAGTTTCACCAAGGTCCTGGTGATCCAGTATATTTTAGAATTACGGGACACTCTAAAATATGTCTATATACATCCACATGTAGTCCGTATTGAAATCTCTAAAAGGGCTTATATTTAGAAACAGAGGGAGTAGATCCTACAAAATGTTAGATCATGATAGAACATCCCATAATTTCGTAAGTTCGCACACCAGCATTATGCTATGGCTGCAAGTACCACACGCAACAACTCCAAAGACGGTTACTGGATGCATGATACAAGGTAGATTCATCCAAGCAATATGGCAAAGATACCAACTCATCATTCGAGTACTACTGTACTAGAGGTGCATAGCTTACTAATAATCTTTCCCCCCCTGCTATGGATAAGCAATTAATTCAGAGAAGAAAAGAAAACCGAGTTTTGCATGTTCAGCACATATGTGCTTAGACCATGGTTTTCGAGTCAATGAGTCGTTCTGGGTATGGTACTGAACTGTCAAACTATCATGGTATGGTACTGAACTGTCAAACTCAAGTCATCAGATAATAACAGCAATTTGATTTGTAGCTGCAATAAACCTCAAAGCAATTGTGTATGTCGGATACAGCCAGAAACTGCCCTCTGATTTTCTATGAAAAGCACAATACTTCTAGGTTCTAGTGACAGCAGCCCAAAGATATAACTGACACAAAATGGTATAATACAATATCCCTGATTAGATGACACATGAAAATACTATTATATATTCTGTATACCAACTGGAGACAAGGTTGATGAATTGGGGGCACTTACCATGTAAAGGTGTATTTCAGATGGTCATCTGGCATCACTGAGTGATGAATCAAAGCATTGGCATCTTTTGGAAGAGGATAAGGATTACTTGCAGAGATGTCTTCATTCATATCTTCTATATAGACAGTGTTCTCAGGGAGGCCACATGCACGTGCAATCATGGGAACATCCACGTAAAACCACTGGCCATTACTGGGTTCATTAGGTGGAACAAATATGCTGGGCTTCTCACTTCCTCGGATTACTCCAATAACTCTTACAGGAGGCTTTACAGGTTTTTCAATCTGTACAAAGTAAGATGCGTCAATTTTGTGTCTGCCAAGTAAAGGGTATAGTTACATCGTATAAGATAATGATGATATAAATAAATGAAATTCCTAAATATATAAAATAAGATACTCCCTCCGATCCAAAATAAGTGTCGCAGTTTTGAACTAAGGTTAGTTCAACCTTAGTTCAAAACTGCGACACTTATTATGATCGGAAGGAGTAATGAATACCATGGTGGTTTTTATATGTGTACAAGCGTGGCAGCATGTATTGACTCAAAACCGACATAAGACCCAACAACCAGCTCACTTAGCAACCATTAATAACTGCATTTGTGAGATTAAAAGCAGGTTAAGTTAACAATTATACATAGAAGTTATCCTTTAATGGGCTGCAACACTGTCATCATTTAGAGAGTTCAAGAACCATCACACTCAGAAAATATCAACAATATGTAGCCTGATCAGATGAGCAAACTATTGATATGCATACGTTTGGTTGGGGCTGTAAATCACCTCTGGAGAAGATTCAGGCTTCTTAGACCAAAATTTCCACCAAGTACCTCTTTCATCTGTCTTTTTATCAGCTTCGTTCACATCTAAAGTTTCACCAAGGTCCTGGTGATCCTGCATGTTTTTATCACGCCAAGCACGAGGAATCCACCCTCTATTCACAAGGATGGGTGACTGCAAACTGACAAAACATTTCTTAGAAACAAAAAGTTTTAGATAAAATGGGAAGTGGTGAGAGGTTTATTTCTATGGTCAACACATTCAGCATAAGATCAATTAATTCTTATTTTCTGTGACCATGATTTGCGAGACAAAGCCCAACCAGTCTGAGGTAATGAGATTGCAGCTTGATCGCTCAAAACTCTGCAGGCACTGAACCTAGCATGGATATAGGTAGATATATTTGGCAGAAGCGGACGCTCAAGTGAAGGCTGCTTTAGTATTTTGAAATACAGTTTAACAACTAGGGTTGGTCCTTTAATAGACTCGTGTATAGCCTTCTTATTAATAATTAGTAAATGGGTTATCCACAATATGTGGAAGTATAGGAACTTTCATACAGAATTGCTTTCGTCGTCTAGTCTTTTACTTTTTTGCTCTCCTTTTGAAACTAGAGGTCCTTTCCTCATGGATTACTAATTAAGTGACAAAAACTTGTTCAGGAGAGCAGCTAGGAGGAGTTACACGACAAATATGTAATGCTTCACTTCTAGGCAACAAAACTCCAAATATGCAGAACCCAATATATACATAGCGGTTAATTTCACTATTTAGTTCATTCTTTCTCGCTGATTTTATCTTTTCCCAAAGATAACATGTGCAGGGGTACAAAAAGAAGTCAATTTAGAACAAAGAAGCATGAAAACTACTGACAACTAGAGTTCAGGTTGTGTTTTTATTCCTTGATGTGTTTGATACCTTGTATTGTGGAAGGATATGATAGGCATAATAGTAATCAGATTCTAAACCTGGCTATGGTAAAACTGGAAATGGCTTTTTGTTCAAGTGGAAGTGTAGAACTGAATTAAGACGTCAGCTCAAAGGAAATGAATAATGTGAAATGGAAACTAGAGTTTAATTGCAACAGCACAATGCTGCCTCAAACAATAATTTACCTGCCAGGCTCAGTCGACCGAGGTATCAACGGAGTGATCACATAATACCCATTTTCGGTCACACCGGAGATGCTCCGGGAGCGAGGCCCGAGGAAGACCGACTTCTCCGTGTCGAAATCGCCCTCACACACGATCTTCCGGAACTCCAGCACAGCCGGATCACGCGAGACAGCAGAGGAGACGGTCTCGTTCCACGCCACGGGCTCCATCTCCAGCCTCCGCGTCCTGTACTCCAGCATCTCTACCTAGGATGGCGCAGGAAACGGCAGAGTGAGGATTTCCAGGGCTGAGCATGCGCCGTACGGCCAGACTAAGGAGGGGGTGCGTGAGCGCGATGTGACCTTCTCCTGCCGCCGGAAGAGCTGCCATGTGCCGAGGCCGAGGGTGATGGCGCCGGGGGCGAAGAGGAAGAGCTTCGACCACGCGCCCGCCTCCTTCCCTGCTCCTGCGCGAGGAAACAAATCTGGTTAGAATGCGGCGGCGGCTTGACTTCGAAGATGCTCTGCAGGACATTTCGCGAGGCGGCAAGGGCGGAGACCTGGGGGCGGCGGGGCGGCGGCGGGCGGAAGTGGTGGCTGGGGCGCGTGGGAAGTGGAGGGCCGGGAGGGGAAGAGGCGGTGGCCGCCGCTGCCGCGCAGCCGGAGGCCGAGGGTTTTGGAGAGCGACGCCGCCATGTTTTGCCTCTGCGAACGATTTGGGGGTGAACCGAGGAGAGGACTCGCCCGTCTGGGCTTCCGGTTCAGAACTCGGGATGACCCGAGGCGACAACTTTCCTTTTCCTTTCACAACGAAATTTCCCTTTCTCTTCAAATTTGGAAGACGTGTGATTCATATGTTTTTCTAAAAAAAATACTGGGACAGATATCCACATTTTATATACGAAAGTTAAAAATCCTCAGAGCAGGCGAAAAGAAACTATATTATGTATTCATAATAATGTAAAAAAGCACATTTAAATGATGGGAAAAGGTCAGCATCATGTCACGTACAAAAAAACATCTTTTGTGGCAATAAAAAATGATGCATTAGGACATGTTTGAGTGCTTAGAAAAGCGAGCACCAAAATTTGTGTTTCACAACACAAAATGTTTTATACAAAAAAAACTGCAAGCATGCAAGGACTCGAAAATTTACATGTATGATTTTTCAGAATTTTCTGACACTTGAAGTATTTATCTTGAATTTGGAGAAATTGGAGGAGCCCATGTTTGGTGCAATAAGTGCCTAGTATCGTTCAATCGCCCGCAGAATTCAGCATTTCATCAGATTGACTGGTAAATGCACAAAACCATGCAGAGATTCAAATTCACCAAGCAAGTATGCAACATCTAAAGACTTCTGTAAGTTGTATAGGCTTTTTTTTGTAGCAGCCCAACAGAGCACACGCGTCCAAATGCCAGATGCAGTCAACCAACAGATTGCTAAAACAGGTTACACAATTATCAATTATGAACACATAACCTTCCTGATTAAGACCTCTCACATAATTTACAGCCCCAATGCTAAGTAACATGCAAAAAACAGAGAGAGAATCTGCAGCACTTCAAACGCAACAAATCTTGGATCAGTTCTTCTTCTTTGAGTGCTTCACGAGCCAGTCGATGACGGAATCAATGTTGGTTGAGTTCTTGCATGATATCATGAAGCAGGCCACTTCTCGATCAGTCATTGCCTTCAGACCCCTGAAACGTAGCATATGGTTCGTCAAATAGGGTATCGATTGATGAGTAATTTGCATCAGTCCATAGTAGCTTCTGTGTGTGCTTACATCAATTCTGTGAAACTTTGCTTGGGGAAAGCTTCAGGCTTGTCGATTTTGTTGCCAATGACCAGTAATGGGATACCGGTCAAAGATGGCTTGCTCAGAAGGTCATGGAGCTCACTTTTGGCAATAGCCATGTTCTCCCGATCTGCTGCATCAACAACATACCTGCAGATGCAATTGTTTAAAAAATCATCAGCAATACAGAGAACTTTTTTCTTGTAGTTTGTTAAAGCCTCCAACAGAAAATACTGATCAAGCGTACATAAAAAACCCGATCCAGTTGCTATGCAGCTGGCTATCATAATATATATAGCCGTCAAGTGGGAATGAATCAGAATAGTAGACCTTCCAGCTTGCACAGCCTTCAGCATATAGATATGCTAGGCAAATACAATAATCAGGAAAAACAAACAAGGAATCCTAGATCCAGTCTAAGTGAAAGGACTAATTAGTAATCACAGTCACAAGTCAAACCCACACTTATCCTTGCCATAAAGAGAATTATGACAACGAAAGTAGAGTACAAGATTCTTATAGCAAGTGCTTAGACTAGATAACTGAGGAAAAACGAATTTACACTGATACCATAACATCTGTGCCCCAAGGTACCCAAACTAATCAGGATACACTTTATTGGGAGTGAATGCCAATACAATGTCAAATGAAATTATTTAAGTTCTAGGATTTCTACCAGTTCAATTCACCAAATATATTAGTAGATAAATTTAATATAATTCAGCAGTGCATTTATCTGTATTGACGTACGTTACACGGATCCAGCAGGAAACTGACGTATCAGGGGTTAGATACGCCCAGATACGAGAATTTGTCTGGATACCCGCCGAAATGTATCCCATACGTATCCCCTGTTTTTTCTTTTCTAAATCCAAAAAATTAAACTAAATTGGACATTGGTGGGATACCCCACAATACTTGTCGGACACGAAAAAAACGGGAAAACCCTAACCCATGTGTCCATCCATACCTGCGATCCCCTCTCCCCTTTTCTCGTCTCATACCTCCCAACCTGGGCTTCGAGCCGCCGCCGCCGCACCCTCCCCTTAACTGCCACTCACCGCACAGGAGAAGGAGATACCCAGCCGCCAGCCCACCGCACCAGAGGAGAGACCCAGCCTGCATTGCTCCGTCATTCCCATCCCTAGATCTGAGCGCCACCACAGCAACCTCCCTGCCCAGATTAGAGCACCACCATCCGGCGACTACCTCTGAGCGCAGCCGCCGTGATCCCTCCCCGCATCTTAGTGCCTCCACCCCTACTCCCTCCCCCTGACCTGAGCAACACTCGTATGAGGAAGGAGGAGGACAGCATACATTGCTCCCTCCCCCTAACTGGCACCGCACTTGAGAAGGGAAGACTAGCAGCCACTACTCCAGCATTCCACTCACCAAATCTGAATGACATTTTCTTAGCCATGGTGAGTTTGAGATTTTACCCTATGTGCCCTTGCTTGTAAAAAATTATCTTCTCATTGTCTACTGTTGCGTGTGCCTCACACTATTTTAGGATGTGCTGGCAAATGATCTAAGCAACAGGCCTTTGTGGAATCATGTAGACATTATGGAGGCAGATGCATGGGGTGGAGGGAATGTCTGATTCAGATGTATTGTAAGTATTGTACACAAGAATATAGAGATAGCTACAACAGAGTTCAAGCACATTTGCTCAAGATATCCAAGAAGGGGATCAGATCATGCCCATATGTGACTGATCCTACTCTTCGGCAGCTTCAAATTGAAGTTGCAGTGGCTGGAGAAAACTAGAATCATATTTATGGTGCATTTTCCATGGTCCTATCACCTTATTAGTATTCCTAAACTGTCATATATATTCATATAATAATAATTTCCTATATATTATATTATATATATACAAACATATCCCCATATCTGTGTTTTTGAAAAACTGACAAATCATAGCATCTGTACCCGTATCGCCGTATCTGGACAATATAGGTGTTAACCAATGCGTATAATTATTAATTAATCATACAACGAAACGAACAAAATGTGAAAAAAAAGGCATGTGCAACAACTAACAGCAAAGAAGTTATGCAGATTCATAAAATAGACAGTAAAGGAACATACACAATTGCAGAAACAGCACGGCAGTATCTCTCCCACATGCTCCGGAATCTTGGCTGGCCTCCAAGATCCCATAATTTTATAGTGACATTTCCTTTGGTTACCTTTCTCATATTGAATCCTACTGTGGGAATCATGTCTTCGCTAAAACCTCCTGTCTGCAGAATACGCCGTTGATGGTAAATCAGCACAACTCCAGGAAATGAATAGTGACAAGCATGAAACTTACAGCAATAACATTCACAAGCGAAGTTTTCCCAGCATTTTGGAGCCCAATCAATGAAAGCTCCATTTCTTGCTTGAAAAAGAGGCTGTAGACACAAAAAAAGGTAAATACTTGAATCAAGCTCCAATGAAGAAAATATGAGTAACTAATTACGTCTGTGCATTTATTTTCTTGGTACACAAGTCAAAACTGTGCTCTGCCACTTAATGATGGCATGTGCAAGGGATCCTTTTGAGCCCAAGCCCCTTGTTTATATATGTGTAAGAAGCAAAGCCTACATGGCTGGTAGGTAGAAATGAAACAAATCATAGCATACAGCCCACTGGCATCTCATTTTCATTCCAATGATTAGATTCCAAGAGAAGCATTACTGACGAGAAGCATTACTGACCTTGGGCTAATTCTACTATGAAAAATTTAATGGTATGCATTGACAAACTATCACAAACTAAACATTTAAGGAAGTTTATTATCACGAGGATGAACATTACGTGGTATGCGTGGTAGCCCTATCTTAGTCAACATAACGACATAACGAGTAGAATTTACTACTCCCTCTGTCCCATAATATAAGAGCGTTTTTTGACACTACACTAGTGTTAAAAACGCTCTTATATTATGGGACGGAGGGAGTACGCGTCAGTTACAGGTGGAACCAGATTTCTTACGAGTTCATTGAGCAGAACAGGCAAGTTCATTAATTAATGCACATTGGAAATGGCTTTTTTTCTCTCTTGACAAGATAAGAGTCCATAAGAAAGCAGGATAACAAAAAATATTGACCATAGCTATCATGAGAAAATGCCGTACGACTTCTCGCCCTAGGCGATGTTAGCAGGGGATAAATTGACCCCATCACAAAAATGATAAGAACGAATTTCGTGTCCCTTCATCTCTCCTATCGATAGGCAGGCATGCACAATTAAATACTTCGATCGACATGTTCAATCAATAATGTGATCGCCATTTGTAGTCGATGGCGAGAAGTTCCGCCATACAAAGATACCACAAAGCACGCCGCGAAGCCACAGGACTCCATAATCTGAACTTGGCTCACGTAAAATAACCAGAAGGACCAACTTTCCTTATGATTACCGGCACTATTGGATGAGAAAAACAAATAACACCATGCTGCTGCTAACCAGCGTCACCTTCATACAGGTCAAAGCTTCCTGTCAAGTGCCAACCATCAAAAACAACTTCCTACGAAATATACGGCAGCACGAACATCGCTCAACCTGCCCCAGCAAGCATCCGATCCAGCGAGCAACCGAGGCATGCTAATCCTAGACCGACCCAGAATTCCCAGATCTCCCGCACGCGGACCCCCGCGCCCGTCCCGCAATGCGCAGCGCGTCGCACTCGAGAATCTGAACCCGCCCACCGAGGGCATACGCTTGTGGAACCATACCTGCGGAGCCAGTTGAGGAAGGCCTCCCAGAAACCCATGGCGGCCGCGCGCGGCGTGCTCCCTCTCCTCCGCGAAGAGGAAGGGCTGGACGGTCGCGCGGAGGGGAGGCGATGGCGGGAGGGCGAGGGCGGGTTGCGAGGCGGAGGAGGATTCGGTGGTGCGGGTGGCCGCGCTTACTTTATTTGGAGGCGCGGATGGATGGGGCGGAGCGACAGGGAGGCCGGAGGAGGAAGAAGAGAGGGGAAAGAGCAGGGTATTATTGGCGTCCACCAATCATCAGGCATCCCGTGGCCGGGTGGGGTTGGGTTGGGTTGGTGCCTTGTTTTTCTTTTATTTTTTTGATAATGTTATTTGGAGAAAGAATTGGTTTATCTACATCCTTTGTAAACGGAGTTTCACCTCCGAATAGGACTGTTGTTAGTTAGGACTCCTTCTCTGAGCGGTGACTAAGCAACAGTTTACTGTTTTGCTTTGCCGTGGCAAATGAATTTATGGAGTGCCGCGTCAAGGTTCAAGGAAGAGCACATGTAAACGAAAGTGCCTTTCTGCTCCCGAGCTCATTTGAGCTCGGTGAACAGTAAAATTGAAAAAAAATTCAAAAAATTCTAAATTTTTTTGGGAGAAACATTGACAAAAGTTCTAAGTGCTTGCAAAAATTCATCATGAAATCACATTCCTGTAAAGCGTGACAAAAAAACAAATTCAGTGCTCCAAAATGCTTTTGAAAGTAGCCTTTTCAGAGTACTGATTTTGTTTTTTTTGCCACGCCTTCTAGAAATGTGATTTCATGGTGAATTTTTGCAAGCACTTAGAACTTTTGTCAATGTTTCTTCCAAAAAAATTTGGATTTTTTTTTATTTTTTTTATTTAGTTTTGATTTTACTGTTCACCCGAGCTCATTTGAGCTCGGGTGCAGAAACTCCGCTTCCACATGTAAAGTGTAATCCATGTATATAAGCTCTCTTCTATCTTAATTTTAGCTTGTTGTTCTTCATGTCTACACAAGTATTGTTATCTTCGTCCTGTTCCTGTGCACTATTGCCCCCTCGTCTCCCTCTAACCATCTCTACGGCCTTCACCTTTTTGTCCTTAAGTTTGTCACCAATGCACCTCCATCAATCTTCGACAACTCGATCAACATGGCTCGTCTTCACGTTCTCCTAATCAATTATGTTGTCGACTTGTCTCCTCCACTTCTCACAGTGATTTGCCAGCCGGCCTACGAAGATGCCAGTCTGCCCCACCCACCATGATGCGACAACGCTCTCTCGCCGCTTCATACTACCCTACTCAGTTGTTGATCCGACACCCCCTATTAGCCATATGTCTAGGTTTGAGGAATTTCAAACCTATCATCGCAACAGAGATGTTGGTGATAGCAAAAATGGTGTTGTCGATGAAAGAGCTCATAAAAACTCGTGGAGAGTAAGAAGCAAAATCAAGGGGGTGATTCATGAAAAAACAGCAATGAAGGAAGAAGAATGGCATGATATGGTAGGTGATGATTTTGGTTTCCAGTGTGTAGGCTAATAGTTGTAGTACAAATTTTGTAGGTACGGACAAACAAGGTGGTGTAACATTGGAAAATAAGCAATCTTAGCTCGCCACGTGGTGCAACATAAAGTGAGCGGGTGAGAGCACGGGAAGAGCTCATCAGGAGAGAACACAAGTGGGTCTATGATGTTTCCCGGGAGTTACGCTGAATTTACTCTAAATGAAATTCATACTAGAATGAGTTTTGAATGAAGATTCAAATTACATATCGTTCTCACATTGTATTTCTCTCAAGGATATTGTTACACTAAATTGCTCGTTGATATGTTTGACGGCCTTTTTTCTACTTTAATTTTTCTAAAAAGTACATCTCCACTCGCAACATAGTTGTCATGGTTGTACACTGCCCCGGCTAGTACAAGTGCTACCACTAGCATTTTTTTATGAGAAAACTTCTGATCTATTCATCTTCAATCATGGCAGTACAACAAACATCATAAATAATAAAAATTACATCCAGATCCGTAGATCACCTAGTGACGACTACGAGCACTGAAGCGAGCCGAAGGCGCGCCGTCATTATTGCCCCTCCCTTGTCGGAGCCAGCCAAAACTTGTTGTAGTAGACAGTCGAGAAGTCGTCATGCTAAGGCCCCATAGAACCAGCGCAGCAGGACAGCAACCGCCACCGATGAAGAGTAGCGTAGATCGGAAGGATCCAACCTGAAAACACATGAACGTAGACGAGCTACAACGCCGCCGATGGCAGTACAACGAACACCAGAAATAATAAAAATTACATCCAGATCTGTAGACCACCTAGCGACGACTATGAGCACTGAAGCGAGACAAAGGCGCGCCGCCATCATTGCCCCTCCCTTGTCGGAGCCGGCCAAAACTTGTTGTAGTAGACAGTCGAGAAGTCGTCGTGCTAAGGCCACATGGGACCAGCGCAGCAGGACAGCAACCGCCGCCGATGAAGAGTAGCGTAGATCGGAAGAATCCAACCCGAAAACACATGAACATAGACGAGCTATGACCAGATCTGAGCAAATCCACCAAGGACAGATCCGCCAGAGACACACCTCCACACGCCCACCGATGATACTAGACACACCATCAAGACAGGGGCTAGGCGAGGAAACCTTATTCATTTTCAGGGAGCCGCCGTCGTCTCGTCTTTCTAAACAGGACATAAACCATAACAAAACGTAAAGAAACAACCGAAAACAGAGCCCTCCCGCCGCCAAGGGCCAAGATCCACTGCGCCGCCATGGCCGTAAGGCCACCGGAGACGAGGCGGACGGCGCCGGCGGGAGGCAGGGAACCCTAGACTTCTTTTCTTGGGGAGAAGGTGGCGTGTTGTATAATTTCCGTTACTACCACTAGCATTGTCTTTGATGAATGGCATGACACTAATGTTGGCTTGGTACATTATTATTTTTATTTCATTGGCATCAGCAAACAATTCCATTTTATTTGATTTCAATTTTATAATGATTGAAAAATATGCACACAAATCACCAAAATGATTGTACGTCAGTGCAACTGGCATCACGTGCGAAGCTTGGTTTTGTCTTTGACGAATGGTGCAACATTAAATGTTGCCTTGATGCATTTTTTACATTATTTTCTAAGGTTTACTAATAAACTTGTTTGGATTTATTTTGTTTCGTACTGAATTACTAGAAAATATGCATGCACAGAAGAACCGTGAAAAAAGGGAAGATAAAAGGATACCAGTAAATCAGCCACGTGGCGCCCCGCTTGTCCGGCGCACGCTCGAGCCTCGAGGGGTGCTCCCCGCATGTCAAAGCTAGAGGGTGACCCCCACCAAGTTTCTAACATGTACCTAGCTTTTGGATTTGAGATATTTCACCACTAATGAGATCCAAACTCGCCCATCCCATTGCAAGCTTAAATCCATGCGAGGGAAAGTGTGATTCGAAACTAGATCCAAGATTCAACCGAGCCAATTTTTGATACCGTTTAAGTTATCCATCAAGTTTTGTTACTCTTTGAGTTGCGAGGACTCATACAAGGTTGGAGTCACCGAAAACAGCCAAGCTTGTAGATTTTCCTTGAGAAGTTAGTGAATGAGGAAGGTCACCTCAAGATTCACCATTAGTGATTAGCCTTAGAATTAGCGGACAAATCTCAATAAGAAAAGGTCTAGGTCTTTGTGGCCAATAGGGTCTTCGGTTCAGGGCTCTCCAACAAATAGGTGACCCCTCCCCCCTACACACGCAAAGGGTCTTAACCATAGGGCATAACCTCGTCTTCTTCGTGCTCCCATCTCGTTAATTCTGCCACGTGTCTTCCTTACTTGTCTTTTATTTTGTTACTAGATGACTCATTGCGCCCTTGGCACAAAGACCAATTGTAGCCACATAACGAAGCAAACTATAAACAAAATGTTTTACGAATGGTCCGCAAAGAGTGGTTGGTTCCCTAAATGGTTATGAATGAACAAAAAGAAGCAAAGCAAAGCTTAAAAGGTGAGCAAGCTGTTAAAAAGAAGTTCTTAAGGAACCATCTGAAAGTATGAAGTTAACCTATGCGATGGTAGGCTGGTTTTTGCATGTCGGGAAGATAAGGACCGAACGACCACAACCCCACCTAACCATGAGTCGGGTAGGCAGCAAGGAGCGAAACCGATTTCAGGGGAACAACCAGGCAGTTCTGAAAGGAGCAAACGTACCTCATCCACTTGTCAAGACACTGACTCCAAACTGGGTACGTCACCATCTGGCCCATGGGTGGGATAGGCGGTCAGGATCCCGATAGGATGCGCCCCGCCACAAATGGACATGCCAGCACATGTAGAGCGACAACAACGGGCAATGAGATTCCAGAGGCATTGGATCATTCTTTAATCTGCACACAACCGCACCGAGTGGAAACCAAACGAAGTTGCACGCCGTTGAGTTAGCTCCACCATGGCATAGGCTAAAGTCACTAGACCATCACCGATGCAGACCACTACCCTAACGAACTGCGCTCCTGCTCCTACCTGGCACGCGTGGATGAAAAAGCCCGACACGGGGTAAACAACACTGCTAGAGCCTTTTTTCCATCGGTGCACCTGTGGAGCCGAGTGATCAAAGCCTACGACATGATCAAGGGATAGTTCTTGGTACCATGCCCCGCAATTTTCCGAACAAGGTCGAGGAACTTATATGGGTGATTTTCTACTTTGGCTTGACATGCAAAGACCTGGAGAAGCATCACATCAGAAAGGCAGGCCGATGGGTAATGGACCAGGAACGACGGTTGCACAATATGAGTTGGTCAGACTATTTTAAAGGGTGAGTCGTAAGAAGGTCATGCAAGAAGCTAGCCCTGCTTGCCTGATGGCCACCCGTGGGTACATAACCTTCATGGAGTACCTTGTTGCCCTGGAAGAGGATGCCAAAGAAAATGCCCATTCCATGAGCATAGCGCACGTGCATGCTCAATGGGTGACGGACCTCATTGTCATCGTCGAAGTTGAGGCAGTATTTGGCCTTGTTGGCAATTGAGAGGGCTTGATGAGGGCAACATTTCTTCGTCAACTCCATGAAGAAGATGAGGCGAAGAAGATTCAAGAGAGATGGGTCTTCATTCGCTTTAGCTGGCTTTATTTCCAATATATTGTTTTGAACAAGATATATGAATAAACATTCAATTCCCCAATGCATGGACAAGATTGTTGCTACTTGTGATAGGCGTTAGGAATTCCCTAAAGAGGAAGGGTGAAATAATATAGTAGCAGAAAGTATTTCCCTTAGTAAAGAATCAAGGTTTATCGAACCAATAGGAGGTTCACACAAACAAAGGTCATCAGTACCTACACACACAAAACAGATACTTGCACCCAACGCGGGCAAGAGGTTGTCAATCCCCTTGTACTCGTTAATTACAAGGACTAATTCTGATAATGGTGGATATGTAAATTTCAAAAGTAAATAAAAGTAAAAAAATTGCAGTAAGGTAATTAGGGTCTTAATAACATAGCCTTCAAATATATCAATCTTTATGTCTCGACCATTTCGAGACTCCTCGTCATGTCCATGATCACATCCGGGGACTCCGAACTACCTTCGGTACATCAAAACACATAAACTCATAACACCGATCGTCATCGAATGTTAAGCGTGCGGACCCTACGGGTTCGAGAACTATGTAGACATGACCGAGACTCATCTCCAGTCAATAACCAATAGCGGAACCTGGATGCTCATATTGGTTCCTACATATTCTACGAAGATCTTTATCGGTCAAACCGCATAACAACATACGTTGTTCCCTTTGTCATCGGTATGTTACTTGCCCGAGATTCGATCGTCGGTATCATCATACCTAGTTCGTCTCATTACCGGCAAGTCTCTTTACTCGTTCCGTAATGCAATATCCCGCAACTAACTAATTAGTCACATTGCTTGCAAGGCTTATAGTGATGTGCATTACCGAGAGGGCCCAGAGATACATCTTCGACAATCGGAGTGACAAATCCTAATATTGATCTATGCCAACTCAACAAACGCCATCAGAGACACATGTAGAGCATATTTATAATCACCAAGTTACGTTGTGACGTTTGATAGCACACTAAGTGTTCCTCCAGTATTCGGGAGTTGCATAATCTCATAGTCATAGGAACATGTATAAGTTATGAAGAAAGCAATAGCAACAAACTAAATGATCATAGTGCTAAGCTAACGGATGGGTCAAGTCAATCACATCATCCTCTAATGATGTGATCCCGTTCATCAAATGACAACTCATGTCTATGGTTAGGAAACTTAACCATCTTTGATTAACGAGCTAGTCAAGTAGAGGCATACCTGTGACACTATGTTTGTCTATGTATTCACACATGTACTAAGTTTTTGGTTAATACAATTCTAGCTCGAATAATAAACATCTATCATGATATAAGGAAATATAAATAACAACTTTAGTATTGCCTCTAGGGCATATTTCCTTCACCAACAATAGGTCTATGTTTATCTTTTTCATCGGGTTTGGCAATTCTAGCAGCTTCATCATAGAAATAAATAACATGCCCATCTATGTTTTCTACCAGGAGATGTTTAACCATAGCAACACTAGGTTCTAGTTTAATTTGTTCAGCAGGGTTGGGTGCTCTAATATTACTTTCGCGAACCACGGTTGAAACTTTAGCATGTTCCTTTATCCTAACAGGGAAAGGTGGTTTTTCAATATAAGCAGTAGGCACAACTGGATCAACATTATAAATAATAGTTTCATCTTTAACTGAGACCGGTTCTTTAATTTCTTCTTTAATAAGGGGATGATATTTAAACCACTTATCCTTAGGAAGATCAACATGAGCAGCAAAAGATTCACAAAAGGAGGCTACCATCTCAGAGTCAAGTCCATATTTAGTGCTAGACTTTTTAAAAGCACCGATATTCATAAAAGATTTAACACAATGAAATCCAATCTTAATACCTCACTCTTTACCTTTATCGAATTCCCAATCTTCAGAGTTGTGTTTAATTCTTTCTAAAAGATCCCACCTGAATTCAATAGTCTTCTTCATAAAAGAACCAGTACAAGAAGTATCGAGCATGGATTGATCATCACGAGAAAGCCGAGCATAAAAGTACTGCATGATAATTTCTCTTGAGAGCTCATGATTGAGGCATGAATATAACATTGAGTTAAGCATCCCCCAAGCTAGAGCGATACTTTCTCCTTCACGAGGTCAAAAATTGTATATATAATTCCGATCATGATGAACTAGATGCATAGGATAAATTTTTTGGTGAAATTTCAATTTCAATCGATTCCAGTTCCAAGATCCAATATCATCGCATAGCCTATACCATGTCACTGATTTTCCCTTCAAAGATAAAGGGAAAACCTTCTTCTTAGCTTCATCTCCGGATAAACCTGCAAGCTTAAGTAATCCACAAATTTCAGCAACATATATCAAGTGCATATCAGGATATTCAATTCATCTCCTGCACAAGGATTAGCTAGCAGTTGTTCTATCATACCCAAAGGAATTTCATAACCAATATTTTTAGTAGGTGCAGTAGGTTGAGGGGCAACTAACTGTGGTTTCGGACGAGGTGAAGATACCCCGAACAGACCTCTCAATGGATGATTCTCCATAGTAACAAGTGACAATAAATTTCAGCATGTAGTAATAATTTTTCCTTACCAATTTCCACTTACCAAGAGCGCTTCATTCCCCGGCAATGGCGCCAGAAAAGAGCCCTGATGACCCACACGTATAGGGGATCAATCGTACTCCTTTCGATAGGTAAGAGTGTCAAACCCAACGAGGAGTAAAAGGAAATGACAAGTGGTTTTCAGCAAGGTAATCTCTACAAGCACTGAAATTGTTGGTAACGAGTAGTTTGATAGCAAGGTAATCTGTAACGAGTAAGTAATGGTGATGGTAAATAAAGTGCAGCAAGGTAGTTCAATACTTTCGTGGCAAAGGACAAGCCAAAACGGTCTCTTATAATAAGCAAAGCGTTCTTGAGGGTACACGGGAGTTTCATCTAGTCACTTTCATCATGTTGGTTTGATTCATGTTCGCTACCTTGATAATTTGATATGTGGGTGGACCGGTGCTTAGGTGTTGTTCTTACTTGAACAAACCTCCTACTTATGATTAACACCCTCGCAAGCATCCGCAACTACGAGAAAAGTATTAAGATAAAATCTAACCATAGCATTAAACTTTTGGATCCAAATTAGCCCCTTACGAAGTAGCGCATAAACTAGGGTTTAAGCTTCTGTCACTCTATCAAACCATCATCTAATAACTGCTCCACAATGCATTTTCTTAGGCCCAAATATGGTGAAGTGCCATGTAATCGATGTTCACATGACACCACTAAGGGAATCACAACATACATATCATCAAAATATCGAACACACATCAAGTTCACATAATTACTTGCAACATGACTTCTCCCGTGACCTCAAGAAAAAAAGTAACTACTCAGAAATGATAATCATGCTCAAGATCAGTGGGGTATTAAATAGCATAAAGGATCTGAACATATAATCTTCCACCAAATAAACCATATAGTAATCAACTACAAGATGTAATCAACACTACTAGTCACCCACAAGTACCAATCTGAGATTCTGGTACAAAGATTGAACACGAGAGATGACCTAGGGTTTGAGAGGAGATAGTGTTGTTGAAGATGTTGATGAAGATTTCCCTCCCAAAGATGAGAGGGTTGTTGGTGATGATGATGACGATGAATTCCCCCTCTGGGAGGGTAGTTCCCCCGGCGGAATCGCTCCGCCGGAGGGCAAAAGTGCTCCTGCCCAATTTCCACCTCGAGAATGCGACGCTCCGTCCCGAAAGTCCTCTTATTATTTTTTCTAGGTCAAAATGACTTATATACCAGAAGATGGGCACCGAAGGTGGGCCAAGGAGGGCACCACCCACCAGGGCGCGCTGAGGGAGTCCTGGATTAAGGGGTCCTCGGGCATCCGGCCTGTGTGACATGGGCCGGACTATTGGGCCATGAAGATACAAGATAAAAGACTTCCTCCCGTGTCTGGATGGAACTCTCCTTTGCGTGGAAGGCAAGCTAGGCGTCCAGATGTATTATTTCCTTTCTCTGTAACCAACTTTGTATAACCCTAGGTGAAGGAAATATGCCCTAGAGGCAATAATAAAGTTATTATTTATTTCCTTATATCATGATAAATGTTTATTATTCATGCTAGAATTGTATTAACCGAAAACTTAGTACATGTGTGAATACATAGACAAACAGAGTGTCACTAGTTTGCCTCTACTTGACTAGCTCGTTGAATCAATGATGGTTATGTTTCCTAACCATAGACATGAGTTGTCATTTGATTAACGGGATCACATCATTAGAGAATGATGTGATTGACTTGACCCATCCGTAAGCTTAGCACGATGATCGTTTAGTTTGTTGCTATTGCTTTCTCCATAACTTATACATGTTCCTATGACTATGAGATCATGCAACTCCCGAATACCGAAGGAACACTTTGTGTGCTACCAAAAGTCACAACGTAACTGGGTGATTATAAAGGTGCTCTACAGGTGTCCCCAATGGTGTTTGTTTAGTTGGCATAGATCGAGATTAGGATTTTTCACTCTGAGTATCGGAGAGGTATCTCTGGGCCCTCTCGATAATGCACATCACTATAACCTTGCAAGCATTGTGACTAATGAGTTAGTTGCGGGATGATGCATTATGGAATGAGTAAAGAGACTTGCTGGTAACGAGATTGAACTAGGTATTGAGATACCGACGATCGAATCTCGGGCAAGTAACATACCGACGACAAAGGGAACAACGTATGTTGTTATGCGGTTTGACCGATAAAGATCTTCGTAGAATATGTAGGAACCAATATGAGCATCCAGGTTCCGCTATTGGTTATTGATCGGAAGTGAGTCTCGGTCATGTCTACATAGTTCTCAAACCCGTAGGGTCCGCACGCTTAACGTTCAATGACGATCGATATTATGAGTTTATGTGTTTTGATGAACCGAAGGTTGTTCGGAGTTCTGGATGTGATCACGGGCATGACAAGGAGTCTCGAAATGGTCGAGACATAAAGATTGATATATTGGAAGCCTATATTTGGACATCGGAATGGTTCCGAGTGGTTCGGGCATTTTTTCGAAGTACCGGGAGGTTACCGGAACCCCTCGGGAGAAGTTATGGGCCTTATGGGCCATAAGAAGGAAGCACACCAGCCCACAAGGAGCTGGTGCGCCCCCCTTGGGTAGGAGGCCGAATTGTAATAGGTTGGGGGGGCTTTCCTTCTCTCCTACTCCTCCTTCCCTTCATCTCCTACTCCAACTAGGGAATGGGGTGGGAATCCTACTCCCAGTGGGAGTAGGACTCCCCTAGGGCGCGCCATAGAGAGGGCCGGCCCCTCCCCTCCTCCACTCCTTTATAAACGGGGGAGGGGGGCACCCCATGGACACACAAGTTGATCATTGATCTCTTAGCCGTGTGCGGTGCCCCCTTCCACCATAATCCACCTCGGTCTGTCATTTGATTAACGGGATCACAACATTAGAGAATGATGTGATTGACTTGACCCATCTTTAAGCTTAGCACAATGATCGTTTAGTTTGTTGTTATTGCTTTCTCCATAACTTATACATGTTCCTATGACTATGAGATCATGCAACTCCCAAATACCGAAGGAACACTTTGTGTGCTACCAAACGTCACAACGTAACTGGGTGATTATAAAGATGCTCTACAGGTGTCTCCAATGGTGTTTGTTGAGTTGGCATAGATCGGGATTAGGATTTGTCACTCCGAGTATCGAAGAGGTATCTCTGGGCCCTCTCGATAATGCACATCACTATAAGCCTTGCAAGCATAATGAGTTAGTTGCGGGATGATGCATTACAGAACGAGTAAAGAGACTTGCTAGTAACGAGATTGAACTAGGTATTGAGATACCGACGATTGAATCTCGGGCAAGTAACATACCAATGACAAAGGGAACAACCTATGTTGTTACACGGTTTGACCGATAAAGATCTTCGTAGAATATGTAGGAACCAATATGAGCATCCAGGTTCTGCTATTGGTTATTGACCGTAAGTGAGTCTCGTTCATGTCTACATAGTTCTCGAACCCGTAGGGTCCGCACGCTTAACGTTCGGTGACGATCGGTATTATGAGTTTATGTGTTTTGATGAACCGAAGGTTGTTCGGAGTCCCGGATGTGATCACGGGCATGACAAGGAGTCTCAAAATGGTCGAGACATAAAGATTGATATATTGGAAGCCTATATTTGGACATCGGAATGGTTCCGAGTGGTTCGGGCATTTTTTCGGAGTACCGGGAGGTTACCGGAACCCCTCGGGAGAAGTTATGGGCCTTATGGGCCATAAGAAGGAAGCACACCAGCCCACAAGGAGCTGGTGCGCCCCCCTTAGGCAGGAGGCCGAATTGGAATAGGTTGGGGGGGGGCGCTTTCCTTCTCTCCTACTCCTCCTTCCCTTCATCTCCTACTCCAACTAGGGAAGGGGGAAATCCTACTCCCGGTGGGAGTAGGACTCCCCTAGGGCGCGCCATAGAGAGGGCCGGCCCCTCCCCTCCTACACTCCTTTATATACAGGGGAGGGGGACACCCCATGGACACACAAGTTGATCATTGATCTCTTAGTCGTGTGCGGTGCCCCCTTCCACCATAATCCACCTCAGTCATATCGTAGCGGTGCTTAGGCGAAGCCCGGTTCCGGTAGCATCATCATCACCGTCATCATGCCGTCGTGCTGACGAAGCTCTCCCTCGACACTCTGCTGGATTGTGAGTTCGTGGGACGTCACCGAGCCGAACGTGTGTAGATCGCGGAGGTGCCGTACCTTCAGTGCTAGGATCGATCGATTGTGAAGACGCACGACTACATCAACCGCGTTGTCATAACACTTCCGCTTACGGTCTATGAGGGTACGTGGACAATACTCTTCCCCCTCGTTGCTATGCATCACCATGATCTTGCGTGTGCGTAGGAATTTTTTTGAAATTACTATGTTCCCCAACACTAGGCCCCTCTGGTGTCTATATAAACCGGAGGGTTTAGTCCTTAGGAACAATCACAATCATACATGCTAGACATCTAGGGTTTAGCCATTACGATCTGTGGTAGATCAACTCTTGTAATCCTCATATTCACCAAGATCAATCAAGCAGGACATAGGATATTACCTCCATCAAGAGGGCCCGAACCTGGGTAAAACATTGTGTCCCCTGTCTCCTGTTACCATCGACCTTAGACGTACAGTTCGGGACCCCCTACCCGAGATCCACCGGTTTTGACACTGATATTGGTGCTTTCATTGAGAGTTCCACTGTGACGTCAAAGTTAGGGTTGATGGCTCGCCTTGTTATCAAAGACAGTATCACCTCCGGAGGAGATCTGGCCTCAGGCCAAACCCTCCAGCTGGGCGGCTTTACCATGACCGCCCGTTCGGCCGTTAAGCCGATGATAACTTCTCGGGTCATCGAAAATCGCCTTCGTGTTGACTCCGAATACTCCATACGGATGGATTCAGCGGAGTGGTAATCTTTAAATGAACTCCTGGATCGCATCACCGCCATGGGGGTCGCTACTGACTATGATCAAATTGGGCTTAAACCCGATCAGAGAGAAATCAAATCTCCGCCAATCACCCATCATATAGCGGTCGTAAAAGAGCAAAACAACAATTCTTCCCCTATGCTGAAGATGAACTATGTTCGGATTTCTAAGCTCGAAGAGCCGGATACCCGTCCGCGGAACGACACACCCAGTCCCCCGAACTTGGGTTCGGGCGTTGGGCCCAGAAAATCGTTCGACATCCCGGAGCCCGAACTAATGAGCTCGGAAGTTTTTCAAGCTCCAGACTCCAAATCGGGTCAGGGTTCGGATTTAAAACCACCTACCCACCACAAGCAATATTCACCAAGCAATTCTGGCCCGCTGGATATATGCGACCTCATGTACGTATGACAGCAGCCTCAGGAAACAGTCCATCACTTTTGGGCCAGATTCCTCCTTGTCAAAGACAAGATTAAGGACTGTCGTGACGAGGACGTGAAACATATCTGTCGTATCTATAATTTTTGATTGTTCCATGCCAATATTCTACAACTTTTATATACTTTTGGAAACTTTTTATACTATTTTTGGGACTAACATATTGATCCAGTGCCCAGTGCCAGTTCCTGTTTTTGCATGTTTTTTGTTTCGTAGAAAATCCATATCAAACGGAGTCCAAATGGCATAAAAACTGACAGAGATTTTTTTGGAATATATGTGATTTTTGGGAAGAAGAATTAGCTCGAGACGATGCTCGAGGGGGCCACGAGGCAGGGGGCGCACCCCGGGGGGTCAGGCGAGCCCTGGGCCCTCGTGGCCACCCCGTAAGGCGGTTGGTGCCCTTCTTTCTGTTGGGGAACGTAGTAATTTCAAAAAAATTCATACGCACACGCAGGATCATGGTGATGCATAGCAACGAGAGGGGAGAGTATTGTCCATGTACCCTCGTAGACCGAAAGTGGAAGCGTTAGCACAACGCGGTTGATGTAGTCGTACGTCTTCACGATCCGACCGATCCAAGTACCAAACGTACGGCACCTCCGAGTTCAGGACACGTTCATCTCGATGACGTCCCGCGAACTCCAATCCAGCAGAGCTTCACGACATAGTTCCATCAGCACAACGGTGTGGTGACGGTGATGATGTTGCTACCGACGCAGGGCTTTGCCTAAGCATCGCTACGATATGACCGAGGTGGAATATGGTGGAGGGGGCACCGCACACGGCTAGAATAGATCAATAGATCAACTTGTGTCTAGAGGTGCCCTCTGCCCCTGTATATAAAGGAGCAAGGGGGGAGAGGCGGCCGGTCAGGGAGGGCGTGCCAAGGGGGGAGTCCTACTCCCACCGGGAGTAGGACTCCTCCTTTCCTAGTAGGAGTAGGAGAAGGGGGAAAGGAGGAGGTGGAGAGAAGGAAGGAGAGGGGGGCCGCCGCCCCCTTCCCTTGTCCAATTCGGACTGGGGCAAGGGGGGTCGCGCGCCACCTCTTGGCTGCCCTCTCTCTTCTCCACTAAGGCCCAATAGGCCCATTACTTCACCGGGGGGGGGGGGGGGTCCGGTAACTCCCGGTACTCCGGTAAAATCCGGAACACTTCCGATATCCAAATATAGGCTTCCAATATATCGATATTTATGTCTCGACCATTTCGAGACTCCTCGTCATGTCCCCGATCTCATCCGGGACTCCTAACTACCTTCGGTACATCAAATCACATAACTCATAATACAAATCATCACCGAAAGTTAAGCGTGCGGACCCGACGGGTTCGAGAACTATGTAGACATGACCGAGACACATCACCAGTCAATAACCAATAGCGGAACCTGGATGCTCATATTGGCTCCTACATATTCTACAAAGATCTTTATCGGTCAAACCGCATAACAACATACATTGTTCCCTTTGTCATCGGTATGTTACTTGCCCGAGATTCGATCGTCGGTATCTCAATACCTAGTTCAATCTCGTTACCGGCAAGTCTCTTTACTCGTTCCGTAATACATCATCCCGCAACTAACTCATTAGTTACAATGCTTGGAAGGCTTATAGTGATGTGTATTACCGAGTGGGCCCAGAGATACCTCTCCGACAATTGGAGTGACAAATCCTAATCTTGAAATACGCCAACTCAACAAGTACCTTCGGAGACACCTGTAGAGCACCTTTATAATCACCCAGTTACGTTTTGATGTTTGGTAGCACACAAAGTGTTCCTTCAGTAAACGGGAGTTGCATAATCTCATAGTCATAGGAACATGTATAAGTCATGAAGAAAGCAATAGCAACATACTAAACGATCAATTGCTAACCTAACGGAATGGGTAAAGTCAACCACATCATTCTCCTAATGACGTGATCCCGTTTATCAAATGACAACTCATGTCCATGGTTAGGAAACATAACCATCTTTGATCAACGAGCTAGTCAAGTAGAGGCATACTAGTGACACTTTGTTTGTCTATGTATTCACACATGTATTATGTTTCCGGTTAATTCAATTCTAGCATGAATAATAAACATTTATCATGATACAAGGAAATATAAATAACAACTTTATTATTGCCTCTAGGGCATATTTCCTTCACTTTGCCACATGAAAGCCAATATCCGGATACAAATCGTGTTAAAATTTCAGCCCAATCGGAGTTACGGATCTCCGGGAATATAAGAAACGGTGAAAGGCCAGAATCTGAAACACAGAAACAGAGAGAGACAGAGAGACAGATCTAATCTTGGAGGGGCTCTCGCCCCTCCGCCGCCATGGAGGCCATGGACTAGAGGGGAAACCCTTCTCCCATCTAGGGAGAAGGTCAAGGAAGAAGAATAAGAAGAAGAAGAAGAAGAAGAAGAAGAAGGGGGCCCTCTCCCCCTCTCTCCCGGTGGTGCTGGAACGCCGCCGGGGCCATCATCGCGACAACGATTTACACCAACACCTCCGTCATCTTCACCAACGTCTTCATCACCTTCCCCCTAATATGTCTCCAACGTATCTATAATTTTTGATTGCTCCATGCTATATTATCTACTGTTTTGGACATTATTGGGCTTTATTATCCACTTTTATATTATTTTTGGGACTAACCTATTAACCGAAGGCCCAGCCCAGAATTGCTGTTTTTGCCTGTTTTAGGGTTTCGAAGAAAAGGAATATCAAACGGAGTCCAAACGGAATGAAACCTTCGGGAACGTGATTTTCTCAATGAATAAGACCATGGAGACTTGGATCCTACGTCAAGAAAGAAAATAGGAGGCCACGAGGTAGGGGGGCACGCCCACCCCCACCAGGCGCGCCCTCCACCCTCGTGGGCCCCCTGTTGCTCCACCGACGTACTCCTTCCTCCTATATATACCTACGTACCCCCAAACGATCAGATACGGAGCCAAAAACCTAATTCCACCGCCACAACTTTCTGTATCCACGAGAGCCCATCTTGGGGCCTGTTCCGGAGCATCGCCGGAGGGGGCATCGATCATCGAGGGCTTCTACATCAACACCATAGCCCCTCCGATGAAGTGTGAGTAGTTTACCTCAGACCTACGGGTCCATAGTTAGTAGCTAGATGGCTTCTTCTCTCTTTTTGGATCTCAATACAATGTTCTCCCCCTCTCTTGTGGAGATCTATTCGATGTAATCTTATTTCTGCGGTGTGTTTGTTGAGACTGATGAATTGTGGGTTTATGATCAAGCCTATCTATGAATAATATTTGAATCTTCTCTAAATTCTTTTATGTATGATTGGTTATCTTTGCAAGTCTCTTTGAATTGTCAGTTTGGTTTGGCCTACTAGATTGATCTTTCTTGCAATGGGAGAAGTGCTTAGCTTTGGGTTCAATCTTGCGATGTCCTTTCCCGGTGACAGTAAGGGCAGCAAGGCACGTATTGTATTGTTGCCATCGAGGATAACAAGATGGGGTTTTCTTCATATTGCATGAGTCTATCCCTCTACATCATGTCATCTTGCTTAAGGCGTTACTCTGTTTTTAACTTAATACCCTAGATGCATGCTGGATAGCGGTCGATGAGTGGAGTAATAGTAGTAGATGCAGGCAGGAGTCGGTCTACTTGTCTCGGACGTGATGCCTATATACATGATCATATCTAGATATTCTCATAACTATGCTCAATTTTTTCAATTGCTCAACAGTAATTCGTTCACCCACCGTAGAATACTTATGCTCTCAAGAGAAGCCACTAGTGAAATCTATGGTCCCCGGGTCTATCTTTATCATATTAATCTCCTAATACTTAGTTATTTCCTTTGCTATTTACTTTGCCTTTATTTTACTTTGCATCTTTATCATAAAAATACCAAAAATATTATCTTATCATATCTATCAGATCTCACCCTCGTAAGTGGCCTTATAGGGATTGACAACCCCTATTTGCGTTGGTTGCAAGGATTTATTTGTTTTGTGCAGGTACGAGGGACTCGCTCGTAGCCTCCTACTGGATTGATACCTTGGTTCTCAAAAATTGAGGGAAATACTTACGCTACTTTGCTGCATCATCCCTTCCTCTTCGGGGAAAACCAACGCAGTGCTCAAGAGGTAGCAAGAAGGATTTCTAGCGCCGTTGCCGGAGAGGTCTACGCAAAAGTCAACATACCAAGTACCCATCACATACTCTTATCTCCCGCATTATATTATTTGCCATTTGCCACTCGTTTTCCTCTCCCCCACTTCACCCTTGCCGCTTTATTCTCCCTCTCTCTCTCTATCCTCCCTCTCTTTCCCGTTTGCCTCTTTTTGCCGCTTGCTTTCTGTTTGCTTGTGTGTTAGTTTGTTTGCTTGTCATTATGGCTAGTCCCTTATCTTCTCCGTTGTCTCCCGAGAATGAAATTCTAAATTTTAAGCAAAGGGAGGGTGAAAATCTAAAAGATGCTTGGTATAGAATTTGCAATGCTCAAAATAGATCTACTAGGAAGCAATCTACTTCCATTCTCCTTCGCAATTTTTATGTAGGCATTACTCCTTGGCACCGTTATGTTCTTGATACTATTACCGGAGGGAACTTTTTGGGTAGCCATACTTTTGATTCTTATAATGCTATGTTAGATTTATTTGGCTCACCCCCTCTCTTGGTTAATGGAACTATATTAACTTTGGAGCATGTAATGCAAAGGCTTGAAATTATTGAAAATAAGGTTGCTATCATAGATTTAATTGAAAATTTGGATAAAAAGATCCACAGCCGAATCTCTCAATATGGATCTAAAGTAGGAGTTACTTTGAAAAATATTAAAGAAAAGGAACCCATAGTTAATGAGAAAATAAATCACGATTCCACTAGGATCGATAAACTTGAGGGTATTATCAGCAACTTGGGAACGCTTTTTCTTCCGTAAAGAATACTCCAAGTCCTCCCACTAAAATTGCCAAGCTTATGTATGTTCCTAAAAATAAGGGTGAATCCTCTAGTAAGGAAAATGCGGATCTCAAATCTATAAGTATTCATCCCAATCTTTTTGCTATCATTAAGGAACCATTTGTTACAAATGAATTTTTCGATCTTGTGCCTAAAATTTTGATAATTAATAAAAAGAAAGAAATTCCTAAAGATGGTAGATGCCTAATTGAAGAATTACCTACCAAATATGGCAATACCTATATCTATTCTTGCTTGTTATGCCTAGCTAGGGGCGTTAAACGATAGCGCTTGTTGGGAGGCAACCCAATTTTATTTTTTTCCTTGATTTTTGCTCCTGTTTAGTAATAAATAATTTATCTAGCCTCTGTTTTGGTTGTGTTTTTTGTGTTTAATTAGTGTTTGTGCCAAGTAGAACCGTTGGGAATACTTGGGGAAAGTCTTGCTGAACTTGCTGTAAAAAACAGAAACTTTAGTGCTCACGAGAATTGCTGTCTTTTTTATTTGGAAAGTGATATTTAGTTAATTATTTTTTCAGATGATTAATATATAAATTCCTCACATCCATCAATTTATTTTAGAATTTTTGGGGTTCCAGATCTTGCGCTAGCTACAGATTACTACAGACTGTTCTGTTTTTGACAGATTCTATTTTTCTTGTGTTGTTTGCTTATTTTGATGAATATATGGCTAGTAAAATAGTTTATGAACCATAGAGAAGTTGTAATACAGTAGGTATAACACCAATATAAATAAAGAATGAGTTCATTACAGTACCTTGAAGTGGTCTTTTATTTTCTTTCGCTAATGGAGCTCACAAGATTTTCTACTTTAAGTTTTGTGTTGTGAAGTTTTCAAGTTTTGGGTAAAGATTTGATGGATTATGGAACAAGGAGTGGCAAGAGCCAAAGCTTGGGTATTCCCATGGCACCCCCAAGATAATCTAAGGACACATAAAATCCAAAGCTTGGGGATGCCCCGGAAGGCATCCCCTCTTTCGTCTACTTCTATCGGTAACTTTACTTGGAGCTATATTTTTATTCGCCACATGATATGTGTTTTGCTTGGAGCGTCTTGTATGATTTGAGTCTTTGCTTGTTAGTTTACCACAATCATCCTTGCTGAACACACCTTTTGAGAGATCCATACATGATTTAGAATTTTTTAGAATACTCTATGTGCTTCGCTTATATCTTTTGAGTCATATAATTTTGCTCTAGTACTTCACTTATATCTTTTAGAGCACGGTGGTGGATTTGTTTTATAGAAACTATTGATCTCTCATGCTTCACTTAGATTATTTTGAGAGTCTTAATAGCATGGTAATTTGCTTAAAATCCTAATATGCTTGGTATACAAGATTAATAATAAAACTTTCTTATGAGTGTGTTGAATACTACGATAAGTTTGATACTTGATAATTGTTTTGAGATATAAAGATGGTGATATTAAAGTTGTGCTAGTTGAGTAGTTGTGAATTTGAGAAATACTTGTGTTGAAGCTTGTGATTCCCGTAGCATGCACGTATGGTGAACCGTTATGTGATGAAGTCAGAGCATGATTTATTTATTGATTGTCTTCCTTATGAGTGGCGGTCGGGGACGAGCGATGGTCTTTTCCTACCAATCTATCCCCCTAGGAGCATGCACGTAATACTTTGCTTTGATAACTTGTAGATTTTTGCAATAATTATATGAGTTCTTTATGACTAATGTTGAGTCCATGGATTATACACACTCTCACCCTTCCACCTTTGCTAGCCTCTCTAATACCGCGCACCTTTCGCCGGTATCATACAGCCACCATATACCTTCCTCAAAACAGCCACCATACCTACCTATTATGGCATTTCCATAGCCATTCCGAGATATATTGCCATGCAACTTTCCACTGTTCCGTTTATCATGAAACACTCCATCATTGTCATATTGCTTAGCATGATCATGTAGTTGACATCGTATCTGTGGCAAAGCCACCATTCATAATTCTTTCATACATTTCACTCATGCATCATTGCATATCCTGGTACACCGCCGGAGGCATTCACATAGAGTCATATTTTGTTCTAAGTATCGAGTTGTAATTGTTGAGTTGTAAGAAAAATAAAAGTGTGATGATCATCATTATTAGAGCATTGTTCCAGTGAGGAAAGGATGATGGAGACTATGATTCCCCCACAAGTCGGGATGAGACTCCGGATGAAAAATAAATAAAAGAGGCCAAAGAAGCCCAAATAAAAAAAAGAAAGAAAAGAGGTCATAAAAAAAGAGAAAAGGCCCAAATAAAAAAATGATGAGAGAAAAAGAGAGAAGGGACAATGTTACTATCCTTTTACCACACTTGTGCTTCAAAGTAGCACCATGATCTTCATAGTAGAGAGTCTCTCATGTTATCACTTTCATATACTAGTGGGAATCTTTCATTATAGAACTTGGCTTGTATATTCCAATGATGGGCTTCCTCAAATTGCCCTAGGTCTTCATGAGCAAGCAAGTTGGATGCACACCCACTTAGTTTCTTTTTGAGCTTTCATATACTTATAGCTCTAGTGCATCCGTTGCATGGCAATCCCTACTCACTCACATTGATATCTCTTGATGGGCATCTCCATAGCCCGTTGATACGCCTAGTTGATGTGAGACTATCTTCTCCCTTTTTGTCTTCTCCACAACCCCCACTCTATTCCACCTATAGTGCTATATCCATGGCTCACACTCATGTATTGCGTGAATATTGAAAAAGTTTTGAGAATGTCAAAAGTATGAAACAATTGCTTGGCTTGTCATCGGGGTTGTGCATGATTTAAATATTTTGTGTGGTGAAGATAGAGCATAGTCAGACTATATGATTTTGTAGGGATAACTTTCTTTAGCCATGTTATTTTGAGAAGACATAATTGCTTTGTTAGTATGCTTGAAGTATTATTATTGTTATGTCAATATGAACTTTTGTCTTGAATCTTTCGGATCTGAATATTCATACCACAATTAAGAAGAATTCCATTAAAATTATGCCAAGTAGCACTCCGCATAAAAAATTCTGTTTTTATCATTTACCTACTCGAGGACGAGCAGGAATTAAGCTTGGGGATGCTTGATACGTCTCCGACGTATCTATAATTTTTGATTGCTCCATGCTATATTATCTACTGTTTTGGACATTATTGGGCTTTATTATCCACTTTTATATTATTTTTGGGACTAACCTATTAACTGGAGGCCCAACCTAGAATTGTTGTTTTTTGCCTGTTTTAGGGTTTCGAAGAAAAGGAATATCAAACGGAGTCCAAACGGAATGAAACCTTCGGGGACGTGATTTTCTCAACGAATAAGACCAGGGAGACTTGGACCTTACGTCAAGAAAGAAAATAGGAGGCCACGAGGTAGGGGGGCGCGCCCACCCCCACCAGACGCACCTCCACCCTCGTGGGCCCCCTGTTGCTCCACCGACGTACTCCTTCCTCCTATATATACCTACGTAACCCCAAACGATCAGACAGGGAGCCAAAAACCTAATTCCACCGCCGCAACTTTCTGTATCCATGAGATCCCATCTTGGGGCCTGTTCCAGAGCTCTGCCAGAGGGGGCATCGATCACGGAGGGCTTCTACATCAACACCATAGCCCCTCCGATGAAGTGTGAGTAGTTTTCCTCAGACCTACGGGTCCATAGTTAGTAGCTAGATGGCTTCTTCTCTCTTTTTGGATCTCAATACAATGTTCTCCCCCTCTCTTGTGGAGATCTATTCGATGTAATCTTCTTTTTGCGGTGTGTTTGTTGAGACCGATGAATTGTGGGTTTATGATCAAGTCTATCTATGAATAATATTTGAATCTTCTCTGAATTCTTTTATGTATGATTGGTTATCTTTGCAAGTCTCTTCGAATTATTAGTTTGGTTTGGCCTACTAGATTGATCTTTCTTGCAATGGGAGAAGTGCTTAGCTTTGGGTTCAATCTTGCGGTGTCCTTTCCCGGTGACAGTAAGGGTAGCAAGGCACGTATTGTATTGTTGCCATCGAGGATAACAAGATGGGGTTTTCTTCATATTGCATGAATCTATCCCTCTACATCATGTCATCTTGCTTAAGGCGTTACTCTGTTTTTAACTTAATACTCTAGATGCATGCTGGATAGCGGTCGATGAATGGAGTAATAGTAGTAGATGCAGGCAGGAGTCGGTCTACTTGTCTCGGACGTGATGCCTATATACATGATCATGCCTAGATATTCTCATAACTATGCTCAATTTTGTCAATTGCTCAACAGTAATTTGTTCACCCACCGTAGAATACTTATGCTCTCGAGAGAAGCCACTAGTGAAACCTATGGCCCTCGGGTCTATCTTTATCATATTAATCTCCTACTACTTAGTTATTTCCTTTGCTATTTCCTTTGCCTTTATTTTACTTTGCATCTTTATCATAAAAATACCAAAAATATTATCTTATCATATCTATCAGATCTCACTCTCGTAAGTGGCCTTATAGGGATTGACAACCCCTATTTGCGTTGGTTGCGAGGATTTATTTGTTTTGTGCAGGTACGAGGGACTCATGCGTAGCCTCCTACTAGATTGATACCTTGGTTCTCAAAAACTGAGGGAAATACTTACGCAACTTTGCTGCATCATCCCTTCCTCTTCGGGGAAAACCAACGCAGTGCTCAAGAGGTAGCACCCCCATCTATCTACGGTGGTCCACTCTCCCGCAACCCGCTGTACCCTCTACTTGAACATGGTGCTTTATGCTTCATATTATTACCCAATGATGTGTTTCCATCCTATGATGTCTGAGTAGATTTTTGTTGTCCTATCGGTAATTGGTGAATTGCTATGATTGGTTTAATTTGCTTGTGGTTATGTTGTTGTCCTTTGGTGCCCATCATATGAGCGTGCGCGTGGATCACACCATAGGGTTAGTTGTATGTTGATAGGACTATGTATTGGAGGGAAAGAGTGACAGAAGCTTCAACCTAGCATAGAAATTGATGCATACGGGATTGAAGGGGGACCAATATATCTTGATGCTATGGTTGGGTTTTACCTTAATGAACGTTAGTAGTTGCGGATGCTTGCTAATAGCTCGAATCATAAGTGCATAGAATTCCAAGTTAGGGATGACATGCTAGCAGTGGCCTCTCCCACATAAAACTTGCTATCGGTCTAGTAAAGTAGTCAATTGCTTAGGGACAATTTCGCAACTCCTACCACCACTTTTCCACACTCGCTATACTAAATTTATTGCTTCTTTACGTAAAACAGCCCCTAGTTTTTATTTATGTGCTCTTTATATTCTTACAAACCTATCCCGTTACACCTAAAAGTACTTCTAGTTTTATACTTGTTCTAGGTAAGGCGAACGTTAAGCGTGTGTAGAGTTGTATCGGTGGTCGATAGAACTTGAGGGAATATTTGTTCTACCTTTAGCTCCTTGTTGGGTTCGACACTCTTACTTATCGAAAGAGGCTATAATTGATCCCCTATACTAGTGGGTTATCAAGACCTTTTTTGGCATCGTTGCCGGGGAGTTATAGTGTGGGGCGAATATTCTCGTGTGTGCTTGTTTGCTTTATCACTAAGTAGTTTTTATTTTGTGCACTTGTTTTCTATCTTTAGTTATGGGTAGGAAACACAAAATACCAAAAAAATTAGTTGTACCTGCTACACCAATTGTCGATGGGAACGACACCTATGGGATCACAAGAATCCCTACTACGGTTGGCGGGGCGCGGGGTCGTGAGAAGAGTGGATCTAACAGGTAGCACACGGTTCGTTTATCCAGGTTCGGGCCGCGCGGATGCGTAAAACCCTACTCCTGCTTTGGTGGATTGTATATCTGTGTTCTTGAGCTAGCTATGGGGCGTGAGGAGCTCCAAAAAGCCGAATCCTTCTCCTGGTCGCCTCGGGCCTCCTTTTATAGAAAAAGGGGTTGCCACAGTGGCACACAGGAGGTGGAAAGGGTACAGTGATGCGAGGTTATCCCTCGCATTACATGACAAGGCGCATTTAATGCGTCTTGCTTAGGTGTCCTTGCTTTATCGGGGACGGGGGAGAGACCTGTCTCGTCCGTCGCCGCTCCTTCTTGTGTCGACACGCGCCCTGGCCAGCGACGCATGCGATGCCACGTAGGTAGGCAGGCAGGCAGCTGAGGTGGTGTAGCGGTGGGTCTTCACGAAGATCTGCATGCCGCCACGTAGGTGCCTGCCCAGCTGGTTGGGTCGGTAGCTGCATGCATGCGGTGGTGGAGGTTTAGTCGGCGTGGGCCTGATGGTGGCCCTGCAGGTGTCCTCGGTAAGGGCCTTGCCCGGGCCCCGGCAAGGGTCTTGTCGGGGCGCCTGCTGTCTTCCCTGGCAAGGCGCTTGCCGGGGGCCTTGTGGTCTTCCTCGGCTAGGATCCCGCCAAGGGTTGTCGTCTCCTTAGTGCGTATCTGATCTTGAATGTCTTCACAAAGATCTGCATGCCGCCACGGGGATGTCTCCCGAATCCTTGCCCTTTGGGGGCAGTGGAATCAAGGGTGATTTGCTCCGTAGGCGCGGGACGAGTCGCCGCCGCAAGGGTCTTACCGAGGCTGCTAGAACTTTCTCCCGGCAAGGATCTTGCCGGGGGAGTCCGCTTCATCCCCTTTGCTCTTCGTGGTCTTGGCCTTGGCGTCGTAGTTCTCTTGAGCTTCGGTCTTACCCTGGCTCACCTCCCTTGTCTTGCTTGGTGTGGTGGTGCCCGTGGCTCAGACTGCCCGTGCACAGTTATAGGGGTACAAAAAGTATACCTCTCTTTTTGTACACCGACAGGAGCCCCCAGGCCTGGTCCACACATAAGCGCAACGCGTTGTTGGGCTAGGCCCAAAAACATTGCGCGGGTAGGCGGGGCGGTTTTTACCGTGGTAAGATTCTTTGCGCGCTGCCCTTCCCACGACTCCCGCGCGTGGCGCGGCGTGGGGAGGTGCGTGTGACGTGGGCAGCATGCGTGGGGTTGGTTCCCGCGGGCATGCGTCACACCACAGTTAATGTGAAAGGAGGCGGCCCGTGTTTTCCCCCATAAGAAAGGAATAACCGCGGGCGCGCTGCTCACTTTCTCCTCTTTCCTCATGCCTTTTCCAATCTCAGAGCCGCCGTTTCCTCTCTTCCTTCCTTCCTAAGCTTCCGCCGTCGCCCGCCGTCGTTGCTTCGCCATCCCCCTTCCTCAGCCCTCTAAACTTCTTGGTCGCCATGGCGCCCAAATAGGTCAAGGGCAAGGGGGTGGCTAAGGGCACTGGGACCGTGGAGCCGCCGGAGAGTGCGCTGTCGGGGGACCGGACGAAGTCCGCCTTTTTCTTCCCCTCGACGGTTGATGTTCAAGAGCTCCGGGCCTCCTTCAGGCCCCTATGGGGAGCGAAGATGGGGGGAGAGAATTCGGGACACCCGGCGACGCGCGTCATTCCTGCTGCTTGCGCCGATCCTGCTCCAAATCGGTATCCCTTTTTCGTCGATTATCATTCTTGCGGGTTATGCCCCCCTTTCTCCGATTTCTTCTACGACATTATGCACACCTTTGGCTTTCGCCTCCTGGATTTTACTCCGAATGCGGTGGCGTGCATGGCTTTCTTCGCGCATCTTTGCGAAGGCTTTGCCGGGGTGCAGCCCAACACGGCGCTCTTCCGCCATTATTTATTCCCTCGGATCCAGACGGGAGGTGCCATCTCTGGTTGCGTCACCTGGATCCCAAGATCCAAGGGGGCGTACCCGGACGGTGCCGTGAAGGAGAGGTGGGAGGAATGGCGTGGCCGGTGGTGCTGGATTGAGGATGAAAGCCCACCGGAATTCTGCAAGGTCCGCCGAGTGCCGCCGGTCCGTGGCAGCGATTGGAGCGATGTCGATGCAGCCGATGGGAGGCTCACTGTTGCCACTACTAGGATTCTCCGGCTCACCCGGGCCGGACTCACCCTTGAGATGATCGGGGCGGACTTCATTCGCCGCCGGATCGCCCCGTTGCACAACAAGGGGAGGCCAGCTTGGCTCTTTACGAATCCGGCTGACATTATGCGACTCCGCCCCGGCCTCGATCACAACTTCATAGTGCTGGCGCATGCCCACTTCTGCCAGCGGCTTTTCCAGCTTGATGTGGGTCGCGATGGCGAGGTCGAACGGACCGGCAAGGCCGCGAGGGCTGCCGCAAAGGTTGGCAAGGCCCTCAAGGGGACGTTTTTCAAGCTGCCAGCGGGGGTGGTCCCGTTGTGCAACAATTCACGTCGGTCCGAGATCATCGCTATGATGCCAGACTGTAACGCGCACGGCCCTGTCCCGAGCTGGAAGGAGCCGAAGGATGCTGACGTGCAGCAATTCTTTGACACCCTGATTGAGGTATATGTCAATGCTGACGCCGAGCGGTGGCTTGTCATGGACACCACCCAGGCAGAGCTGGACTACATCGCCACTAGGGCGAGGGAGGCACAGCTTGCCATGGAGGCCGGCAGCGCCGGGGGTGTGGAGGACAAGGCTGCAACGGCTGCGGAGGAAGAGGAGCTCACCCGGTGGGCGGCGGCCTCCGGGGAGGTTAGCAGCGCCGACACTGGAGCTCCGCTCGTCGAAGACGCGGCCGACGAGTCGTCGTCAGAGGAGGACGTGGCGGCGGGCTCGACGCCAACCAGGGGAAGAGGGCGAATCCTGCGGCGGGTTGGCTCCGGCGAGCCGGTCCGGCCCGGCAGGGCTACGCGGCCTCAATTGACCCTGGAGGGTCTGGGCATCACACGAGGGCCACGGCAGCCAAGAGGCTGACGAAGGCCGCTGAGAAGAAGAAGACAACAACCCCTTCCTCATCTGGGCGCGCACAAACCCCGCCGCCTTCGCCTCCTCCGGCAGATGTCGACTCGGATGTTGACGCGGAGGTCACTTTTGATCTTGGGCCTCTCAGCCCGAAGAGGAAAAGGAAAGTGGTGGAAGAGGAGGAGGTGGATGACGAGTAAGTACTCTGTTCCTTAGCCCCCGGCACAGCCCCCAGCGTAAGTTCGTCACCCTCCTCTTATTCGACATGTGGTAGGCGTTCGATGCTATGGTGTTGACCTTGTCGGGTTTGCAGGAGGGGAGCAGCAGCAGGAGGAGCCGCAGAGGGCTACCCCCAACACACCACCCCCATCGACTACGCCGCCGCGAGAGGCGTCCCCGGCAAGGGCATCAAGCACGGAGCCCACACCTATGGAGGAAGAGGGGAACTTGGGCGCTGGTGACTCTGCCACGGCACCGGATGCTGGCGGGGAGGGGACTTCTGCTTCACAGCCTGGCACTGGTGAGTCGCCTATCCTCCATCTCTGTTTTTCCCTTATTCTTTTTCTTGGCTTCAATGCTCCCATTACTACTTAGGCCCTCCTTAAATAGGTATGGAGGACGTGGATACTGTTGTTGGGAACATTGCTGAGGAGGCCGCCAGGGATGCTGACGAGGTCGCCGCTGATGAGGCCGCCAAGGATGCTGCCGAGGACACCGCTGCAGGGGCCGCCAAGGCGACCGGCGAGGCTTCTGCCGAGGGCGCCAATGGTGGGCCTGCCGGGGAAGCCGACAAGGCCACTGCCGAGGAAGAGGTGGTTGATGATCAGCCTCCCTCCTCCTCAACCTCGGGCCTCGGCAGATATCTGAAGGTGGGCGACGATCTTTTCGTCCATCTCCCAGGGGCGTCAAGTTCTCGGGCGCCCGCCGAAGGGGAATTCTTTGACGGCGAGGTGCTTGCCGCCACCGGGCTCGAGGTTGTCAATGAGACGGGCGTTGGCGGTGATGGTTCTCCAGAAGAGCAGCTTTTCCGCGCTATGGGGGCCAACTTCCGAAAACTCCAGGCGCTCTACCGTGTCCGTCTGGACAAGGTTAAGTCCAGGACGGCAACGGTGGACCAGGTGGAGGTGGATTTCAAGGCGTGCGTTGTTGAGACGTAGACCTGGTTCCACCAGACTCGCGAGGAGCAGAGGGCCTTTCAGGAGGAATTGGCCAAGCGCAATGTCGAGCTCACCATGAAGATGGCTGACATCGAGAAGGCCCAGGAAAAGGCGGCGAACTTGGCGGCCGCGGCCGAGGCCGTCCGGAACCAGCATCAAGCCGCACTGGATTCCTAGAAAGAGGATCTCACCGTGCGTGAGGCGAAGCTTGCCGCAGCGCTTCGTGGCAAGGATGAGGAGCTCGAGGCCCTTGTCGCGCGGCGGACTCGCGAGCTGGAGCAGAGGCACAAGGAGGCACTCGATGCCCAGGCTCTGGCCCATGCCGGCAAAGTAAGGGAGTTGGAGGTGGCGCAGGACGAGCTGAAGGAGCAGGCCCTCAAGCTGTCCAACGAGAAGAGCACGCTCAATAGCGCCTTGGTGGAGGCGCAAGGAGCGGTCATCAGCAGGGCTGGGGAGCTCTCCGAAGCGCAAAACTCCGTGAGAGATCTCAAGCTGAAGCTGGAGGATCTCGAGAAGATGTTGTCGGAGAGCAGGGCTCGGGAGGAGACCTTGACCAGGAGTCTGGAGGAGGAGAAGCAGCTGCGGGCGAACGAGGCCGCCTCCCACCAGGATTATGTGGCGGGTGAGAACAGATGGATCAGCCGTCTGGAGGACGTCGCCGGCAGGGTCACCTCGCAGTTGGCCACCATGGGGATGCCAAACGTGAGGTACGCCCCTGAGCGCAGTGGGACCGTCAACACCAAGCTGACCCTGTTCTTCGAGGGCGTCCTTGGAGCCTTGGCTTATCTTCACTCCAACCGAGCGGCCACGTTGGCCGGGGAAGCCCGGTGACTTTGCCAGGGGGTCATGACCAAGGTCCTCACCAAGATGGCGTACTGGAATCCCGACCTCGACTTCGATGCCGCGATGGATAGCTTGCCGAATGGTATTGACCTCACGGTGCTCAAGGAGCGCATCAAGCCCGTCATCAGCAGCATTGACGAAATCAAGAGGGTGGAAGGCCAGCGCCGGGATTAGGCATCCCGTTCTTCACCGCCGCTGCAGGTTCACGACCAAGACAAATTTCATCTTTAGTTAGAACTGCAGCAATGATGTGATGTAATATAAATTTGCAGTACTCTTAATTTTATGCACATTATTTCCCCGTTCAATTCCTCTTTGTATGCGCGCCCTACGTCGATTGGGTAGGCTCGCCGGCGCGGAAGCCCCTAGCGGCGTTTTGGGGACGGATCCCCATGGGCCTGCCGGGTACGCGTGCTGCCGGACGAGCCACCTTTCTTTTCTGAACGCGGCCACTCGAACTGTCGAGCTTGACTCGAGTCAGAATCGAGAGCGTTGTTGATCGCGGAAGGCTACTCTGCCATTCTCGACGCAGCCGCTTGAGCTGTTGAGCGGACTCGAAACAGGGCAAGGGCATTGCTGATCGTGGGAGAGCCCCCTGGCGTGCAGGTTTCTCATACAAAGGCGTGACATCTCCGGGGGGGGGGAATAACCTCATATAAGAAGGATAGAACAAATAAGGGTTCAGTGCAACTTAGCTTCTGTTTGTAGTCGCTCGAGCGCTGATCTTCCGGCCTCCTTCCCTCTCCAAGAGCCACGAAGAAGAAGGAGTGCTGGGCTGATTGCTAGAGCCGATTCTCACAACTGCGCCCCCTACCTGGCGCGCCAGAGATGTCGGTGGGAACGACACCTATGGGATCACAAGAATCCCTACTATGGTTGGCGGGGCAGGGGGTCATGAGAAGAGCGGATCTAACATGTAGCACACGGTTTGTTTATCCAGTTCGGGCCGCGAGGATGCGTAAAACCCTACTCCTGCTTTGGTGGATTGTATATCTGTGTTCTTGAGCTAGCTATGGGGCGTGAGGAGCTCCAAAAAGCCGAATCCTTCTCCTGGTCGCCTCGGGCCTCCTTTTATAGAAAAGGGGTTGCCACAGTGGCACACAGAAGGTGGAGAGGGTACAATGATGCGAGGTTATCCCTCGCATTACATGACAAGGCGCATTTAATGCGTCTTGCTTAGGTGTCCTTGCTTTATCGGGGATGGGGGAGAGACCTATCTTGTCCGTCGCCGCTCCTTCTTGTGTCGACATGCGCCCTGGCCAGCGACGCATGCGATGACACGTAGGTAGGCAGGCAGCTGAGGTGGCGCAGCGGTGGGTCTTCATGAAGATCTGCATGCCGCCACGCAGGTGCCTGCCCAGCTGGTTGGGTCAGCAGCTGCATGCATGCGATGGTGGAGGTTTAGTCGGCATGGGCCTGATGGTGGCCCTGCAGGTGTCCTCGGTAAGGGCCTTGCCGGGGCCCCGGCAAGGGTCTTTCCGGGGCGCCTGCTGTCTTCCCCGGCAAGGCGCTTGCCGGGGGCCTTGTGGTCTTCCTCAGCTGGGATCCCGCCAAGGGTTGTCGTCTCCTTAGTGTGTATCTGATCTTGAATGTCTTCACAAAGATCTGCATGCCACCACGGGGATATCTCCCGAATCCTTGCCCTTTGGGGGCAGTGGACTCAAGGGTGATTTGCTCCGTAGGCGCGGGATGAGTCGCCGCGGCAAGGGTCTTGCCGGGGCTGCTAGAACTGTCTCCCGGCAAGGATCTTGCCGGGTGAGTCCGCTTCGTCCCCTTTGCTCTTCGTGGTCTTGGCCTTGGCGTCGTAGTTCTCTTGAGCTTCGGTCTTACCCTAGCTCACCTCCCTTGCCTTGCTTGGTGTGGTGGTGCCCGTGGCTCAGACTGCCCATGCACAGTTATAGGGGTACAAAAAGTATACCCCTCTTTTTGTACACCGACACCAATGGTTGAAGAACCACTCAAAATATATCACACTCCTGAAGCTTTTTACTTGGATCATCTTTGATCCCTATGTGCTCATGCTGAAACCCCAACTAGCTTAGTTGAGGGAAAATCTTTAGATGAGCATGCTTGTTATGTGCGACACCGATATCTAAAAAGGGAAACTTTTACTGGATCAAATTCATCATTTGCAGTGCTATGCTTGGAATTTATGTGAAATATATGATTTTACTTGTCGTTCTGAAGACCCTAAGAAGCACCTTCCCTACCAATGTGAGTTTAGTGATAATGGAATCGTATCTTTGTATACTAAGGGTGTTTATAATTACTATTATGTTCAACAAATTGAAGAATTTGTTGCTTTTAAGGGTGCTTATGAAATTGCTTCTTTGATTGGAAAGTATGATGCCACTCTTTACAAATTTGAAATTTTTTCCATACTTAAATATTGTTATGATAATTATGCCTCTAATGCCTATGTTAAACCATATATTGAGGACTCCTCCGCTGTCCAAGAAGAGACTAATATTTTGCAGGAGTCTATGGAAGAAGGAATTGATGAAACTGTGGGCTCATTGGATGAAAAATATGATGAGGAGAGCGAAGAACAAAAGGAGGAAGAGCGGATTAGCTACCCGTGCCCACCTTCTAATGAGATTAACTCTTTAACTCATACATTGTTTAATTTCCCTTCATGCTTACCGAAGGATGATTGTTATGATCCCATTGATTCTTTTGAAATATCCCTTTTTGATGATGCTTGCTATGCTTGTGGCCAAGATGCCAATATGAATGATGCTTATGGAGATGAACTTGCTATAGTTCCTTATGTTAAACATGAAATTGTTGCTATTGCACCCACGCATGATAGTCCTATTATCTTTTTGAATTCTCCCGACTACACTATATCGAAAAGTTTGCCCTTATTAAGGATTATATTGATGGGTTGCGTTTTACTGCTACACATGATGATTTTGATAGATATAATATGCATGTGTTTGCTGCTCCTACTTGCAATTATTATGAGAGAGGAACTATATCTCCACCTCTCTATGTTTCCAATATGATAAAATTGCAAGAAACTGTTTATACTATGCATTGGCCTTTACTATGTGTGCATGAATTGTTCTTTTATGACATGCCGATGCATAGGAAGAGAGTTAGACTTTGTTGTTGCATGATATATGTTACTTTGTGCTCACTACTAAATCACAAATCATTGTTAATTAAAATTGGCTTTGATATACCTTGGGATCCGGGTGGATCCATTACTTGCGCACTATATGCCTAGCTTAATGGCTTTAAAGAAAGCGCTGCCAGGGAGACAACCCGGAAGTTTTAGAGAGTCATTTATTTCTGTTGTGTGCTTTTATAAAGTACAAATCCATTGTATTATAAAAATAATGTGCCAAGATTTGCCTTTAGGATGTTCACATTGCTTGTTGGTTCGTGCGGTGCAAGACAGAAACTTTGGCCGTAGTGCACGATTTTACATTTTTTGCTGGAACGTCAAAAGGATCTGAAACTTTTTGCACTGTCTTTCTATACAAATTCTTTATTTTTCCTATTTTTTCAGAATTTTGGAGTACAGAAGTATGGTGAATGTTCAGATTACTACAGACTGTCCTGTTTAAGATAGATTCTGTTTTTGATGCATAGTTTGCTTGTTTTGATGAAACTATCGATTTCTATCAGTGGATTAAGCCATGGAAAAGTTATATTACAGTAGATACAATGCGAAAACAAAATATGAATTGGTTTGCAACAGTACTTAGAGTAGTGATTTGCTTTATTATACTAACGAATCTTACCGAGCTTTCTGTTGAGTTTTGTGTGTATGAAGTGTTCGAAGATCGAGGAGGTCTCGATGTGAGGAGAAGGAGGATAGGCAAGAGCTCAAGATTGGGGATGCCCAAGGCACCCCAAGTAAATATTCAAGGAGACTCAAGCTTCTAAGCTTGGGGATGCCCCGGAAGGCATCCCATCTTTCTTCAACAAGTATCGGTATGTTTTCGGATTTGTTTCGTTCATGTGATATGTGCAAATCTTGGAGCGTCTTTTGCATTTAGTTTTCACTTTTCTTTTATGCACCATGCTGGTATGAGATAGTCCTTGGTTGATTTATAGAATGCTCATTGCACTTCACTTATATCTTTTGAGTATGGCTTTATAGAATGCTTCATGTGCTTCACTTATATCATTTGAAGTTTGGATTGCCTGTTTCTCTTCACTTAGAAAACCGCCATTTGTAGAATGCTCTTTTGCTTCACTTATATTTGTTAGAGCGTGGGCATATCATTTCTAGAAAGAATTAAACTCTGTTGCTTCACTTATATCTATTTAGAGAGATGACAGGAATTGGTCATTCACATGGTTACTCATAAAATCCTACATAAAACTTGTAGATCACCGAATATGATATGTTTGATTCCTTGCAATAGTTTTGCGATATAAAGATGGTGATATTAGAGTCATGCTAGTGGGAAGTTGTGGATTGTAGAAATACTTGTGTTGAAGTTTGTGATTCCCGTAGCATGCATGTATGGTGAACTGTTATGTAACGAAGTTGGAACATGAGGTATTTATTGATTGTCTTCCTTATGAGTGGCGGTCGGGGACGAGCGATGGTCTTTTCCTACCAATCTATCCCCCTAGGAGCATGCGCGTAGTACTTTGTTTCGATGACTAATAGATTTTTGCAATAAGTATATGAGTTCTTTATGACTAATGTTGAGTCCATGGATTATACGCACTCTCACCCTTCCATCATTGCTAGCCTCTTCGGTACCGTGCATTGCCCTTTCTCACCTTGAGAGTCGGTGCAAACTTCGCCGGTGCATCCAAACCCCGTGATATGATACGCTCTATCACACATAAGCCTCCTTATATCTTCCTCAAAACAGCCACCATACCTACCTATCATGGCATTTCCATAGCCATTCCAAGATATATTACCATGCAACTTCCATCATCATCATCATATACATGACTTGAGCATTTATTGTCATATTGCTTTGCATGATCGTAATATAGCTAGCATGATGTTTTCATAGCTTGTCCGTTTTTTGATGTCATTGCTATGCTAGATCATTGCACATCCCGGTACACCGCCGGAGGCATTCATATAGAGTCATATTTTGTTCTAGTATTGAGTTGTAATATTGAGTTGTAAGTAAATAGAAGTGTGATGATCATCATTATTAGAGCATTGTCCCATGTGAGGAAAGGATGATGGAAGCTATGATTCCATCACAAGTTGGGATGAGTCTCCGGACTTTACAAAAAAATAAAAGAGGCCAAAGAAGCCCACAAAAAAATAAAAGAGGGCAAAGAAGCCCACCAAAAAGAGAAAAAATAAAAAAAAATTAGAGAAAAGAGAGAAGGGACAATGTTACTATCCTTTTACCACACTTGTGCTTCAGAGTAGCAACATGTTCTTCATAGAGAGAGTCTCCTATGTTGTTACTTTCATATACTAGTGGGAATTTTCATTATAGAACTTGGCTTATATATTCCAACGATGGGCTTCCTCAAATGCCCTAGGTCTTCATGAGCAAGCAAGTTGGATGCACACCCACTTAGTTTCCAGTTTGAGCTTTCATACACTTATAGCTCTTAGTGCATCCATTGCATGGCAGTCCCTACTCCTCGCATTGACATCAATTGACGGGCATCTCCATAGCCCGTTGATTAGCCACGTCGATGTGAGACTTTCTCCCTTTTTTGTCTTCTCCACACAACCTCCACCATCATATTATATTCCACCTATAGTGTTATGTCCATGGCTCACGCTCGTGTATTGCGTGAAAGTTGAAAAGGTTTGAGAACGTCAAAAGTATGAAACAATTGCTTGGCTTGTCATCGGGGTTGCGCATGATTTGAATATTTTGCGTGGTGAAAATGGAGCATAGCCAGACCATATGATTTTGTAGGGATAACTTTCTTTGTAAATGTTACTTTGGAAAGACATGATTGCTTTATTAGTATGCTTGATGTATTATTGTCTTAATGTCAAATGATAGACTATAGCTTTGAATCACTCGTGTCAAGATATTCATGCCATGATTAGATTACATGATCAAGATTATGACAGGTAGCATTCCACATCAAAAATTATCTTTTTTATCATTTACCTACTCGAGGACGAGCAGGAATTAAGCTTGGGGATGCTGATACGTCTCCATCGTATCTATAATTTTTGATTGTTCCATGCCAATACTCTACAACTTTTATATACTTTTGGCAACTTTTTATACTATCTTTGGGACTAAGATATTGATCCAGTGCCCAGTGCCAGTTCTTGTTTGTTGCATGTTTTTTGTTTCGCATAATATCCATATCAAACAGAGTCCAAACGGGATAAAAACTGACGGATTTTTTTGGAATATATGCGATTTTTGGGAAGAAGAATTGATACGTCTCCAACGTATCTATATTTTTGATTGTTCCATGCTATTATATATTCTGTTTTGGATGTTTAATGGGCCTTATTATACACTTTTATATTATTTTTGGGACTAACCTACTAACCAAGGCCCAGTGCAAATTGCTGTTTTTTTGCCTATTTCAGTGTTTCGCAGAAAAGGAATATCAAACGGAGTCCAAACGGAATGAAACCTTCAGGAGCGTGATTTTTGGAACAAATGTGATCCAGAGGACTTGGAGTGGACGTCAATAAACAACCGAGGAGGCCACGAGGCAGGGGCGTGCCTACCCCCTGGGCGCGCCCTCCACCCTCGTGGGCCCCTTGTGGCTCCACCGACCTACTTCTTCCTCCTATATATACTCATATACCCTGAAAACATCCAAGAGCACCACAAAACCCTATTTCCACCGCTGCAACCTTCTGTACCCAAGAGATCCCATCTTGGGGCCTTTTCCGGAGCTCCGCCGGAGGGGGCATCGATCACGGAGGGCCTCTACATCAACTCCATGGACCCTCCGATGATGTGTGAGTAGTTTACCTCAGACCTTCGGGTCCATAGCTATTAGCTAGATGGCTTCTTCTCTCTCTCTCTCTCTCTCTCTCTGAATCTCAATACAAAGTTCTCCTCGATCTTCTTAGAGATCTATTCGATGTAACTCTTTTTGCAGTGTGTTTGTCGAGATCCGATGAATTGTGGGTTTATGATCAAGTCTATCTATGAACAATATTTGATTCTTCTCTGAAATCTTTTATGTATGATTGGTTATCTTTGCAAGTCTCTTCGAATTATCAGTTTGGTTTGGCCTACTAGATTGATCTTTCTTGCAATGGGAGAAGTGCTTAGCTTTGGGTTCAATCTTGCGGTGCTCGATCCCAGTGACAAAAAGGTAAATGACACGTATTGTATTGTTGCCATCGAGGATAAAAATATGGGGTTTATATCATATTGCTTGAGTTTATCCCTCTACATCATGTCATATTACCTAATGCATTACTCTGTTCTTATGAACTTAATACTCTAGATGCATGCTGGATAGCGGTTGATGTGTGGAGTAATAGTAGTAGATGCAGGCAGGAGTCGGTCTACTTGTCACGGACGTGATGCCTATATACATGAGCATGCCTAGTGAGGGAGTCCTGGATTAGGGGGTGTCCGGATGGCCGGACTATACCTTCAGCCAGACTCCTAGACTATGAAGATACAAGATTGAAGACTTCGTCCCGTGTCCGGAAGGGACTTTCCTTGGCATGGAAGGCAAGCTTGGCGATACGGATATGTAGATCTCTTACCATTGTAACCGACTTTGTGTAACCCTAACCCTCTCCGGTGTCTATATAAACCGGAGGGTTTTAGTTTGTAGGACAACATAAAGAACAACAATCATACCATAGGCTAGCTTCTAGGGTTTAGCCTCTCCGATCTCGTGGTAGATCTACTCTTGGACTACCCATATCATCAATATTAATCAAGCAGGACATAGGGTTTTACCTCCATCAAGAGGGCCCGAACCTGGGTAAAACTTCGTATCCCTTGCCTCCTGTTACCATCCGGCCTAGACGCACAGTTCGGGACCCCCTACCCGAGATCCGCCGGTTTTGACACCGACATTGGTGCTTTCATTGAGAGTTCCTCTATGTTGTCGCCGTCAGGCTTGATGGCTCCTACTATCATCGATAGTGATGCGGTCCAGGGTGAAACTTGTCTCCCCGGACAGATCTCTGTCTTCGGCGGCTTTGCACTGCGGGCCAATTCACTTGGCCATCTGGAGCAGATCGAAAGCTATGCCCCTGGCCGTCAGGTCAGATTTGGAAGTTTGAACTACACGGCTGACGTCCGCGGGGACTTGATCCTCGACGGATTCGAGCCACTGCCGAGCGCGCCGCACTGTCACGACGAGCATGATCTAGCTCTGCCGCCGAACTATGCCCTGGAGGCCGCACCCGCATCGGCTTTGACCCTTAATTCGGAGCCAACTACGCCGATCGAGGATGGGTGGTTGGACGCCGCCTCGGGGGCTGCGACCCCAACGGCGATCGAGCCGAACACCAGCCCCGTACTCCGCGAGACTCGTGACTCCAAGGAGCCAGACTCCCTGCCGGACTCCGAACCTTCCGCGCCCCTGCCGATCGAATCCGATTGGGCGCCGATCATGGAGTTTACCGCCGCGGACATCTTTTAGCACTCGCCCTTCGGCAATATTATGAAATCACTAAAGTCTCTCTCTTTGTCAAGAGAGCCCTGCCCGGATCATGGCCAGCAGGATTGGGATGCGGAAGACGAAGAAATTCGACGCCCACCCACCACCCACTTTGTAGCCACTGTCGACGATTTAACCGACATGCTCGACTTCGACTCTGAAAGCATCGACGGTATGGACGACGATGCGGGAGGCGAAGAAGAACCACCACCCACAGGGCGCTGGACGCCCACCTCATCATATGACGTATACATGGTTGACGCACCAAAAGATGACAACGAGGAGCGGAAGGACGCACCGAAGGTTTGTTCCCTCGAGAAGCAGTCAAAGCGGCGACGCAAGCGCCGCCCCAAATCCCGCCTCGACAAAAATAATGATCACACAGACCCAGCGCTGGAGCAGGGCGAACTGCCGCCGGACAACGGCAATCCAGATAATCAAACCGAACAAACAAATTCTATCAAGGATAATAGTCCGGACGACATAACGCCGGACAGGCACCCGGAGCAGCAGAATGCCCGTAAAAGGCTTGTTGTCACCGCGAGGAGTCTTAAAAAGCAGAAGCAAAGGCTCAAGGCTGCGCAAGACACACTCCAAATCAGATGGAGTAAAATACTCAACACAGCAGCGAGGTACGGCGACAATCGCCTCTCCAAGAGATACCCAAAGCGGAAGCTGCTACCCGAATTCGATGAGGAGGCCTCAGACCCCCCACAACCAAACATCAAAGCAGCCACCTGGCCGGATAGACGACCCCTCTACCAACACAGAGCGGCATACAACGCCACTCACAATACAACACGCGACCCATGCGAGGGCTCGCACCCAAAGGACGACGCAACAAGATCCATCTATGGACCACGCAAGCGCGCCCCAGCATATAATGCAACAGAACAAACATCCGAACAACGCGGTACACCCAGCTACAGGGGTGCCGCACACCCCCTATGTTTCACTGATGAGGTGCTGGACCATGAATTTCCAGAGGGATTCAAACCCGTAAACATAGAGACATACGACGGAACAACAGACCTTGGGGTCTGGATTGAGGACTACATCCTTCATATCCATATGGCTCGAGGAGATGATCTCCACGCCATCAAGTACTTACCCCTCAAGATCAAAGGGCCAGCTCGTCACCGGCTTAAAGGCCTCCTCAAAAGCTCCATTGGAAGTTGGGAAGAGCTCGAAGACGCCTTTCGGGCAAATTTTCAAGGGACTTGTGTCCGACCTCCGGATGCGGACGATTTGAGTCATATAACTCAACAGCCCGGAGAGTCAACCCGAAAGCTTTGGAATAGGTTTCTTACTAAAAAGAACCAGATTGCGACTATCCGGACGCCGAAGCCTTGGCAGCTTTTAAGCATAGCGTCCGTGACGAATGGCTCGCCAGACACCTCGGCCAAAATAAGCCGAGAACGATGGCCGCATGAACAAGCCTCATGACCCGCTTTTGCGCAGGTGAGGACAGCTGGCTAGCCAGATGCAGCACCAGCGACCCCAGTACATCTGAAGTTAGAGATGGAAATGGGAAACCACGGTGCAACAGCAATAACAAACGCTGGAATAAAGAAGACAACATGAAGGGCACGACAGTAAACGCCGGATTCAAAAGCTCTCGGCCAGGTCAGCAAAAGCCGCCCTCTAAAGGCACCAGGGATGAACTGTCCAGCCTCAACAAAATTTTGGACCAAGTATGTCAGATCCATAGTACCCCTGGTAAACCTGCTAATCATACCCACAGAGAATGTTGGGTATTCAAGCAGTCCGGCAAGCTCAACACCGTACACAAGGGGGAGGATACACCAAGTGAAGACGAGGACGAGCCTCACAAGCAAGACACTGGGGAACAAAAGAAATTTCCACCAGAAGTCAAAACAGTAAACATGTTACACGTGATCAAGGGAAAAAACAACGCGGCACTCCCAGGAAAATATACCCAAGTGCCTGTCACCGCGAAGTCCTGCCACTGGTCGTCTCAACCGATCACTTTCGACCATCGCGATTACGCAGCAAGTATCCGACGCGCAGGATGGGCTGCCCTGGTATTAGACCCAGTAATTGGCGGATATCACTTCACACGAGTCTTGATGGACAGTGGAGCAATCTAAACCTAATATATCAGGATACAATCCGCGGGATGGGGTTAGACCCAACAAAAATTCGCCATAGCAATACTACCTTTAAAGGAGTAACGCCAGGCCCAGGGGCTCGTTGTACGGGCTCCCTCCTACTACAAGTTATATTCGGCTCCCCCGATAACTTCCGTCGCGAGCATTTAACCTTCCACATCGCTCCGTTCCAAAGTGGCTATCAAGCACTGCTCGGACGCGAAGCTTTCGCTCGCTTTAATGCAATACCACACTACGCCTCCCTCACACTCAAGATGCCCGGTCCACGTGGCATCATTTCAGTGAACGGAAATATCAAGCGATCTCTGTGCGCCGAAAAGAGTGTGGCTGCCTTGGCAGCCGCACACTAAAGGCGCCCGGACCAGCGAAAGCATCCAATAGGTCGTCAAGACCTCAGACACAACTAATCAAGTCCGGCGCCGCTATTTATACCGAATAAACAGTCACACCCCTATTTGTCAATACAAGGGGCTCAATGCGCGCAGACAAGTGGCAATATTTTTCTCATCTTGAATTATACATGGTTTCTTTAAAAACTATCTTTTTGCATGACAACTTTTTCACCTAAATTCCTCTCTTTTACAGACGATCATCGTGCTACACCCGTCCAGGATACGGCACAACGGAGACACAGGCGCAGACGTGCAGCAGGGACCCGCTCCAAGGATTCTTTTTAGATTAAGACCCTGCGTAAACCTTTTTTACTGTCTCTTGTTGATACATATCCACCGTTGAGAAGGATGCTGACGTCTTGGCATGTGGCCACGCTAGAACAATGCACGTACCTGGACACAAGGGGCTTCTTACAAAGGCCATTATTTAGGCCCGGTTTATACCACAAAGACCGAATACCTTAGGGAGTGTTCGGCATCGCGAGTTTGGCTCTATATGCATCAGCTCCGAATCATTGTCTTCGGTCAAATGTTGGGTTTGCCCGGCTCCTGTGTTTTGGTGCCTTATGTTCCGCTTTACCGGCTAAGGTAGCACCAGGAGAACTACTGCGATTGTGCCCTGGTTCATCCGGACGAGCACCTCAGTAGAGAAATCCGAAAAGTGACTATCATGATATAGCGTGAGACTGGTCAACCACTCGATGACCTGTTGGAATGTTAGAATTCCTCTGCCTTAATGAAGGGCCATTTTCTGGCCAGGCATGTACGCACCCCGGGATCGGGAGAGTGCAGAGCCACCAGGGGCTATCTAGTAGCCCCACTGTCAAACTCCTATGGCTAAGTGAAAGTGCTAAAGCATTATAGTCCGGTTGCCTTGCTCGCTCCGCTATCACCTCCTTAATAGGACCAAGACGTTGGGTTAAGTGTGAACGCGTGTTTTTTGCGAGCACCTCCGCATCATATGCGTGGGGGTTGAAGCCGACGGCTGCAATCTTTCAGGTTATACACATGTATACATAAACGGCTGCCCAGGAGGCATCATATTACTTTCAGGCAAAAGTATAAAAATAGCCTTATAAAAATTTATAAAAGCATTTCGCTTACAATGAGATTACATATCACTCAAACATAATATTTTTTGAGCACTGGGTCTCTATCAAACGGGTACCCTCAAGAACTTCTTCAAAGTAGTGCTCAGCAGCCATTCGGCCTATGGCCGAATCCCGCGCTGCAACAGCGGTAGCATCCATCTCCGCCCAGTATGCTTAACACGGGCAAAGGCCATCCATGAGCCCTCTATGCACGCCGACCTCTTCATCGCATTAATGCGCGGCACCACGTCAAGGAACTGCTGCACCAAGCTGAAATAGTTGTTCGGTTTTGGCCTTTCCGGCCATAGCTGATCCACAACAGACCTCATGGCGAGTCCGGACAACCTATTCAGTTCGGCCCATTCGGCTAATTGGTCAGTCAATGAAAGCGGACGCTCGGGAGAATGGAATTGTCTCCAAAACAGCTAGTCCACTTCACGGTCCGTCTGACCCTGGAGGTACTTGGCTGCATCGGTAGCGCTCGCCGCCAAATCCATATACACATCCTCCGAACTCCACAGCTGATCCAGGGGGGCATACCGTGGATCTCCGAACTTCCTCCGCAACATAAAGGATTTCCCAGCTACAATATCCCCGGCTTCCCGCAGCTCCTCCTTCTTCGCCCTCATAGCAGAGCGGATGTCTCTTTTCATCGCAGCAGCCTTCTCAAGGTCCAATGCCTTCGCTAGGGTTTCCTTTTCAAGAACCCAGCAATGGTCGGCGGCGGCTTTTAATTCTATGGCCATCTAGTCCATCTTATCTCGGCTCTCGCCATGCGCAGCCTCCTCGGCTTTCAACTCTTCGGCCGCCTTCAAAGCAGCCGCATTACCAAACCTCGCTTGTTCCTTGGCTCGGGCAAGTTCTGCCCGCAAGGCTTCAACAGTGGCAGCTCCATCAGCAGTCACAACATATTAAAGATACTGGCATCATGCTGCTCTTACTATGTGGCGTTTACCAGATAATGACACTTATCCTGTGCCTCGTCAAGGCTTTTGTTAACAAGCTCGATGTCGGCGTCTGCCGCATCCAACTACCATTTTAAATGGGCAAACTCGCTAGTCCGGCTAGCCACCGGAGCTTCCATCACCTGCACATAGAGGTAGTATGGTTATTATCTGGGAACATGATCCTCTGTTCGTCGTCGTTTCCGACGACAACCAGAGTCTCAGGGGCTACTATCTACACAGGGCACACCTAGCATGTGCAGGACTATCATACATTATTTTACGTACCTCAAAGCCTGTCATTAGACTCATAATAGCTTCATGCAATCCGCTTTCGGCGGACGATATTCTCTCCATCACCGTATTCTACAGCATACGGTGTTCATCTGAGATGGCCGCTCGCCCCACCAACTCCCTCAGAACATCCGATCGCACACGGACGGTGCCGGACTCTTTTGTCTGCTCTCTTCGGGAGCCGGACACTGGGAGCTTCGGGGGTCAATGGGATTATCTTCTGGCCTCACCGGACTCGGAGAGGCCCTCCGCGACGACACTTCGGGGTCACCCGCTTCCGGAGCCGAGGAGTCCGGAGGAGGCGTTTCGCTCTCCATCATCTCTGGAAGAAGATCCCCCGAAGACGAGCTCATTTGAGAGGGGCTAAGGCCCGAACTGCAAAGATATATGCGGTGGTTATTTTCTCAGAAGAAAAAGATGGCATACCTGTACTATTAAAGTATTTCGGGTCACTTACGACTCGCTGGAGAATTGATCCCCCCGCGGACCTTGTGCGGCAAAAGCACCCCCCAAGGTAGGACCCTCTGTGGGGGACTTCTTCTCCCGTTTGGAAGCTTCGACTTCCGAATCCCCGGGCGCAGTCCTTTTCCTCCTCCGGTCGTCTTCCTTCATGGAGATGCTCGCTCCCTCGGTTAGAATGGGCAGCGTTGGGGGCCCGCGCCCGCCCGTATTATCCTCCCCAGTATCTTCCTTCAAGGGCTCTGGGCAAGGTGCGACCTGGAGCATCTTTTCCAATACCGGATTGTCCAAACCCTCAGGGAGGGGGGCCGAACACCGAATCAACTTCGCCTTTGTTAGCCAGTCCTGGTCAAAAAGCGAACTCTCAAAAATAACTTCATAACAAATGAGAGATAGTATGTTCGGCTGGAAGATTCCTTACCTGTTCGGTGGCGTGGTTATTGCTCAGGCCCACGTCCTCGGTGATTTCCAGACACTCTACCTGAGGTCCAAAGAATGACTTGTACATATCCTCGTGCGTCAGGCCGAGGAAATTTTGAATGACACACGGTCCCTCGGGATTGAACTCCCACAAGCGAAGGGGCCGGCGTTTGCAAGGCTGGACTTGACGAACCAGCATAACTTGTATTACCGCAACCAAACTAAAATCTCCATTGAAGAGATCTCGAATGCGGCTTTGCAGTATAGGCACGTCCTTGGCTGGACACCAGCTCAGACCTCTGCTGATCCATGACATCAGTGGTGGTGGAGGGCCCGAGCGGAAAACAGTGGTGGCCGCCCACTTCGCACTTCTAGGAGCCGTGATGTAGAACCACTCCTGTTGCCACAATTCAAACACCTCTGGAATGGAACCTTTGGGCCATGGAGCTCCCGTCATCTTGCATATTGAGGCACCTCCGCACGCTGCATGTTGCTCCTCGATCATCTTCGGCTTTACTTTAAAGGTCTTGAGCCATAGGCCAAAGTGAGGGGTAACCCAGAGGAAGGCCTCACACACGACAATAAATGTCGTGATATGAAGAAAGGAGTCCGGAGCTAGATCATGGAAATCTAGCCCGTAATAAAACATCAAACCCCTGACGAAAGGATCCAGAGCAAGGCCTAGACCTCGGAGGAAGTGGGAGACGAACACGACGTTCTCATTGGGTTCGGGGGAGGGGACGGCCTGCCCTCGGGCAGGCAGCCGATGCGAAACCTCGGCGGTTAGATATCTGGCCTCCCTCAACTTTTTGATGTCTTCTTCCGTGACGGAGGAAGGCATCCATCGGCCTTGAAGGCTAGATCCAGACATGAATGAAGGTTCGGAGCACCTGACCTGAACTTTGGGTGTTTGAGCTTGAGGTGGGGGAGGATTCGATTGAGAACGGGAGGGAAAAAATAAAAGCCTTGTCCCTTTATAAAGAGGGTGAATATCAAGCGTCCTCTCCGTGGCCGTTTGGACTTGCCTATAGTCTAGGAGTCCTAGAAGCGGTTGGGTTACCCACGCCCGTATTGATGAGAATCCCAGAATAAGGGGACACGATCTCTGCTTTAACAAGACGTGCCAAGGAAACCGCCTCGCATGACGCGCTGAGGTGGGATAATAAAATGATTCGAATAAAGGCTTGGCCGTGGTGCGATGTCACACTACGGAATACGTCAGCAGATTAGATTTGTGTAAATATTATTCTCTCTATGGCAATATGTGGAAACTTATTTTGCAGAGCCGGACACTATCTTTGTGTTCAAAATCTTCTATGAAGTACTTGGAGGAGGAACCCGCCTTGCAATGCCGAAGACAATCTGCACGCCGGACTCGTCGTCATTGAAGCCTGGTTCAGGGGCTACTGAGGGAGTCTTGGATTAGGGGGTGTCCGGATGGCCGGACTATACCTTCAGCCGGACTCCTGGACTATGAAGATACAAGTTTGAAGACTTCGTCCCGTGTCTGGAAGGGACTTTCCTTGGCGTGGAAGGCAAGCTTGGCGATACAGATATGTAGATCTCCTACCATTGTAACTGACTTTGTGTAACCCTAACCCTCTCTGGTGTCTATATAAACTGGAGGGTTTTAGTCCGTAGGACAACATACAGAACAACAATCATACCATAGGCTAGCTTCTAGGGTTTAGCCTCTCCGATCTCGTGGTAGATCTACTCTTGTACTACCCATATCATCAATATTAATCAAGCAGGATGTAGGGTTTTACCTCCATCAAGAGGGCCCGAACCTGGGTAAAACTTCGTGTCCCTTGCCTCCTGTTACCATCCGGCCTAGACGCATAGTTCGGGACCCCCTACCCGAGATCCGCCGGTTTTGACACCGACAATCCTCTCTCCACCAAGTGGACAACCAGTACACATGTCAAATTACCACGTGGCTGCCTTTTCGTACAGAAATGAGCTCCACTGTGTACCCGCGTGGGTGTGGTTGGGAAAGAGACGTGAGTACGTGCGCCATGTGTGCACCCCTTCTCTTCGTGCACGTCCCCCACCTACGTGGGTGTGTGAGAGAGATACAAACCTAAGCAAATGGCTTGTGCAGAATAACTACTCTTCGTAAGCCATTGTAGGAGTGGACAAAATGGTGAAGGAGGAGATAGGGGAGCGACAGAGGTGTGCGATTCTTGGCCGGTGTTTGGCCTCGTTTTAATAGGAGATTAAATAGAACATGGACGGGAGGAGCTCGGCCGGCGTTGCGTTTAATGACGGCCCGGTCATGAACGGACATGTGTACAGAGTTGGTTTCTCGGCTTCCACACGGGCGGGTTTCATGGAGGCGTTTGAATGCGCCAAGGAGGCGTGTTCAGTCGGGCGTGCAGCGAGTGGCGCCCTCGACTCTGATGTAGGACACCGCGCCATTCTTCCACTGACGTGTGGGCTCTTTGGGTACATGGCCTGCATATCAGTGACCCAACGCAGGTAGCGCACAGCAGAGGAACCTTTGGTGGGCCAGGGCGGTCAGAAGCGGGCATTTCATAAACCGATGATTTTTCATTGATTGTGACATCATCCTTTTCATGTAGATAAGCCTACTATGTTGATAGCCCGTTCGATACGTTGTGATTCATAAAGACCGCTGCAAACATCAATGTTCTGCTTATCACAGATAAGATTGATTAATACCAGTAACAGTCCATGTCCTTAACAAAGGGTGCATGCACGTATAGGTTGAGTGTGTGTCTTGCTTCATGTGTTGTGTGCATGCAGGTGTGCGAGTGTTGCGTGCGTGCAAGGGTACATTTCAGTATTGCATGCACGTGTGCATATGTGTGTGTGTTCGTGAGTGCATATGTACGTGTCAGTGTTGCACGCCTGCATGCGTGTGTGTGTTCGTTATGTGTACGTGTCAGTGTTGCACGCCTGCTTGCGTGCGTGTCTTGCGTGCGTGCATGTGTATGTGCGGGGTGAGGCTACACGTCAGTCGACTGACTTTTTCATCTCTGGTCATTTGATTTTCCAGCCGTTGGACACGAAATCAAGGGCCTGTAGTTTATCATCAAACTCCACCCTCCTGAGCCGCCAGCCACCATCGGCCGAACCGCCGGCCCCCGCTGCCCGCGGCCGGCCCGTGCCGCGACACCGCCCCGCCCGCCCGAAACCACTCCCCACTGCCGGTCCGCCGCTGCACCGGCCATCCCTCTACGCCCCCACCCCCTCGCGCCGAGCTTTTTCTCCGACGATCCCCACCCCACCGCCCAATCAACGCGCCCCCCACCACCAGCGACTACCAACCAGAGTTCTCACGACTTCGAGTACCCACCGACGACTAATTTATTACCATTTATGTCCTTCATATACGCGCTGACGGGTGGGCCCTATGGTAATGTGCGCTGCTGAATGTGGACCGTTTGACTGGTCAATTGATTGTGTCATCAACAAATTATGGAGCTGTATGGTGAGCCAGTGATCGTATGATCACCCTAAAATGTATTTTATTAACACAGTATAGACTCAAACTACCATTTCTTTCTTTCATATACGGGCTGACAGGTGGGCGCCATGGTTACGCGCCCTGATGGTGCAACACTAGTTGCGCCATGTGGAACGTTTGACCGGTCAATTGATTGTGTCATCAACTAAATACGGAGTTGTACGGGTGAGCCAGTGACCGTATAATCATGAGATGCAAGGGCTCATATATACGCGCAAGCACTCACCGCTATAAGCGCACACACGCACACCCTACCCCTATGAGCACCTTCGAGAGAGTGAGCCAACATATGATCTTGAGATTTTACGAAATCACCATAGGTGCCTCGTAGTTGAGTGGAACGTCTCCTCCCACTGAACGCACATCATCGGAAAATACTGAAATTAACCCAGGATAAATGCGAGCACCGGGACTTTAACCCTGGTGGGCTCGAGAAACCACTGTCCTCCTAACCATCCAACCACAAGTTGGTTAGCACGACATAATGTATGTGGTGATCGTGATGAGCTTATTCTGGAGTCCAGTGACCATATCGTGCTTTCGCTTCAAATACAATGACCGTAAGTGTCGTCAACAAAATACGGAGCACGCATCAAATGTAAAGTCCGTCAGTGTCATCAAGAAAATACGGAGACGTATCGTGAGCTAGATATCATATGATCACCACGAGAATGTATACGGTGACCGTAATGAGCATATTCTGAACTCCAGTGACCGTATAGTGCTTTAGCTTGAAATACAGTGACCGTCATGCGTGAATGTGTCGTGGGCATGCATACTTTTAGAGGGCCGAGAGATAGTTTGTGTGCGTACGTGAAAGTGGTGTAGAAAGAGGGGAATGTCCGGTGGAGACAAGGAGATATATGACCTTCGTTTCTCTTTCTCCTAAAATAATATTTTAGGAGAATATATAAACATTCACAATGCAAAACAAATATTTTTGGATGCACCATGCAATTAACTTTCATGTATAACATTGTACTATTGTATATGCTTATTTTCTTAGTGGCCGATTGCGTGTGTGGTGTGGTGGGCACATCATTTCTAGTTGTGGTGGGTCAACATGAGGACTCATGGGTCGGTTCCATCCTACGCCACATAGGTTTGATCGAGATGCGTTTTACGAAGACCCATGTGGAGGACTCGGCGTACAACACGAAGCTAGCTACCATAGTCGTAGAGGACTCTATCCCCACTGGTGATAAGCCGACTATATATGATTTGCAACCCTAGGCCCCCAGTATGTTATAGAAGCTTGGGGGCTAGTTCGTCGATAGTATACACACACGCACAATATCTGGTATTCACATGTACTTTGTACACACCCCTATCACTAATATACAGTACCAGGAGTAGGCTTTTTCCTCAACTGCAAGGGTCCGAACTAGGGAAAAACTTTGCCTCGTATTACCATCCAGCCTAACAGTCAGGGATATCCTACCGAATGACATGATGGAATCATATCTGCCAACTACTAAGAGAGAGGTGTGTCTGGGGGGGGGGGTAATGTGTGCGAGAGAGGCCTAAAGATAATGTGCATGCGGGAGACACGTAGGCACATATATATATATATATGCGTATAGAGGGCTAGTAGAGACCGTGCGTGTGTGTATATGCATGTGAGAGAAATAGTGTTTTCCAACTGAGATTAGTGAAAAGAGTGGTACATAGTAGTCAGAAAGAGAGAGAGAGAGAGAGAGAGAGAGAGATACAGAGAGAGCATGTGCGTGAGACTCCCCGACACCCCAAGAGAGATTGTGAGCATGTGTGAAAGAGAAATGCCGATGCATATAAAGTGTGTGCACTTATGCGGTAGATAGAGAGATATGTAGCGCGTTTGTGAGAACGGGCCGAGGCATAGTGCATCTATGTGTAAAAGGCGGTTCTACGCATTAAATTAAAATATAAATGGCATTATTATTTTTGGATGAGATCATGAATTTTGCAAATTGCGTATGGACGAAAATTGGTCTATCAGACACCCATACTCTATTGAATTCTAGCATGTGCATGTGTTTATTTTATATTATCGATCCATCGAGTGAGAGCGGTTTGAAATACAGGCAATGGATGCTTTTGCAATTCATATATAAACATTAATTAATGCACTCCATGTTGTTAGTATGAAACACTTTATACATTTGTCACTTGCATGGATACATTCCAAATTGCTAGCTACGAAATAGAATACATGTCGAATTCAACATAAAGAGGGTTTCGAAGATTCGAATTCATAGGAAGTGCATTCATCTATTTGAACCTGAGATAATGGCATTCGTAAATCAGATGTAAAAGGGGGCATCAATCTTTGTTGTGCATTTGAACATGCTATATATATATTCATATGCATGTCTAACTTTTTTTTGCAACCAAGGAGATTATATCTGGAACCATGCATGAACTAAGGTAAGTTGCATGTTTTTAATATATACTCGTGTACAATGTATATTCAAATGTACCACCTCCATTCCAAAATAATCGTAGCTTTAGGATTTTCAAGAGTAAAGATTTGTGAAGTTTGACAAATCCTGAATGTTCAATTCAAGAGAACCGAAAACGTTAATGCTTCTGCTCCCAAATATTGAACGAAGTGCCAAATAGGCCTCTGGTCACCCGAAACCGCGCGAGACTAATGTTTGGTGGTAGGAAATTACTGTCCTGACTCTGGCCCGTGTAGCCTATCGGCCCGATGTCCAAAGGTCTAAACCGGGATAGGTTTGTAACTTCACCAAGACGCCAGTCTCAACCGCCTCTGAGAGGCATTCATACGCCGTGGGTGCCTAAACACCCATGCGCTCGGCCGAAATCTATCCCGCCCACATTTGGGACACCTGAGATTACTGTCCTACCCCCAACCCGCAATATGTCCGCAACCTGAGATTACTTTCCCCAAATTTCAAACAAGCGCATCCCAAACCGAAACATTGTTCCCCCTTAAGTTGCCCGCCTCCCTCTGTTTCCCCATTCATACTCCGTGGGCGCCAAAACACCCTCTCCACCAGCCATGAAACCCCAGCCTCCTCCGTCCTCCACCCCATAGCGCCCAATCTACCGCCGCCCTCCTCCATCATGCCGGAGTCGGTACCCCGACGTCATCGTCCAACACAACCGCAACTGCAACGCCCTCAAGGACTTAGCAGCTGAAGCCGAGGTAGAGCTGCCTCCACGACACCGACGCCGACGTGCGTCGTACCAGAACTACTCCGACCACGCCGTCCTACGCCTCACTGCTACCGCTCCATTGTCGCAACCTTCCACCACACCGGAGATGTTCCCGCTACGCCGTCGTTCGCCGCCTCGGATCTGCTTCCCCGCCGCCGACAGACGGCCACCGCACCACACTCAACAACTTGGCCATGGGTTCGTCCAAGGCTACATCATCCTCCACAACTTCTCATTTCAAGCGAACCACAAGAAGATCATTGGAAAAATAGAAGGAGGAAACAACACTGCCAGCAGAAAGAGGTACTCCACTTCCCTTATTCGTGCAAACCTTACGTCTCTGCTCACACCGTATTCATCCCATGAAAGAAACTAGTTGAGCGCTTCTTGCTGCATCTTCTTCGTAATACTAAATGCACAAGGTTTCCTCCCTTTACTATTTCACCTTTGCTAGAGGTCAATAGACCGCGTGGATTTCAATTCAGGGTCAATCGAACCGCAATTAAAATAAGCAGCACCTGCTTAGGCACGCGGAGCACCTAGTCCGCATGTTCGCCGGGGAAGCGGCGCATCGGTGTCTATCATAGGGGTGTGGGGTGCAGGAGCTGCTTGCGCCCGATCTGGAGGTCGGCGGGGCTTGAATGGATGGCCGGGGGGCAGTGCCAAGCACGGCGGTGCGGTGAGGTCGAGAGGAGGGCGCAGGCAGGGGACTAGGCCGGTGGTCACTGTCGTTTCGAGGAAGATCGTCAACACTGACTAGCTCGAGGTAGATGAAGGCGATCTGCCCGTTCTTTGTACATTCGACGGTGCAGAAAAAATGGACTGACCTATTTGTTTTCAGTCGAATGTTATTTTCATAGAATCATGTAGTAATTTAGTGTGTCATGCATGTTGTAGAGCTATCATATGTCTCCCGTCATTTATTTCTCACTGACCTGCTATCTGATACCTCTACACTGTACTAATTGTGCACACACTTCACCCATACTCACACTATTATTTTTTTATGCACGGGTATTTCAGACTCTGACGCAGTGTTGATGAATGCTGAAAACAAAAGACAGAAGTCGCTCTAGTGTAATTCGAAGATAAGCACTAAGCTTTTCAGCGCTCTAAAGGATGCAGTGTCAGCAGTTGGAGACAGTAAACGTAGCTCTGCAGTTGATGATCTCAATTGCCACACACAACCATCCCAGGTGCTTGCTTTAACTTCGCGCTGTCAAATGTGGTTGCATGTTGCATATGGTGTCTAGCTTGTATTGCTTCCAATTTGGTTAAATTGCATCTGCTTACTTTACACATTATACCTTTGATAATGACATGCCTGCCTGTTTTTGATACATACTACATATGTCTATTAACCATGTTCATACATCAAACTAATGCTCTTTTGTCTCCCTCGTCAATCACTTATGATGAGACAATCACCCGAGTGGGTTACTGTGAGACACCATACTCGTTTAAAGAGTGCAATGTCATCCTCCCCACATGATTCTCAAGAAAAGCAAGGCTAAATGAATATAGTCAACGTAGCTCTCTAGTTCATGACCACAATTCCCCCACACCACCATCACAGGTGCTTGCTCTAACTTCGCAGTGTGATATGTGGTTGCATGTTGCATACGGTGTCTAGCTTGTAATGCTTCTAATTAGGGTAAATTGCATCTGCTTAGTTTACACATTATACCTGTGAATATGACATGCCTTCCTATTTTTGGTACACACTATATCTATGTGTTAACCTTGTTCTTACATGAAACTACCTCTCTTCTGTATCCTGCATCAATCACTTATGATGAGTCACCTTTATTCGTTGCATATTGCATATTATTTCTAGCCTGTTGCCATGTATTGCTTCTAATTTGGTCAAATACATTTGTTAGGGCACCCTTTTAATTTCGTAGAGTGATATTGGTTTCATCTTTCATATGGTTTCTAGCTTGCATTGATTCTAACAAGTTCAAGCACATTGTGCTTAGTTTACACTTTATACATCATACATGCCAATATGTCACGCCATCCTGTTATTCATACATATTCCATCCTCCTATCATGCGGCTGCCTTACATGAAAGTAGTGTTCGTCAGTATCATGCATCAATGAGTTCTGAAGAGCAAATTTTATTCCTTTTTCTTGTGGGTTTGACTTGACAAGGCAAAATCAAGAAAGAGGAAGGAAAAGAGTAAGGAAGGCGATGATGGTGGTCCTCTGCAGCAACGTAAACGGAGCATCTGTACCGATTCTCCTTGTACTGATAGTGCATTACAAGGTCCAAGTCTCCGCTCCCCTACTCCACCATCCAAGGTGCTTGCTCTAACTTGGCAGTGTGATATCTGGTTGCATGTTTCATATGGTGTCTAGCTTGTATTGCTCCTAATTAGTGTAAACTGCATCCGCTTAGCTTAAACATGATACGTGTGAATATGACACGCTTTTCTGTTTTTGGTACATACTATATCTGTCTATCGCACCCTGTTCTTACATGAAACTACTCTTCTTGTGTATCCTGCATCAGTCACTTATGATGGAACACCTTTAAGTTGGCAGTGTGATATTGGTTTGCGTCTTGAATATGATTTCTAGCATGTATTGCTTCTAGTTTGATGAACGCCACCTATGAAGAGACCGTTTTAACTTGGCAGAGTGATATTGATTGCACCTTTCATATGGTGTCTAGTTTGCAGTGCTTCTAATTTGTTGAAGTGCCTTCTGCTTAGTTACCACATCATAGGTATGAATATGTCAAGCCGTCCATTTTTTCGTACATATTCCATCCTCGTATCATGACTTTGCCTTTCATCAGAGTAGTGTTCGTCAGTATCATGCATCAGTGAGATCTGAAGAGCAAATTTTATTCCTTTTTCTTGTGGGTTTGACTTGACAAGGCAAAATCAAGAAAGAGGAAGGAAGGCGATGATGGTGGTCCTCTGCACCAACGTAAACGGAGCATCTGTACCGATTCTCCATGTACTGATAGTGCATTACAAGGTCCAAGTCTCCGCTCCCCTACTCCACCATCCAAGGTGCTTGCTCTAACTTGGCAGTGTGATGTCTGGTTGCATGTTGCATATGGTGTCTAGCTTGTATTGCTCCTAATTAGTGTAAACTGCATCTGCTTAGCTTACACATGATACGTGTGAATATGACACGCTTTCCTGTTTTTGGTACATACTATATCTGTCTACCGCACCATGTTCTTACATGAAACTACTCTTCTTGTGTATCCTGCATCAGTCACTTATGATGGAACACCTTTAAGTTGGCAGTGTGATATTGGTTTGCGTCTTGAATATGATTTCTAGCATGTATTGCTTCTAGTTTGATGAACGCCACCTATGACGAGACCGTTTTAACTTGGCAGAGTGATATTGATTGCACCTTTCATATGGTGTCTAGTTTGCAGTGCTTCTAATTTGTTGAAGTGCCTTCTGCTTAGTTACCACATCATAGGTATGAATATGTCAAGCCGTCCATTTTTTCGTACATATTCCATCCTCGTATCATGACTTTGCCTTTCATCAGAGTAGTGTTCGTCAGTATCATGCATCAGTGAGATCTGAAGAGCAAATTTTATTCCTTTTTCTTGTGGGTTTGACCTCACAATGCAAAATCAATATAGCTGAAGGAAATTGGCAAGGCATTGGATGATGGTGGTCCTTCCGAGCAACTGAAACGGAGGTTCTCTACAGATTCTACTCTGCCATCCTCCCAACAAGATTCGCAAGGCAATGCAAGGCTAGACAGTCAACGTAGCTGTGTAAATGATGAGCACATCTCCCCTACTCCACCATCACAGGTGCTTGCTCTAACTTGGCACTATTATATGTGGTTGCATGTTGCGTATGATGTCTAGCTTGTATTGCTTCTAACTTTGTTGAATTGCATCTGCTTACTTTACACATAATGCCTTTGAATATGACACATGTTCCTGTTTCTAGAACATACATGTACATGATGAGCACATCTCCCCTACTCCACCATCACAGGTGCTTGCTCTAACTTGGCACTATTATGTGTGGTTGCATGTTGCGTATGATGTCTAGCTTGTATTGCTTCTAACTTTGTTGAATTGCATCTACTTACTTTACACATAATGCTTGTGAATATGACACGTGTTCTTGTTTCTAGAACATACGTGTACATGATGAGCACATCTCCCCTACTCCACCATCACAGGTGCTTGCTCTAACTTGGAACTGTTATATGTGGTTGTGTTTTCCGTATGATGTCTAGTTTGTATTGCTTCTGATTATGTTGAATTGCATCTGTGTAGCTTACAACTTATACCTGCAATGATCTCTTACCCATAAGACACATTTAACTTGGGACTGTGATGTAGGTTGCATCTTGCATTGTCTTCTAGCTTGTACTGCTTCTAATTTCTTGAAATGGTAGTTATGACGAGACACTTTTTACCTGATAGAGTGATATTGGTTGCATGTTCATATGGTGCCTAGCTTTCATTTCTTCTAATTTTGTTGAAATGCCTTCCGCTTACTGTTTTTTCATACATATTCCATCCTCTTGTCGTACGTGTGAATATGAAATGATGTCTTTTTTGTATATATTCCATCCTCCTATCATGCGCTTGCCTTAGATCAAAGTAGTGTTCGTCTGTATCATGCATCAACAAGTTATGCAGAGCTAATTTTATTCATCTTCTTGTGGTTTTGACTTCATAAGGCAATATCAGAAAATAGGAAGGAAAATAGTAAGTTAGGGGATGTTGGTGGTCCTCCGCATCGACGCAAACAGAGACTCTCTAGATTTGCCACTGCTATTGCTAATGAAGTTGAAGTCCCAAGTCTACATGATGAGTTCATCTCCCGTACTCCACCATCGCAGGTGATTGCTCTAAGTTGACGGTTTGATAATTGGTTTCATGTTGCATATGTTGTCTAGCCTGTATTTCTTCTATTTTGATTAAATTGCACATGCTGAGTTTATACATTATACATGTGCATATGACATGGCGTTCTATGTCTAGAATACACTGCATCTATCTATCATACCATGTTCTTACATCAAAGTACTGTTGTTGTGTATCCCGCATCAGTCACTCATGATTGGACGCTTTTAACATGGCAGTTTCATAGTGGTTGCATCTTGCATTGATTTCTATGTTGTACTGCTTCTAATTTTTCGAATTGCCACTTATGACAAGACACTCTTAACTTGGCAGAGTAATATTGGTTGCATCTTTCATATGGTGTCTAGCTTGCATTACTTCTATTTTCTTGAAAATCCTTCTGCTTAGTTTACACATCGTAGCTGTGAGTATGTCACGCCGTCCTGTTTTTCTTACATATTCCATCCTCATACGGTTGTCTTACATCAAAGTATTGCTTGTCTGTATCATGCATCAATGAGTTCTGAAGAGCAATTTTATTCTTTTGTGTTGTGGATACAACTTCACATGGAAAAGTCAAAAAAGAGCAAGGAAAATAATATAGTAGGGAGTGGTGTTACTCGTCAGGAGAAACGGAAAAGGATCTGCCGTCCAGATTCTGTTGGTACTTATAGTGCAGTAGAAGGTCCAAGTCCACCAGCTAAATCTACAAACACAATATCACCTGCTCCACCAGCTACAGCATCCGCTTCAACGGTACCAGCATCTCAACGAGTTACTCATTCGTTTGCTCCAGAACTGGCCAGTTCCCAATCTGCCTTCACACCTAACACTACTTTCGAAGCACTACTGACACAACAGGACTTGGCAAGATCAAATGAACCTCATGAGCATCAACACCAAGACGGTACCTGACCGAGTCAAGTTGCAGTTGCATGCTCCTTTATATGTACTCTCACAGTTTGATGTACACTAACACTTTCCATATTCGTTGTTGAACTAGCACCACGGCGCAAGCGGAAATAGACATCAGGGATAATGCTTGATAGATTAACAAAATCTAAAGGAGGAAGAATGGAGATCCATTTTGAGGCAGGTTTAAAAAGGCCACGTGATGCTACAGAGTCAGCCAAGTTAGTATCAGAGGCAGCCGTTGCCGTTAGGTGTCATGCATGTATCCTCCCAACGTTGATCCAGTACAGGAATGAGAAAGACAATACCTAGTTTAACACCTTCCTTGACCATTTATCCATAAGTAATGTTGTTCATCGCAATTAGTAATATTGTCTTGCTCTGTCCCATACTTTCTAGCTTCCTCCTAATAAGACTCACATTCTTTTTTCAACAGATGAGGTTCAAGTTGGATCCGAAAGATGATGCAACTAAACAAGCATGCACTCATGTTTTTCAGTCTGCTCTGCGATAGTATTGGTACCACCTTAGAAAATCTCACTTTGAAGGCAAGGCTAACAATCAAATCGCCCAAACATCTCCAGTGGAATATATTACAGATGAAGACTGGACAGCCCTCGTTAAACACTGGTCTGATCCAAAGTATCAGGTAGGCCATATGTATTTGATCAGACCACATATTGAACTTGTATTTATGTACGTGCCTTACAAGTGTATCTTCTTCTAGGATAACTGTTTGAAGAACAAGACCAACCATTCTAAAGTAAAATTCCAACAAACAACAGGATCTCGTAGCTATATTGCACACTGCGAGGCTCTTGTAAATAGCTGCTACTTCTTTTTTCTGTGCCATATTATCGTATCTATATTGACTTGTTACAAATACAGAGGAAAGCCTGTGCGGACCAAAAAGAACCTGAACCGAATGCAGTGCAAATCTTCAAGGATTGCCACACCAGCAAGATGAAGGGCATGAGCACGCCAGTCCAAGCCGCTGTTGTAAGTCCTTACTCCTCTTGCTTTTGAACTGATTGGTACTGTGATGTGTTCATTTTACTACTTGGTTTGCAGCCAATGTCAGTTACTCTGTTCACTTTTATACACACTTGTCTTAACGTATCATTTCACCTTACATGGTTTAAAAGAGATGAATGATATTCTTTTGGTCTTGATCTGTACTCTAGTTGTTATGTTCACGTGCACACACAATGATAAAATAGCCTGTTTGTTTTATATCTATTTGCCCATGATATGAATGATGTCATACTATGTTCATCCTACTTTAAACCATGTCTCATTATCCTTAGATGTCAACGAATGTGAGGAAATAGACAATACAGTAGGCATGATACATGGACATATGTTCCGAAAGTGATTTTATTATGTAGTTGGCACTACAATACATGCTAATGTATTACAGTAGTTCGCCAAAATAAGTTATGTATAAACGTGTAACCTACTTTGTTTGTTTTTGTCTCATTAGTAACTTATATGGTACACTAATCTACACGTTCAAACTTTCAGGAAGCTATGGCAAAAATGATTGAACAGCCACAACCACCTGAAGGTGACGAGGCTACCACAGGCACAATGTCACCTCTTGCTACAGTGTGTCAGTATCTCTCCACTAATAGTGCAAAAAGCACCTTCCTGCGTAATTCTGGGTTGGTTGTCAAGGTAACCTCGTCCAAATCGCCTACTGAACAAAATCTTCCTGCTAGACAGAGTGATATATCTGTGCTCCAGACACAAGTCCAATCCCTAATGGACGTCGTTTTGGAAACAAGAATAGTGGTTGACAAATGTCGTCAAGATATGAATGGTTTTGAAACCAGACTATCAGACATTCGCTTCGTTGTTCAAGAGCAATGGCGGAAAAAAGTGAAGATCGTGCTGCTCCATCAGATTCTACACCCTGAAACATTAGCACTCAGGTCAAATGATCTGTGCTTCTATACATCTGATGGTGCTTTTATCTACAAGGACTGTAAACTTTATGCCAACATGCCTTTTGTTGTATGGTTGGAATTTATTTTGTTGTGATACAGCATTTATGATGCTGCCAAAGGTTGCAATAATTATGATGCTATTTTTGTATAGTGTAGGTTTATCTTAATAATGTATTCGGCCGAAAGCTTCGTAGGAGCCCAACATGCCAACATTCGTCGGGCCCATTCCAATTGGGCTAAAAACGATTATGGGCCGAAATTTGCATGTAGCCCACTAAAAATATCTGGGCCTAAATCAGCATAAGATTTCATATATTTCTGGTAGGCCTGTGCCCATAGTGGGCCTTTAACAGGCCTAACATAATTTGGGCCCTCAGTAACAATAGGTCGTTTATAGGTGTAAATATCTTGAGCCCATAAAAACACGGGCCTTTAAAAGACCGAAAGTGAAATTGGGCCCTGATTGTGCCAAATAACCCACTGGTCTTAGCAGGCCGAAATGGTGGCCCATTTATGATGTGGATCTTTCACAGGCCGAAATTCAGACGGGTCGTAAATGCGCTGACCTAATACACGGGCCTTTAACAGACCGGAAGTTCGGTCGGGATAGATTATCATCATTTTTATATGGGTCGTTAATGGGCCTGATGTGACATTGGGCCACATATGGCCCATGGATTTCGTCCGACGTTAACAGGACAAAAATCACAACAGGCCAAAAGTGGCCCAAATCTATAGTGGGCCTCTAACAGGCCGAATGCCAGACATGGGCCGAATATGACACAAATCCTTCACGGTCGTTTATGGGATGAAAGTTTCAATGGCCTGTAAATGGGCCCAAATGAAGCAGGACCTTTAACAGGCCGAAAATACATTGGGTCGTAATTCGGCCCATATACTTAGCGGACTGTTAACGGGCCAGAAGTGACCATGGGCCGCGATGATGACAAGTTTAGGACAGGCCGTTGACGGGCCGATTTGACACTAGCCGTACGGACCTTAACTGAGAATGTTGGGCCTTTAGCTAGGCCGGCCCATTACGGTCTGCAAAATCTTGTGGGCCTTCAGCTAGGCTGGCCCATTATGGCCCGCAAAATCTCATGGGCCTTTAGCTGGGCCGGCCCATTATGATACGCAAAATCTCGTGGGCCTTTTGTTGGGGCGGCCCATTATGGACCACAAAATCTTGTGGGCCTTTAGTTGGGCCAGCCCATTTAAACTTTATGGGCCACTTTTGGGCCGGTCCATGTGTCAACATATCATAGGCGCATCTCGCCCATTGGATGAGTGATATCAGTGCCAACGCGGAGCTGACACGTGTTTCCGTCAGCCAAACAGAATTTTACACGTGGAAAATCCCCATTGGTCCGGACTGTTAACGGGTTATCGGATCCAAAACCGGACCCGGTAGCTTAACAGTGTTCCGTTACGGTGGAAGCCACGTGTCGTTCACCCTTGACGAAAGCACTTCTGTGACACGCGATTTATCGTCATGGAAGTGGACACTTCTATGATGATAATTTTGGTAATGTCATGGAACACTTCTACGACAGCATAGGTATGACTATCTTGATTTTGTCATAAATTTGTCATGGATGTACATGCATGACAGAAAACGTGACCTACTGTGACAAACACATATCATCACGGAAGTGTATTTTTTTGTAGTGAAGGTAGGAGTTGCTCTTAAATTTTTTAAAGAAAAGGAACCTATGGTTAATGAAAAAATAGATCAAGACTCCACTAGAATTGATAAAATTGAGGATATTATTACCAACCTAGGGTCTGCCTTCTCTTCCGTGAAAAACACTCCTTCTAATGCTAAGATTGCAAAATTGATGTATGTTCCTAAACATAAGGGTGAAACTTCTAGTAAGGCAAATGCGGACCTCAAATCCATAAGTGTTCACCCCAACTTTCTCACTATCCTTAAGGAACCTCTTGATACAAATGATTTTCTCGATTTTGTGCCTAGGAGTTTGATAATTAATAAAAAGAAAGAAACTCCTAGGAGTTATAGGTGTCTTATTGAAGAATTGCCTACCAAAGATGGCAATACCTAGATCTATCCTCGCTTTTATGCCTAGCTAGGGGCGTTAAACGATAGCGCTTGTTGGGAGGCAACCCAATTTTATTTTTATTCCTTGCTTTTTGTTCTAGTTTAGTAATAAATAATTTATCTAGCCTCTGTTTTGGTTGTGTTTTTTGTGTTTAATTAGTGTTTGTGTCAAGTAGAACCGTTGGGAAGACTTGGGGAAAGTCTTTTTGATCTTGCTATAAAAAACAGAAACTTTAGCGCTCACGAGAATTGCTGCCATTTTTTATTGGAGAGTGCTATTTAGTTAATTCTTTTTGAAGATGATTAATAGATAAATTCCTCACGTCCAGAAATTTATTTTAGAATTTTGTGGGTTCCAGAAGTTTGCGTTAGTTACAGATTACTACAAACTGTTCTGTTTTTGACAGATTCTGTTTTTCATGTGTTGTTTGCTTATTTCGATGAATCTATGGCTAGTAACGGAGTTTATAAACCATAGAAAAGTTGGAATACAGTAGGTTTAACACCAATATAAATAAATAATGATTTCATTACAGTAACTTGAAGTGGTGTTTTTTTTCTTTCGCTAACGGAGCTTAGAAGATTTGCTTGTTAAGTTTTGTGTTGTGAAGTTTTCAAGTGTGGGTAAAGATCTGATGGATTATGGAACAAGGAGTGGCAAGATCCTAAGCTTGGGATGCCCAAGGCACCCCAAGTTAAATCCAAGGACACCAAAAAGCCTAAGATTGGGGATGCCCCAGAAGGCATCCCCTCTTTTGTGTTCGTTCATCGGTAACTTTACTTGGAGCTATGTTTTTATTCACCACATGATATGTGTTTTTCTTGGAGCGTCTTGTATGATTTGAGTCTTTGCTTTTTAGTTTACCACAATCATCCTTGCTGTACACACCTTTTGAGAAATACACACATGAATCGGAATTTATTAGAATACTCTATGTGCTTCACGTATATATTTTGAGCTATATAGTTTTTGCTCTAGTACTTCACTTATATCTTTTAGAGCCAGGTGGTGGTTTTATTTTATAGAAATAATTGATCTCTCATGCTTCACTTATATTATTTTGAGAGTCCTTTAGAACAACATGCTAATTTGCTTTTAGGAATAATAAAAACTTTCATATAAGTGCATTGAATACTATGAGAAGTTTGATACTTGATAATTGTTTTGAGATATGGAGATGGTGATATTAGAGTCATGCTAGTTGAGTAGTTGTGAATTTGAGAAATACTTGTGTTGAAGTTTGTGATTCCCGTAGCATGCACGTATGGTGAACCGTTATGTGATGAAGTCGGGGCATGATTTATTTATTGATTGCCTTCCTTATGAGTGGCGGTCGGGAACGAGCGATGGTCTTTTCCTACCAATCTATCCCCCTAGGAGAATGCACGTAGTACTTTGTTTCGATAACTAACAGATTTTTGCAATAAGTATGTGAGTTCTTTATGACTAATGTTCAGTCCATGGATTATACACACCCTCACCCTTCAACATTTGCTAGCCTCTCTATTACCGCGCACTTTTCGCCGGTATCATACACCCACCATATACCTTCCTCAAAACAGCCACCATACCTACCTATTATGGCATTTCCATGGCCATTCCGAGATATATTGCCATGCAACTTTCCACCGTTCCATTTGTTATGACACACTCCACCATTGTCATATTGCCATGCATGATCATGTAGTTGACATCGTATTTGTGGCAAAGCCACCTTTCATAATTTTCTCATACACGTCACTCTTGATTCATAGCATATCCCGGTACACCGCCAGAGGCATTCACGTAGAGTCATATTTTGTTCTAAGTATTGAGTTGTAATTCTTGAGTTGTAAGTAAAAAGAAGTGTGATGATCATCATTATTAGAGCATTGTCCCATTGAGGAAAGGATGATGGAGACTATGATTCCCCCACAAGTCGGGATGCGACTCCGGAAAAAAAGAGAAAAGAGGCCAAAACAAAAAAAAGAAAGAAGGCCCAAATAAAAAAATGAGAGAAAAAGAGAGAAGGGACAATGTTACTATCCTTCTTCCACACTTGTGCTTCAAAGTAGCACCATGATCTTCATGATAGAGAGTCACCTATGTTGTCACTTTCATAAACTAGTGGGAATTTTACATTATAGAACTTGGCTTGTATATTCCCATGATGGGCTTCCTCAAATTGCCCTAGGTCTTCGTGAGCAAGCAAGTTGGATACACACCCACTTAGTTTCTTTTGTTGAGCTTTCATACACTTATAGCTCTAGTGCATCGTTGCATGGCAATCCCTACTCACTCACGTTGATATCTATTGATGGGCATCTCCATAGCCCGTTGATACGCCTAGTTGATGTGAGACTATCTTCTCCTTTTTGTCTTCTCCACAACCACCATTCTATTCCACCCATAGTGCTATGTCCATGGCTCACGCTCATGTATTGCGTGAAAGTTGAAAAAGTTTGAGAACATCAAAAGTATGAAACAATTTCTTGCTTGTCATCGGGGTTCTGCATGATTTAATATTTTGTGTGATGAAGATAGAGCATAGCCAGACTATATGATTTTGTAGGGATAACTTTCTTTGGCCATGTTATTTTTAGAAGACATGATTGCTTAGTTAGTATGCTTGAAGTATTATTATTTTTATGTCAATATTAAACTTTTATCTTGAATCTTTCGGATCTGAACATTCATGCCACAATAAAGAAAAAATACATTGATAAATATGTTAAGAAGCATTCCACATCAAAAATTCTATTTTTATCATTTACCTACTCGAGGACGAGCATGAATTAAGCTTGGGGATGCTTGATACGTCTCCAACGTATCTATAATTTTTGATTGTTCCATGCTATTATATATTTTGTTTTGGATGTTTAATGGGCTTATTTATACACTTTTATATTATTTTTGGGACTAACCTATTAACCGGAGGCCCAGCCCAAATTGCTGTTTTTTTGCCTATTTCAGTGTTTTGCAGAAAAAGAATATCAAACGGAGTCCAAACGGAATGAAACCTTTGGGAGCGTGATTTTTGGAACAAACGTGATCCCGAGGACTTGGAGTGGACGTCAAGCAATCAATGAGGAGGCCACGAGGCAGGGGGATGCCTACTACTTCTTCCTCCTATATATACCTACGTACCCTGAAAACATCAGAGGGCACCAAGAAAACCTAATTCCACCGCCGCAACCTTCTGTACCCAAGAGATCCCATCTTGGGGCCTTTTCCGGAGCTCCACCGGAGGGGGCATTGATCACAGAGGGCCTCTACATCAACTCCATGGCCCCTCCGATGATGTGTGAGTAGTTTACCTCAGACCTTCGGGTCCATAGTTATTGGCTAGATGGCTTCTTCTCTCTCTTTGGATCTCAATACAAAGTTCTCCTCGATTCTCTTGGAGATCTATTCGATGTAATCTTCTTTTGCTGTGTGTTTGTCGAGATCCGATGAATTGTGGGTTTATGATCAAGATTATCTATGAACAATATTTGAATCTTCTCTGAATTCTTCTATGTATGATTGGTTATCTTTGCAAGTCTCTTCGAATTATAAGTTTGGTTTGGCCTACTAGATTGATCTTTCTTGCAATGGGAGAAGTGCTTAGCTTTGGGTTCAATCTTGTGGTGCTCGATCCCAGTGACAGAAAGGGAAACGACACGTATTGTATTGTTGCCATCGAGGATAAAAAGATGGGGTTTATATCATATTGTATGAGTTTATCCCTCTACATCATGTCATCTTGCTTAAAGCGTTACTTCGTTCTTATGAACTTAATACTCTAGATGCATGCTGGATAGCGGTCGATGTGTGGAGTAATAGTAGTAGATGCAGGCATGAGTCGGTCTACTTGTCACAGACGTGATGCCTATATACATGATCACACCTAGATATTCTCATAATTATTCGCTTTTCTATCAATTGCTCGACAGTAATTTGTTCACCCACCGCAATACTTATGCTATCTTGAGAGAAGCCACTAGTGAAACCTATGGCCCCCGGGTCTATTCTCCATCATACAAGTTTCCAATCTATTTTATTTTGCAATCTTTACTTTCAATCTATATTATAAAAATACCAAAAATATTTATCTTATTATTATTATCTCTATCAGATCTCACTCTTGCAAGTGGCCGAGAAGGGATTGACAACCCCTTTATCGTGTTGTTTGCAAGGTTCTTATTTATTTGTGTAGGTACGAGGTGACTCGCGCGTGGTCTCCTACTGGATTGATACCTTGGTTCTCAAAAACTGAGGGAAATACTTGCGCTGCTTTGCTGCATCACCCTTTCCTCTTCAAGGGAAAACCAATGCATGCTCAAGAGGTAGCACTCACCACCTGGTGTGTTGCAGAGATGTATAATAACATCGGTTCGCCGACGTTTGGCGCGGCCAGGATTGGGTTGCTCGCTAAAAGAGCCTTTATTTCCTCCAGTCCGGCTGTTGCCGCTTCCGTCCACTCGAAGTGGTCGGTACATCGGAGAAGGCGATAAAGTGGCAATGCTTTTTCTCCTAGTCTGGAGATAAAGCGGCTTAAAGCTGCCACGCATCCGGCTAGTTTTTGGACCTGTTTAAGGTCTGTTCGTATAGACAATTGTGACAAAGCTTGGATTTTGGCTGGATTTGCCTCAATTCCTCTATTGGAAACGATGAAGCCCAGCAGTTTTCAGGCGGGAATGCCGAAAACACACTTTTCTGGATTGAGCTTGATGTCATATGTCCGGAGGTTGTCGAATGTGAGACGCAGGTCGTCTATTAACGACTCGACGTGCTTAGTCTTGATGACGACATCATCCACATATGCTTCAACTGTCTTGCCGATTTGTTTCTCCAGGCATGTTTGAATCATGTGTTGGTAGGTGGCGCCGGTGTTTTTAAGCCCAAAGGGCATAGTGTTGAAGCAGAAAGGCCCATATGGGGTGATGAATGCCATTGCGGCTTGATCAGACTCCTTCATTTTAATTTGATGGTATCCGGAGTATGCGTCGAGGAAACACAGTGAGTCATGTCCTGCAGTAGCATCAATAATCTGATCGATGCGGGGGAGGGGGAAGGGATCCTTAGGGCAAGCCTTATTGAGGTCTTTGAAATTGACGCACAGGCGCCGGGATTTGTCCTTCTTTGGCACCATCACCAGGTTTGCTAGCCAGTCCGGGTGTTTTTTTCCCTGATGAATCCGGCCTCGATTAACTTGGCTAGCTCCTCCCCCATAGCTTGTCGTTTAGGTTCGGAAAAGCGCCGCAGTGTTTGCTTGACCGGCTTATATCCCTTCAATATATTGAGGTTGTGTTCAGCCAGCCTGTGTGGGATTGCATATCAGAAGGGTGCCAGGCGAATAAGTCCCAGTTCTCGCGCAGGAACATTCATAGTGCAGCGTCAACCGTTGGGTCCAGCTGTGCCCCGATGGAAGCTGTCTTCTTGGGTCCGTCGGGTGGACTTGAAATTTGACTATTTCATCTGCTGGTTTGAAGGAGGTGGGTTTGGGACGCTTATCAAGGATTACGTCGTCCCTATCCACCGTAGAGCGTAGTGCGGTTAACTCTTCAGCCACGAGGGCCTCAGACAGTGCCTTGAGGGCCAAGGATGTTGTTTTGTTTTCGGCGCGGAGGGCTATGTCTAGATCACTAGCAAGAGTGATAATACCGTTGGGCCCGGGCATCTTGAGCTTCATATACCCGTAATGTGTAGCTTGAAAGCGTGTGAATGCATCTCGCCCCAACAGGGCATGATATCCACTGTTGAAAGGGGGCACTTGGAAGGTTATCTCTTCGGACCGATAGTTCTCCGGTGTGCCGAATACCACGTCGAGTGTAATTTTCCCCGTGCATCATGCCTCCTGGCTGGGAATGATCCCTCGGAAGGTCGTATTACTATGCTCGATGCGGCTCTTGTCTATTTCCATTTTATTCAGTGTGTCCTCATAGATGAGGTTTAGTCCGCTGCCGACGTCCATGAGCACTTTAGTGAGCCGAAAGCCATCCACAGTTGGATTGAGGACCAAGGCGGCTGGTGCCCGAACTAACCGAATTTTTGGTTCGTCACTTGCGTTGAAAGTTATGGCCGTGTCGTTCTAGGGAATTATTGTTGCGACTTGGCAGACTTCTGCGAGGTCGCGGAGTGCCCTCTTGCGCGATTGTTTGAAGCGAAAGTATCGAAGACTGTCAATACTCTGAGGTCGTCGTCTTCCGGGGGGAGTTGCTCCACGGTGTTTTTGGTGAGGATATCCTCGCCGCTCTTGGCCACTTGCCGGAGTATCCAACATGCTCTGAGGCTGTGGGTTAGTATGATATCCGGTGTCGTGTGTATTTTGCATGGCCTATCGAGCCATCCCCCCAGAACGGTTCCACGTCCAGTAATGGGTTTAGTTTTATTTACTATCGGTTCAGGTGCCCCGCGAGTGTGCATCTGTTTTGCTCGCTCGAGGGGTTGGGTGGAGACCGATGGCTCCCAGCGAGTTGTCTGGGTTTTCCAAGCGATTTCCATTGCGCAGTACTTCTGCACCACGGTTGCCAAGTCAGCGAATTGTAATACGTGACGACGGTTTATGGCATTGAGGATTCCTTCGTCCGTGCAATTATTGTAGAATACTGAAATCGCGTCCTGATAACACACAAGTATAGGGGATCAATTGTAGCCTCTTTTGATAAGTAAGAGTGTCGAACCCAACGAGGAGCTAAAGGTAGAACAAATATTCCCTCAAGTTCTATCGACCACCAATACAACTCTACGCACGCTTAACATTCGCCTTACCTAGAACAAGTATAAAACTACAAGTACTTTGTAGGTGTAATGGGAAAGGCTTGCAAGAATATAAAGAGCATGCAAATAAAAACTAGGGTCTGTTTTAGGTAAAGAAGCAATAAAGTTAGTATAGCGATTGTGGAAAAGTGGTGGTAGGAATTGCGAAATTGTCCCTAAGCAATTGAATACTTTACTAGACCGATAGCAAGTTTTATGTGGGAGAGGCCACTGCTAGCATGTCATCCCTGACTTGGAATTATATGCACTTATGATTGGAACTATTAGCAAGCATCCGCAACTACTAACGTTCATTAAGGTAAAACCCAACCATAGCATTAAGATATATTGGTCCCCCTTCAATCCCGTATGCATCAATTTCTATGCTAGGTTGAAGCTTTTGTCACTCTTGCCCTCCAATACATAGTCCTATCAACATATAAATAACCCAATGGTGTGATCCACGTGTGCGCTCATATGATGGGCACCAAAGGACATCAACATAACCACAAGCAAATTAAACCAATCATAGCAATTCACCAAATACCGATAGGACAACGAAAATCTACTCAGACATCATAGGATGGCAACACATCATTGGGTAATAATATGAAGCATAAAGCACCATGTTCAAGTAGAGGGTACAATGGGTTGCAGGAGAGTGGACCGCTGTAGATAGATGGGGGAAGGTTATGCAGACATTGGTGAAGATGACGGAGGTGTTGGTGTAGATCGTTGTCGCGATGATGGCGTCGGCGGTGTTCCGGCGCCACCAGGAGAGAGGGGGAGAGGGGCCCCTTCTTCTTATTCTTCTTCCTTGACCTTCTCCCTAGATGGGAGAAGGGTTTCCCCTCTAGTCCATGGCCTCCATGGTGGCGGAGGGGCGAGAGACCCTCCGAGATTAGATTTGTCTCTCTGTCTCTCTCTGTTTATGCATTTCAGATTCTGGCCTTTCACCGTTTCTTATATTCCCGGAGATCCGTAACTCTGATTAGGCTGAAATTTTAACACGATTTGTATCCGAATATTGGATTTCTTGCAGCAAAAGAAGGGCACTAACCGCCATACGGGGTGTCCACGAGGGCCCAGGGCGCGCGTGACCCCCTGGGGCGCGCCCCCTGCCTCGTGGCCCCCTCGAGCATCGTCCGCGTTGATTCTTGCTACCTCTTGAGCACTCCATTGGTTTTCCCTTGAAGAGGAAAGGGTGATGCAGCAAAGTAGCGTAAGTATTTCCCTCAGTTTTTGAGAACCAAGGTATCAATCCAGTAGGAGACTACACACAAGTCCCTCGTACCTACACAAACAAATAAGAACCTCGCAACCAACGCGATAAAGGGGTTGTCAATCCCTTCACGGTCACTTGCGAGAGTGAGATATGATAGAGATAATAATGATAAGGTAAATATTTTTGGTATTTTTATGATATAGATTGAAAGTAAAGATTGCAAAATAAACGGTAAAAGAAATAGCTTGTTGACGGAAGATTAATATAATGGAGAATAGACCCGGGGGCCATAGGCTTCACTAGTTGCTTCTCTCAAGATAGCATAAGTATTACGGTGGGTGAACAAATTACTGTCGAGCAATTGATATAAAAGTGAATAATTATGAGAATATCTTGGCATGCTCATGTATATAGGCATCACGTCCGTGACAAGTAGACCGACTCCTGCCTGCATCTACTACTATTACTCCACACACCGACCGCTATCCAGCATGCATCTAGAGTATTAAGTTCATAAGAATAGAGTAACGCATTAGGTAAGATGACATGATGTAGAGGGATAAACTCAAGCAATATGATATAAACCCCATCTTTTTATCCTCGATGGCAACAATATAATACATGTCGTTTCCCTTTCTGTCACTGGGATCGAGCACCGCAAGATTGAACCCAAAGCTAAGCTCTTCTCCTATTGCAAGAAAGATCAATCTAGTAGGCCAAACCAAACTGATAATTCGAAGAGACTTGCAAAGCTAACCAATCATACATAAAATGTTTTAGAGAAGAATCAAATATTGTTCATAGATAGACTTGATCATAAACCCACAATTTATCGGATCTCGACAAACACACCGCAAAAAGAGTTACATCGAATAGATCTCCAAGAAGATCGAGGAGAACTTTGTATTGAGATTCAAAGAGAGAGAAGAAGCCATCTAGATAATAGCTATGGACCCGAAGATCTAAGGTAAACTACTCACACATCATCGAAGGGGCCATGGAGTTGATGTAGAGGCCCTCCGTGATCGATGCCCCCTCCGGCGGAGCTCCGGAAAAGGCCCCAAGATGGGATCTCTTGGGTACACAAGGTTGCAGCGGTGGAAATAGGGTTTTGTGGTGCTGCTAGATGTTTTCAGGGTATATGAGTATATATAGGAGGAAGAAGTAGGTCGGTGGAGCCACAAGGGGCCCACGAGGGTGGAGGGCGCGCCCGGGGGGTAGGCGCACCCCCTACCTCGTGGCCTCCTCGTTTGTTTCTTGACGTCCACTCCAAGTCCTCTGGATCACGTTTGTTCCAAAAATCACGCTCCCGAAGGTTTCATTCCGTTTGTACTCCGTTTGATATTCTTTTTCTGTGAAACACTGAAATAGGCAAAAAAACAGCAATTTGCACTAGGCCTTGGGTTAGTAGGTTAGTCCCAAAAATAATATAAAAGTGTATAATAAAGCCCATTAAACATCCAAAATAGAATATATATATAATAGCATGGAACAATAAAAAATTATAGATACGTTGGAGACGTATCAAGCATCCCAAGCTTAATTCCTGCTCGTCCTTGAGTAGGTAAATGATAAAAACAGAATTTTAGATGTGGAATGCTTTCTAGCATATTCTTCAATGTAATTTTCTTTATTGTGGCATGAATGTTCAGATCCGAAAGATTCAAGATAAAAGTTTAATGTTGACATAAAAATAATAATAATACTTCAAGCATGCTAACCAAGCAATTATGTCTTATCAAAATAACATAGCCAAAGAAAGCTTATCCTTCCAAAATCATATAGTTTGGCCATGCTTCATTTTCGTCACACAAAATGCTCTCATCATACTTAGCCTTTTCAAACTCTTTCAACTTTTCAAGCCAAGCAATTGTTTCATACTTAGCCTTTTCAAACTCTTTCAACTTTTACGCAATATATGAGCGCGAGCCATGGACATAGCACTATGGGTGGAATAGAATATAATGATTGAGGTTGTGTGAGAAGACAAAAAGGAGAAAGTCTCACATTGACGCGGTTAATCAATAGGCTATGGAAATGCCCACCGACTGATGTCAATGCAAGGAGTAGGGATTGCCATGCAACGGATGCACTAGAGCTATAAATATATGAAAGCTCGTCAAAGAAACTAAGTGGGTGTGCATCCAACTTGCTTGCTCACGAAGACATAGGGCATTTGAGGATGCCCATCATTGGAATATACAAGCCAAGTTCTATAATGAAAAATTCCCACTAGTATATGAAAGTGACAAAATAAGAGACTCTCTATCATGAAGATCATGGTGCTACTTTGAAGCACAAGTGTGGAAAAATATAGTAACATTGTCCCTTGTCTCTTTTTCTCTCATTTTTTTATTTGGGCCTTCTCCTTTTTTTTCTTGGCCTCTTTTTTCTTTCTCTTTTTTTTATTTGCCTGGAGTCTCATCCCGACTTGTGGGGGAATCATAGTATCCATCATCCTTTCCTCACATGGGACAATGCTCTAATGATGATCATCACACTTTTATTTACTTACAACTCAAGAATTACAACTCGATACTTAGAACAAAATATGACTCTATGTGAATGCCCCCGACGGTGTACCGGGATATGCGATGAATCAAGAGTGACATGTATGAAAAATTAAGCATGGTGGCTTTGCCACAAATACGATGTCAACTACATGATCATGCAAGGAAATATGACAATGATGATGCGTGTCATAATAAACGGGGCGGTGGAAAGTTGCATGGCATTATATCTCGGAATGGCTATGGAAATGCCATAATAGGTAGGTATGGTGGCTGTTTTGAGGAAGATATAAGGAGGCTTATGTGTGATAGAGTGTATCATATCACGGGGTTTGGATGCACCGGCGAAGTTTGCACCAACTCTCAAGGTGAGAAAGGGCAATGCACGGTACCGAAGAGGCTAGCAATGATGGAAGGGTGAGAGTGCGTATAATCCATGGACTCAACATTAGTCATAAAGAACTCACATACTTATTGCAAAAATCTACAAGTAATCAAAACCAAGCACTACGCGTATGCTCCTAGGGGGATAGATTGGTAGGAAAAGAGCATCGCTCGTCCCCGACCGCCACTCATAAGGAAAGCAATCAAAGAACACCCCATGCTTCAAATTTGTCACACAACGTTTACCATATGTGCATGCTACGGGACTTGCAAACTTCAACACAAGTATTCCTCAATTTCACAATTACTCAACTAGCACACCTCTAATATTACCACCTTTATATCTCAAAACAAGTATCAAGTGTCAAACTTCTCTTAGTTTTTAATGCACTTTAAGGTTTTATCTTGGATGCCTATCATATTAGGACTAATTTTATAACCAAATCAAATTACCATGTTGTTCTAAAGGACTCTCAAAATAATATAAGTGAAGCATGAGAGATCAATAATTTCTATAAAATAGAACCACCACCGTTCTCTAAAATATATAAGCGAAGCACTAGAGCAAAATTATCTAGCTCAAAAGATATAAGTGAAGCACATAGAGTATTCTAATGAATTTTGATTCATGTGTGTGTCTCTCAAAATGTGTGTACATCAAGGATGATTGTGGTAAAATAAAAAAGCAAAGACTCAAATCATACAAGACGCTCCAAGCAAAACACATATCATGTGGTGAATAAAAATATAGCTCCAAGTAAAAGTTACCGATAGAAGAAGACGAAAGAGGGGATGCCTTCCGGGGGATACCCAAGCTTAGGCTTTTGGTTGTCCTTGGATTTTACCTTGGGGTGACTTTGGCATCCCCAAGCTTAGTCTCTTGCCACTCCTTGTTCCATAATCCATCAAATCTTTACCCAAAACTTGAAAAATTCACAACACAAAACTTAACTGAAAATCTCTTGATCTCCGTTAGTGAAAGAAAACAAAACACCACTTCAAGGTACTGTAATGAACTCATTCTTTATTTATATTGGTGTTAAATCTACTGTATTCCAACTTCCCTATGGTTCATAAACTCCATTACTAGCCATAGATTCATCAAAATAAGCAAACAACACACGAAAAACAGAATCTGTCAAAAACAGAACAGTCTGTAGTAAACTGTAGGTTTTGAGTACTTCTGGAACCCCAAAAAATTCTAAAATAAATTGCTGGACGTGAGGAATTTATCTATTAATCATCTTCAAAAAGAATTAACTAAATAGCACTCTCAGTAAAAAATGGCAGCTAATCTCATGAGCGCTAAAGTTTCTGTTTCTTACAGCAAGATCGCAAAGACTTTCCCCAAGTCTTCCCAAAGGTTCTACTTGGAACAAACACTAATTAGAAGCATAAAACCACATCTAAACAGAGTCTATATGAATTATTTATTACTAAACAGAATCAAAAAGTAAGAAACAAAAATAAAATTGGGTTGCCTCCCAACAAGCGCTATCGTTTAACGCCCCTAGCTAGGCACAAAGGCAAGGATAGATCTAGGTATTGCCATCTTTGGTATTTGGAAAGAAAATAGAAAATTTATTTTCTATAGCATTTATCTTTCTATTTTGAGAGATCACGTGGCCATTAATGGTGTAATAAAGATTAAGCACATTACAGAAATTTGCATCTAAACTAGCCCTCATTTCTTTGATAATTTCATTTTGGTAAAAGCACAAAAGAGAGGTGGATTCCACCTTCTCACTCATGGGGTGCCCAAATATAGTTTTCATATTTTTCATAAGTATCTATGGGACCCCCCTCAAGAAAAACTTCTTCAAAATTAGAATCTAGAACTTGTTTGAACGAAGAGGGTAAACCAATATAAAAGCTTTCCAGGTATATATCTCAATTTGATATTGGGGCGCATAGCTAGCTCGGATCCTTAATAGCCTATCCCAAGCATCTTTCAAAGATTCATCAAGTAAATAACAAAAAAATCCGGGATCATCTTCATCGAAATTATTCAAACTCTCATTGATAATCCCGGTAGGTCTTTCCATAGCATCATTATTTATGAGCTTAGAGAGGAAAAAGGGACTATCCAGAGTAAAACCTGAGAGAGGACCCTTAGCCCTTTTAGAATCGGCCATGGCACAAGAAAAATAAACGGGGAAAAGGCGAATAAAACGGCAAGGGTGAAGTGGGGGAGAGGAAAACGAGAGGCAAATGGCAAATAATGTAATGTGAGGGATAAGAGTTTGTGATGGGTACTTGGTATGTCTTGACTTATGCGTAGATCTCCCCGGCAACGGTGCCAGAAATCCTTCTTGCTACCTCTTGAGCACTACGTTGGTTTTCCCTTGAAGAGGAAAGGGTGATGCAGCAAAGTAGCGTAAGTATTTCCCTCAGTTTTTGAGAACCAAGGTATCAATCCAGTAGGAGACTATAGGCAAGTCCCTCGTACCTACACAAACAAATAAGAACCTCGCAACCAACGCGATAAAGGGGTTGTCAATCCCTTCACGGTCATTTAAGAGAGTGAGATCTGATAGAGATAATAATGATAAGATAAATATTTTTGGTATTTTTATGATATAGATTGAAAGTAAATATTTCAAAATAAACGGTAAAAGAAATAGCTTGTTGACGGAAAATTAATATAATGGAGAATAGACCCGGGGGCCATAGGTTTCACTAGTGGCTTCTCTCGAGATAGCATAAGTATTACGATGGGTGAACAAATTACTGTCGAGCAATTGATAGAAAAGCGAATAATTATGAGAATATCTAGGTGTCGGTGTCAAAACCGGCGGATCTCGGGTAGGGGGTCCCGAACTGTGCGTCTAGGCTGGATGGTAAAAGGAGGCAAGGGACACAAATTTTTACCCAGGTTCGGGCCCTCTTGATGGAGGTAAAACCCTACGTCCTGCTTGATTAATATTGATGATATGGGTAGTACAAGAGTAGATCTACCACGAGATCGGAGAGGCTAAACCCTAGAAGCTAGCCTATGGTATGATTGTTGTTCTGTATGTTGTCCTATGGACTAAAACCCTCTAGTTTATATAGACACCAGAGAGGGTTAGGGTTACACAAAGTCGGTTACAATGGTAGGAGATCTACATATCCGTATCGTCAAGCTTGCCTTCCACGCCAAGGAAAGTCCCTTCCGGACACGGGACAAAGTCTTCAATCTTGTATCTTCATAGTCCAGGAGTCCGGCTGAAGGTATAGTCCGGCCATCCGGACACCCCCTAATCCAGGACTCCCTCAGTAGCCCCTGAACCAGGCTTCAATGACGACGAGTCCGGCGCGCAGATTGTCTTCGGCATTGCAAGGGGGTTCCTCCTCCAAGTACTTCATAGAAGATTTTGAACACAAAGATAGTGTCCGGCTCTGCAAAATAAGTTTCCACATATTTCCATAGAGAGAATAATATTTACACAAATCTAATCTGCTGACGTATTCCGTAGTGTGACATCGCACCACGGCCAAGCCTTTATTCAAATCATTTTATTATCCCACCTCAGCGCGTCATGCGAGGCGGTTTCCTTGGCACGTCTTGTTAAAGCAGAGATCGTGTCCCCTTATTCCGGGATTCTCATCAATACGGGCGTGGGTAACCCAACCGCTTCTAGGACTCCTAGACTATAGGCAAGTCCAAACGGCCACGGAGAGGACGCTTGATATTCACCCTCTTTATAAAGGGACAAGACTTTTATTTTTTCCCTCCCATGCTTAATCGAATCCTTCCCCCACCTCAAGCTCAAACACCCAAAGTTCAGGTCAGGTGCTCCGAACCTTCAATCATGTCCGGATCTAGCCTTCAAGGCCGATGGATGCCTTCCTCCGTCACGGAAGAAGACATCAAAAAGTTGAGGGAGGCCAGATATCTGACCGCTGAGGTTTCGCATCGGCTGCCTGCCCGAGGGCAGGCCGTCCCCTCCCCCAAACCCAACGAGAACGTCATGTTCGTCTCCCACTTCCTCCGAGGTCTAGGCCTTGCTCTGGATCCTTTCGTCAGGGGTTTGATGTTTTATTACGGGCTAGATTTCCATGATCTAGCTCCGGACTCCTTTCTTCATATCACGACATTTATTGTCGTGTGTGAGGCCTTCCTCCGGGTTACCCCTCACTTTGGCCTATGGCTCAAGACCTTTGAAGTAAAGGCAAAGATGATCGAGGGGCAACATGCAGCGTGCGGAGGTGCCTCAATATGCAAGATGACGGGAGCTCCCTGGCCCAAAGGTTCCATTCTAGAGGTGTCTGAATTGTGGCAACAAGAGTGGTTCTACATCACGGCTCCTAGAAGTGCCAAGTGGGCGGCCGCCCCTGTTTTCCGCTCGGGCCCTCCACCACCACTGATGTCATGGATCAGCAGAGGTCTGAGCTGGGGTCCAGCCAAGGACGTGCCTATACTGCAAAGCCGCATTCGAGATCTCTTCAATGGAGATTTTAGTTTGGTTGCGGTAATACAAGTTATGCTGGTTCGTCAAGTCCAGCCTTGCAAACGCCGGCCCCTTCGCTTGTGGGAGTTCAATCCCGAGGGACCGCGTGTCATTCAAAATTTCCTCGGCCTAACGCACGAGGAGATGTACAAGTCATTCTTCGGACCTTAGGTAGAGTGTCTGGAAATCACTGAGGACGTGGGCCTGAGAAGTAACCGCGCCACCGAACAGGTAAGGAATCTTCCGGCCGAACATACTATCTCTCATTTGTTATGAAGTTATTTCTGAGAGTTCGCTTTTTGACCAGGACTGGCTAACAAAGGCGAAGTTGATTCGGTGTTCGGCCCCCCTCCCTGAGGGTTTGGACAATCCGGTATTGGAAAAGATGCTCCAGGTCGCACCTTTCCCGGAGCCCTTGAAGGAAGATACTGGGGAGGATAATACGGGCGGACGCAGGCCCCTAACGCTGTCCATTCTAACCGAGGGAGCGAGCGTCTCCATGAAGGAAGACGACCGGAGGAGGAAAAGGACTGCGCCCGGGGATCCGGAAGCCGAAGCTTCCAAACGGGAGAAGAAGTCCCCCACAGAGGGTCCTACCTTGGGTGGTGCTTTTGCCGCACAAAGTCCACGGGGGGATCAATTCTCCAGCGAGTCGTAAGTGACCCGAAATACTTTAATAGTATGGGTATGCCATCTTTTTCTTCTGAGAAAATAACCACCGCATATATCTTTGCAGTTCGGGCCTTAGCCCCTCTCAAATGAGCTCGTCTTCGGGGGATCTTCTTCCAGAGATGATGGAGAGAGAAACACCTCCTCCGGACTCCTCCGCTCCGGAAGCGGGCGACCCCGAAGTGTCGTCGCGGAGGGCCTCTCCGAGTCCGGTGAGGCCAGAAGATAATCCCATTGACCCCCAAAGCTCCCAGTGTCCGGCTCCCAAAGAGAGCAGACAAAAGAGTCCGGCACCGTCTGGTGTGCGATCGGATGTTCTGAGGGAGTTGGTGGGGCGAGCGGCCATCTCAGATGAACACCGTATGCTGATGAATACGGTGATGGAGAGAATCTCGTCCGCCGAAAGCGGATTGCATGAAGCTTTTATGAGTCTACTGACAGGCTTTGAGGTACGTAAAATAATGTATGATAGTCCTGCACATGCTAGGTGTGCCCTGTGTAGATAGTAGCCCCTAAGACTCTGGTTGTCGTTGGAAACGACGACGAACAGAGGATCATGTTCCCAGGTAATAACCATACTGCCTCTATGTGCAGGTGATGGAAGCTCCGGTGGCTAGCCGGACTAGCGAGTTTGCCCATTTAAAACGGCAGTTGGATGTGGCAGATGCCGACATCGAGCTTGTTAACAAAAGGCTTGACGAGGCACAGGGTAAGTGTCATTATCTGGTAAACGCCACATAGTAAGAGCAGCATGATGCCAGTATCTTTAATATGTTGTGACTGCAGATGGAGCTGCCACTGTTGAAGCCTTGCGGGCAGAACTTGCCCGAGCCAAGGAACAAGCGAGGTTTGGTAATGCGACTGCTTTGAAGGCGGCCGAAGAGTTGAAAGCCGAGAAGGCCGCGCACGGCGAGAGCCAAGATAAGATGGCCAAGATGGCCATAGAATTAAAAGCCGCCGCCGACCATTGCCGGGTTCTTGAAAAGGAAAACCTAGCGAAGGCATCGGACCTTGAGAAGGCTGTTGCAACGAAAAGAGACATCCGCTCTGCTATGAGGGCGAAGAAGGAGGAGCTGCGGGAAGCCGGGGATATTGTAGCTGGGAAATCCTTTATGTTGCAGAGGAAGTTCGGAGATCCACGGTATGCCCCCCTGGATCGGCTATGGAGTTCGGAGGATGTGTATATGGATTTGGCGGCGAGCGCTGCCGATGCAGCCAAGTACCTCCAGGGTCAGACAGACCGTGAAGTGGACCAGCTGTTTTGGAGACAATTCCATTCTCCCAAGCATCCGCTTTCATTGACTGACCAATTAGCCGAATGGGCCGAACTGAATAGGTTGTCCGGACTCGCCATGAGGTCTGTTGTGGATCAGCTATGGCCGGAAAGGCCAAAACCGAATAGCTATTTCAGCTTGGTGCAGCAGTTCCTTGACGTGGTGCCGCGCATTAATGAGATGAAGATGTCGGCGTGCATAGAGGGCTCACGGATGGCCTTTGCCCGTGTTAAAGCATACTGGGCGGAGATGGATGCTACCGCTGTTGCAGCGCGGGATTCGGCCATAGGCCGAATGGCTGCTGAGCACTACTTTGAAGAAGTTCTTGAGGGTGCCCGTTTGATAGACCCAATGCTCAAAAAATATTATGTTTGAGTGATATGTAATCTCATTGTAAGAGAAATGCTTTTATAAATTTTTATAAGGCTATTTTTATACTTTTGCCTGAAAGTAATATGATGCCTCCTGGGCGGCCGTTTATGTATACATGTGTATAACCTGAAAGATTGCAACCGTCGGCTTCAACCCCCATGCATATAATGCGGAGGTGCTCGCAAAAAACACGCGTTTACACTTAACCCAAGGTCTTGGTCCTATTAAGGAGGTGATAGCGGAGCGAGCGAGGCAACCGGACTATAATGCTTTAGCACTTTCACTTAGCCATAGGAGTTTGACAGTGGGGCTACTAGATAGCCCCTGGTGGCTCCGCACTCTCCCGATCCCGGGGTGCGTACATGCCTGGCTAGAAAACGGCCCTTCGTTAAGGCGGAGGAATTCTAACATTCCAACAGGTCATCGAGTGGTTGACCAGTCTCACGCTATATCATGACAGTCAGTTTTCGGCTTTCTCTACTGAGGTGCTCGTCCGGCTGAACCAGGGCACAATCGCAGTAGTTCTCCTGGTGCTACCTTAGCCGGTAAAGCGGAACATAAGGCACCAAAACACAGGAGCCGGGCAAACCCAACATTTGACCAAAGACAATGATTCGGAGCTGATGCATATAGGGCCAAACTCGCGACGCCGAACACTCCCTAAGGTATTCGGTCTTTGTGGTATAAACCAGGCCTAAATAATGGCCTTTGTAAGAAGCCCCTTGTGTCCAGGTACGTGCATTGTTCTAGCGTGGCCACATGCCAAGACGTCAGCATCCTTCTCAACGGTGGATATGTATCAACAAGAGACAGTAAAAAAGGTTTACGCAGGGTCTTAATCTAAAAAGAATCCCTGGAGCGGGACCCTGCTGCACGTCTGCGCCTGTGTCTCCATTGTGCCGTATCCTGGACGGGTGTAGCACGATGATCGTCTATAAAAGAGAGGAATTTAGGTGAAAAAGTTGTCGTGCAAAAAGATAGTTTTTAAAGAAACCATGTATAATTCAAGATGAGAAAAAATTACCACTTGTCTACGCGTGTTGAGCCCCTTGTATTGACAAATAGGGGTGTGACCATTTATTCGGTATAAATAGCAGCGCCGGACTTGATTAGTTGTGTCTGAGGTCTTGACGACCTATTGGATGCTTTCGCTGGTCCGGGCGCCTTTAGTGTGCGGCTGCCAAGGCAGCCACACTCTTTTCGGCGCACAGAGATCGCTTGATATTTCCGTTCACTGAAATGATGCCACGTGGACCGGGCATCTTGAGTGTGAGGGAGGCGTAGTGTGGTATTGCATTAAAGCGAGCGAAAGCTTCGCGTTCGAGCAGTGCTTGATAGCCACTTTGGAACGGAGCGATGTGGAAGGTTAAATGCTTGCGATGGAAGTTATCGGGGGAGCCGAATATAACTTGTAGTAGGAGGGAGCCCGTACAACGAGCCCCTGGGCCTGGCGTTACTCCTTTAAAGGTAGTATTGCTATGGCGAATTTTTGTTGGGTCTAACCCCATCCCGCGGATTGTATCCTGATATATTAGGTTTAGATTGCTGTCACCGTCCATCAAGACTCGTGTGAAGTGATATCCGCCAATTACTGGGTCTAATACCAGGGCAGCCCATCCTGCGCGTCAGATACTTGCTGAGTAATCGCGATGGTCGAAAGTGATCGGTTGAGACGACCAGTGGCAGGACTTCGCGGTGACAGGCACTTGGGTATATTTTCCTGGGAGTGCCGCGTTGTTTTTTCCCTTGATCACGTGTAACACGTTTACTGTTTTGACTTCTGGTGGAAATTTCTTTTGTTCCCCAGTGTCTTGCTTGTGAGGCTCGTCCTCGTCTTCACTTGGTGTATCCTCCCCCTTGTGTACGGTGTTGAGCTTGCCGGACTGCTTGAAGACCCAACATTCTCTGTGGGTATGATTAGCAGGTTTACCAGGGGTACTATGGATCTGACATACTTGGTCCAAAATTTTGTTGAGGCTGGACAGTTCATCCCTGGTGCCTTTAGAGGGCGGCTTTTGCTGACCTGGCTGAGAGCTTTTGAATCCGGCGTTTACTGCCGTGCCCTTCGTGTTGTCTTCTTTATTCCGGCGTTTGTTATTGCTGTTGCACCGTGGTTTCCCGTTTCCATCTCTAACTTTAGATGTACTGGGGTCGCTGGTGCTGCATCTGGCTAGCCAGCTGTCCTCACCTGTGCAAAAGCGGGTCATGAGGCTTGTTAATGCGGCCATCATTCTCGGCTTATTTTGGCCGAGGTGTCTGGCGAGCCATTCGTCACGGACGCTATGCTTAAAAGATGCCAAGGCTTCGGCGTCCGGACAGTCGACAATCTGGTTCTTTTTAGTAAGAAACATGTTCCAAAGCTTTTGGGCTGACTCTCCGGGCTGTTGAGTTATATGACTCAAATCGTCCGCATCCGGAGGTCGGACATAAGTCCTTTGAAAATTTGCCCGAAAGGCGTCTTCGAGCTCTTCCCAACTTCCAGTGGAGCTTTCGAGGAGGCCTTTAAGCTAGTGACGAGCTGGCCCTTTGAGCTTGAGGGGTAAGTACTTGATGGCGTGGAGATCATCTCCTCGAGCCATATGGATATGAAGGATGTAGTCCTCAATCCAGACCCCAGTGTCTGTTGTTCCGTCGTATGTCTCTATGTTTACGGGTTTGAATCCCTCTGGAAATTCATGGTCCAGCACCTCATCGGTGAAACATAGGGGGTGTGCGGCACCCCTGTAGCTGGGTGTACCGCGTTGTTCGGATGTTTTGTTGTGTTGCATTGTATGCTGGGGCGCGCTTGCGTGGTCCATAGATGGATCTTGTTGCGCCGTCCTTTGGGTGTGAGCCCTCGCATGGTCGCGTGTAGTATTGTGAGTGGCATTGTATGCCGCTCTGTGTTGGTAGAGGGGTCGTCTATCCGGCCAGGTGGCTGCTTTGATGTTTGGTTGTGGGGGGTCTGAGGCCTCCTCATCGAATTCAAGTAGCAGCTTCCGCTTTGGGTAGCTCTTGGAGGGGCGATTGTTTCCGTACCTCGCTGCTGTGTTGAGTATTTTACTCCATCTGATTTGGAGTTTGTCTTGCGCAGCCTTGAGCCTTTGCTTCTGCTTTTTAAGACTCCTCGCGGTGGCAACAAGCCTTTTACGGGCATTCTGCTGCTCTGGGTGCCTGTCCGGCGTTATGTCGTCCGGACTATTATCCTTGATAGAATTTGTTTGTTCGGTTTGATTATCCAGATTGCCGTTGTCCGGTAGCGGTTCGCCCTGCTCCAGCGCTGGGTCTGTGTGATCGTTATTTCTGTCAAGGCGGGATTTGGGGCAGCGCTTGCATCGCCGCTTTGACTGCTTCTCGAGGGAACAAGCCTTCGGTGCGTCCTTCCGCTCCTCGTCGTCATCTTTTGGTGCGTCCACCATGTATACGTCATATGATGAGGTGGGCGTCCAGCACCCAGTGGGCGGTGGTTCTTCTTCGCCTCCCGCATCGTCGTCCATACCGTCGATGCTTTCAGAGTCGAAGTCGAGCATGTCGGTTAAATCGTCGACAGTGGCTACAAAGTGGGTGGTGGGTGGGCGTCGAATTTCTTCGTCTTCCGCATCCCAATCCTGCTGGCCATGATCCGGGCAGGGCTCTCTTGACAAAGAGAGAGACTTTAGTGATTTCATAATATCGCCGAAGGGCGATTGCTGAAAGATGTCTGCGGCGGTAAACTCCATGATCGGCGCCCAATTGGGTTCGATCGGCAGGGGCGCGGAAGGTTCGGAGTCCGGGGGGAGTCTGGCTCCTTGGAGTCACGAGTCTCGCGGAGTATGGGGCTGGTGTTTGGCTCGATCGCCGTTGGGGTCGCAGCCCCCGAGGCAGCGTCCAACCACCCATCCTCGATCGGCGTAGTTGGCTCCGAATTAAGGGTCAAAGCCGATGCAGGTGCGGCCTCCAGGGCACTATTCGGCGGCAGAGCTAGATCATGCTCGTCGTGACAGTGCGGCACGCTCGGCAGTGGCTCGAATCCATCGAGGATCAAGTCCCCGCGGACGTCAGCCGTGTAGTTTAAACTTCCAAATCTGACCTGACGGCCAGGGGCATAGCTTTCGATCTGCTCCAGATGGCCAAGTGAATTGGCCCGTAGTGCAAAGCCGCCGAAGACAGAGATCTGTCTGGGGGGACAAGTTTCACCGTGGACCGCATCACTATCGATGATAGTAGGAGCCATCAAGCCTGACGACGACGACACAGAGGAACTCTCAATGAAAGCACCAATGTCGGTGTCATAACCGGCGGATCTCGGGTAGGGGGTCCCGAACTGTGCGTCTAGGCCGGATGGTAACAGGAGGCAAGGGACATGAAGTTTTACCCAGGTTCGGGCCCTCTTGATGGAGGTAAAACCCTACGTCCTGCTTGATTAATATTGATGATATGGGTAGTACAAGAGTAGATCTACCACGAGATCGGAGAGGCTAAACCCTAGAAGCTAGCCTATGGTATGATTGTTGTTCTGTATGTTGTCCTACGGACTAAAACCCTCCGGTTTATATAGACATCGGAGAGGGTTAGGGTTACACAAAGTCGGTTACAACGGTAGGAGATCTACATATCCGTATCGCCAAGCTTGCCTTCCACACCAAGGAAAGTCCCTTCCGGACACGGGACGAAGTCTTCAATCTTGTATCTTCATAGTCCAGGAGTCCGCCTGAAGGTATAGTCCGGCCATCCGGACACCCCCTAATCCAGGACTCCCTCAAGGATCGTCTACCACGGGTGAACAAACAAATTGCGACCTAATGCGTTATGTTAAAAAAGAGGCAAACCATGTGGGGCCTACCTTAGAGGCAAGGCTCTATACTCTAGAGTACTTTTGATGTGTCCCGTCAACTCGTAGAACGAGGAGAAGCTTGCTTAGTATGCCGTCCCCCCCGCCCACGGGCGTGGTGGCTCGCAGGATGAGGTGAAGCTTGCTTACTAGTAGTAGTACTGTACGCCTTACGCCCGCTCCCTCGCCCACGCGCGCGGTGGCTCGCAGGACGAGGAGAAATTTTTACTACTCCCTCCGTTTACTCCTCGTCCCTACTACCTTGGTTAGAGAGATTATCATATTGTTTGGAATATATATGTTCTTCAGTACTCCCTCCATTTACTTATACAAGGCCACTATAAAAGAATACATTTTGCATCTATACAAGGCCACAAATAGTAATCGAGACAAAAGTTACTACTCCTTCCTTTCCAGTTTATGGCTCAATTTCGAAATCTCTCCAACCAAGGTAGACGGTGAGTGGTCGAATTAATTTCGTACTCCTAGTTTGCACAACTAATTAGTACGCTCGTTTTTATCAAGAAGTTATGTTTACCGAGGCATTAGTTAGAACGAATGCATGAATGACCACCAAATTTCCATGAACTTTTACGTGCATTGGTGAGTTTTCTCTTGACACCGCTTGCATCGGGTGATCTAACGCACCTTGAAATCCAACATGTGATGGTACTACTACTAGTAGTAAAATTGAGACTTATAAAACGGAAAAACGAATGTTTTTAGGTGAGCCCTATAAACCCTAGTGGGTACATACTCGTAAAATCAGATTTTCCCAAAACTAAGTCGCTCAACCTTTATTTGCTTGTTTCCCTTCCTGCCTCCTTGCCTCGAACAGACTATGCCAAACTACCCTGCCTGCCGCGCGGGAAAAGACCCACCCTCGCCTTTTTTAGTCTGGATTTGTATCGATGGATCGCGCGAAGCAGGAAAAACCCAAGCCGTGTCTTGTACTCCTCCATCGACGCTCGCTTTCATGAATTCTGTACTTCCTGTCGCCGACATGTGGGACATATAGCAACCGGGTCGATGTGTCAAGCACCAAATAACAGTGCAGAACAGCAGGGGGACGCACCCCAGTCGTACCGCCCCAGTAGTAGTAGTAATGAGCAATGAGACGTCAAATCACAATGCTGCACCTTCCCAGACGGACGAAGCAACCGTTATTTCACACTTGGGTTTGCCATCATCTCAAACCACGTAGTATTGCTTCTGCCTCAAGAGGGACACGCGCATCGCCTTGGTACATCATGACACGTGGGACCGCATGACAGGCCATGCTCCCTCGCCGATCGCTCGGTAAAATCACCTCATTTTTACTACTATACTTCCTCCGTATCGGTTTATACATGGCATGCACGTCGTTCTAGGTTGAGAATTTAGCTGGCTATATATGTGATGAACAGTATATGTTTAGAAACTGCATCCTCTTAATAATCCAGTGATATACTTTTTGTGACATAGTAACTCAGATTTAGTTAGTCAAATGGATGACCTAGAACTATGTGCACGCCCTATAAACCGAGACGTCTAAAAAATGAGACGGAGAGGGTAGTTCAGTACGTATCTTTTTAGATCAATATAGTCGGGATTCACCAAGGAGAAAAACCAAGTGGTAGGTTGCACCTGTCATGTTGGCATAGCAACTCAAGCAGGGTCGGTCCACACACGAAATGGCGACACAGTTAATAGGACCCCTTTGGCTGATATGTGGCTCATCCATCGTCTTGTTCCACGTGCGATGCACCAAATTACAGTTCGGAGCAGCGGTTGGAATTGGAGGCACCCCGGTCATGGCACCGCAGTAGTAGAAAATGAGCGATGAGGGGTCAAATCACAAAGCCCCACCTTTCCTGCATTAAGCTGGACGGACGAAGCAACCATCATTTCACTCTAGGGCGCAAGAGCATAAAGAAAAGAGAAAACCAATGATGCGTGTGGCAGCTACCTAGGGCACCCTAGGGTAGGGGTCTCCACTACAGATCTTTTTTTTGAAAGTGCCTCCACTACAAATCGGCTTCTCCCTCGTCCTCTTGAAGAAAACTAATGATGCATGCGGTGGGAGTGTTTGTAGGAGTACTACTAGGGCATGCGGGGCCACGTCGTAGTAAACGGGATAGGGATTGAGTTCGAATCGACGCCTTAAATATGTGTGGGCCGCTTGGTTTTAGGGGAACGAGGCAGCATTTTGGGTTCGGGGACCGGTGGAGATATAGTACGTACAAAAAAATGTGGACGTAGGTTCGACCGAAAGGCAATGATGCATGGGCCCTGGATTTTGATATACCCGGGGCCGCGTGAAATTTGCTACTCTACTCAAAACTAGTAAGGTACACATGCATTGAACACATGAGATTTCAAAACCAAATTATGAATAAGTACACACTATAGCATGTAAAGCTTTGAGTCATATATGCATGATGTAGATGTTCGTTTAGTTCTTATAGTTCATCTCATTCAAAATCAATTAGTTTTATAAAAATGTTAAGGTTCATGGGGTTGTGCATTGTAAAGCATAAAGTAAAAAACAAATAATGGCAATTCATTTAGAAAAAAATCAATTATGATACGGAAGATTCTAGAACAAAGGAGAAGTGCTTGTGTTTTGAGGTTTGTGCATTATGCTTAAGTTCAACCATGGAGTCTTCTAAATTATACATGTGGCAGATCTTGTGGAATGTTGATGATATTCATGTAGCGACCAGACCTCAAACAGTCTGATCTCTGTGCTTCTGTGTCATCCCTGGATCAGTAATGCTGACACGCACAGTACTTGAAGGATTTATAACAGAGTAGCAATCACACACTTATTACATCGAGTGTCTCAAAAGAGAACTTATTACAAATAATATGGCTTAAGGCCATCTAATAATGATAACAGCGGAAGGCTTGGAAGATAAGTGAGTCCATCAACTCCAATGGCATCACTGAGTATAGAACCACGACCTAAGGCTCCTTACTCGTCATCTGAAAAGTCTGAAACATGAATGTTGCAGCCTGAAAACAGGTCAACACATGGAATATGCTGGCAATGTAACACATAGAGAGTAGTGAACAGAAATAGGCTATACTACCTGCATATATGGCTGGTGGAAAGCTCTATGGTTACAATTTGCGTAAAGCCAATTTATCCCTACTGCAAAGGAATAAATTTTATTTAACTATCATGGTGGTTGTTAAACATTGAAAGTGTAGATACCCTCTCAATCCCAATTAAACGTCATCATTAAAACCCAACAAAATTAATTGAAGTCACATGATGAGATTCACATGATAATCCAAGTACTAGATACTCAAGACGTCCATAACCGGGGACACGGCTAACCATGATTAGTTTATACACTCTGTAGAGGTTTGCGCACTTTTCCCCACAAGACTCGATCTCCTCCGTTGGGATTCTCGCACGTGTTTGAGAAACGGATGACCGAGACATAGTCTTTCAGAAGCGCTAACACCTTACGATAGGGTAGACCGTTACACCTACTTTCCCCTACATCTGCTAGTCTACCACTGTAAGAGTTCGCACGACTTAATCAACTATGCTAGAGCCCATAGTAGCTTGTCGCTGCACACGGAAGTTTCTAGCATGAATAATCTCATGATCCCTTTGAGCCTGGGTGGCGGTCCATAAAGAAAAACAGGCAATCACTGGAATACCCAGGTGCCTCAGTCCACCCAGATGTGTGTTAAAGTTTCCACCTTAAGTAAACCATTAAATAACAATCTCACATCTGTCATGGATACACTCACCCAATCCACGTCTACTAGCATAGCATGGCATAAGCAAACGTAGAAGTAACTCCCAAAGGTTTGATAATAAAACAGGTAATAGGTACTACCTCATCTACTTCCCAACCCATAATTTATTTATATCCTAACCATGCAATTGTTTGAGGATTGATCTAATGCAATAAAACTGGGTAGTAAGAGGTATGATCGAAGTGTTACTTGCCTTGCTGATGATCCGTGAAACCTAGAGATTCGAAGTAACAAGCGGCGCACTTCGGGTACTCTAACGCAAACAAACAAACAAGCATACTATAAGTACTCATCTAATGCATAGGTAAAACACAAATAAGAGATCTAACCAGAAAGTTCAACTTAAAAACTCCTGTTTGCAAAAAGAAACAAATCGAACGAAACAACGAAAGTCAAACGGCGAAAGAAACAAGCTTCGATTACTAATCTGGACCTAAGTCAAATTTTACAAAAGCAAAAACTTGTTTGAGTTGGTTAAACGGAAAGAGGGTTTCGAGACGAAACTCTAGGCGCTTGAATCGCCTGATTCCGATAAAGGAGCGAAATGTTAAACTAAAACGAAAATCGCATCAGAAATCGCGATCAGAAATAATCGCGGAAAATCCGAGAAAAAGAAAAACTGACGAATAGATTAACGAGTGAACGTTTGTTAACTGAAACTAAACGGCGAACTCGTCCGTTAAAATGAAAGAACGAGCGAGCACTCGCTAAAAAATGAACCGAAAAAACCGATCTAATAAAAAACCTAGGGTTTTCAAAGAAAAACCGGATCGGTTTTCTTCGGAAAACCGCCAGCGGACGGCGCGGCTACCTCATCGGAATCCGGCGGCGGGTGGCGCGGGCGTCGGCGGCGGCGGCGGCGGGTAGAGGTGGCGGGGTAAGGCGGCGGTATTTAAGAGGGGTGGGGCGGCGTCGGCTTGGGGAAGGGGGCGGCGGGTCGGGGTCGGGGTCGGCCTCGGGAGGCGTGCCCTGGCCGGACTCGGCGGCAGCAGCGGGTCGGTCTCTCGCGGGGAAAGGAGGCGGCGGTGTGGGCCTGGCCTGGCTCGGCTGGGCCTTCGGCCCAGTCGGGGGCGCGGTACTTTTTTTTAAACCAATTCTGCCGAAACTAAGAAAAATTCTAGAAAATAAAATAAAATTCTAAAAATGCCAAAAATAAATTTTCACCGCCTAAATAAAATATTTAGAACGAGATGAATATTTTATTGGCCCTAAAATGCAGTTTTGAAAAACGTGCAATTTTTCTTAAATTCAAATAAACTAGCCAAAAACTCCGAAATAAAATCTTATTTGATTTTTTTATCAAATCCTCAATATTTCTTTATTTTGGGAAAGTCATTTTATTCCCTCTCTCATATTTTTATAATAGAAATAATTGAAGATAAAATAAATCAAATCAAATGATCCTATTTTCAAAATTTGAGAAAACTCAAATATGAAAATAATGAAATTCCCAACTCTCTCCGTGGGTCCTTGAGTGGCGTAGAATTTCTGGATCAGGCCAAAAGCAATAAAATATGATATGCAGTGATGATCTAATGTATAACATTCCAAATTGAAAATTTGGGATGTTACAATTCAACGGCTAGTAGTGCTCGGATTTGCCATCTGCACTGTCGGATTAGCTTCATCCAGTGACCATCTTTCAAGTTATTCGCACACTGTATAGTCCTTGTGCCATAGTTGCATGTCTTGGAAAAAAGCTACTAGTGGGTTGTACTAGCTATTTAGGAATAGAAGATGTATACATGGAAGTTGTAGGGAAAGAGGTGACATGGAGTATCTCAATTCCTATGAGTAGGGATTGGAAAAGAGATGTCATTTGGTTGACATCATAGGAAATTTTCTATTGAATCTAGAGATACCATGCATCTCAATTCCTATGAGGAGGGATTAGAAAAAAGATGTAATTTGGTTCATATAATAGGAACTTTTCTATTGAATATACACTAATGTTTATTTTCCTTTGAAATTATGGGAGTATAGGAATCCATTCATATGAACCAAGTGGCTCTAAAGCTATAGAAATGATATCATGTTTATTTCCTTTGAAATGTGGAGTATATGAATCTACTCCTATGAACCAATCGGCTCTAAAGGAAAAAATCCTATAAAAATCATATCATATAGAGTTCCTATGATATTCCTCCACACCAAAGGATGGTCGAAATTGCTGCAGGTGATACGATGGTCTTTCTTTGTAGACTCCTCCCCCATCTTTATAGTTACCTCTCGAAGATGAATGAAAACTCGGTAAAAGTTTGCGAGGTTCAAATTTTCAATAAAGTTATATGCACTGCATTTTGGAACGGAGGGCGCATAAGGAAGTTGCTAACACTCATGTGGAAGATTTGTGTGTAGGAGGAGTGGTTGTTCTGTTAAATGACATGGAAAAACTGACACCGTCGGATGCCGATCTAACGGTTCTTACGTCGTTCGTCAGGGAAAAGGCTTGTGGCGAACGTTTGTTGGATAATGATTTATGGACACATGCATTGCATTGATACGTGCCCCCTCTCTCTCACGCACACGCACCCTCCCGTGTCCTCTCGCACCCACCGTCTATCTGCAGGTAAACGTCACACACATATGTGCTCTTCACACCCTACCCTCAGAACTTCTAAAAAACAAAAGATGTCGCGTGCATTTTATTTTAGCTCACACGTCACACACTTATACTATTACTCTTGTGGTGAACGTTCTTTGGGCATAGTATATTGTACTCTCATGAAGAGAAGCGGTGCACGCGCACACTAGTTCTCTCACACCCACTCACGGGTACACATAGGAGCGCATTTTTTTGAAGCTGGTACCACAAAATCACTCCACTATATATATATATATATATATATATATAAGCAGGAGCCTTAGCGCTTGCTTTACTAGGGCTCCTCTCGTTCACTCTCTCATGCTCTCCAGATCTAAGCAAGACATAGGTGGCCACACTCTATCTCAGCTCATGGCTGGTCACAAATCCGGCCGAACAACCTCGACCGGGGCAGGGGTGTAGGTGCATCGTTCACGATGTCGTCGGCGGCGAGGGAGGAGACCAACGGCTGCCCGCGCGTCCCGATCGGCGGCCGTGCCGTTCTCTCCGAGAGAGCGCCGGCTCCAGAGGGCCTCCGACCCCTTCTTCCTCCCTGCGGTATTGTGGCCAAGATGCGGCCTCCCGACGCCGTCTTTACCACATGCCGACGACCCTCAGGTATATATTCCTTCGAAACCTGCCTTGCTCTACTGCCCTAGCTCCCCACTTGGCTTCGTGTGGATCTTTTTCTACTTCCGTCCGCTGTTCCAAAGCCACCTAGACTTTTACTATTATTAGAGGTAAAGCTAGTTCATACAGTCGACTCTAAGAGTTGGTTCAAACAGGGAAGCAAGTGGGAAAGCTGTAGCATGAATCTAGGACTTGGTTCTAAGAGGAAACGGGGGAAAGTAGTAGATACTGGCTACCCAACCGGTCTCTTGGTTGAAAAGACGAAGAAAGCATGGTGGATGGCGAAGGGTGGGGGGAAGTGGACTTATCTATTGGTTGAAAAAGAAAGTGACGGGTGTTGGGGGACAACGCAAATGAGAATGAGCAGGTCTAGATTTCCTGTGCTCACATAGGAAAATGTCGCCGAGGAGATAAAAATGGGACAAACGCAGACATGCTGCCTGAGTGTCTGCCGCTCTCGGCAACCACATCTGCCTCACCAATTTATGCCCCTGCTGTCCCTATGCCCATATCGCTACCGTTAATGTAAAATCACATGAAGCATTAAGCAATGCCACCTAATGTCACTAATAAGTAATGGTCTAGTGCCGTCGATAAATTGAAGCAATGCCACCACCATTTTATGAAGTGATTCTGTCTTGCTTTATTTCCCATGAATTGTGTTTTTGCAGTTACACTTAAATCTCACACCGCTAACATTGCTTCATCCCAGTGGAACTGCACAAATTTGATTGCACATTTACTCACCATGAGCTACTCTCATGATAGTAATACTAATGCTATTGTTCTGCATGTTAATCTAGTGGCAGTGTTGATGTGATGTGATGCTACTTACTTAAGGACACTTTCATACTGTCAATCTAGTGCCAATTATAACACAATAGATGCTGCTGTTAATCATACTCCACTGTAAATATCTGTCACTATTTAAATAACTGTATTTCGTATTTGCGCAAACAGGGATGTATGTCTCCATATTGTTTCGGGGTCTGTCTCTGTATCTTTTCTATCCGCGCAATCAAAAGCACACACCTCAGTTTTAGTAGAACTGCGCAAAATGAGATGGCTATCCCTCGTTGCCGTTGTCTAACCACCCGTCTTCCAGGTATTCCTACATTGGTAGTTACTAGGTAGAATGACCAACACAATATAAAAGAAGTTGATTCGTACGTTTTACTTCCTGATTGTAGTGTAGGGACGAGCGAAAACAACTGCATCCTAGTCCGGAATGCACTTTCTACCAGTTCATCCATGGATCGAGGATTAGCTGGCATGGCTGCATGGTGTTTTTTTGGATAGGTGCGCAGACAAGAGGCATTGTGGTCTGCTTATTTCTGCAAATAGCGGTGCTTAAATTTAGTGGAATGCACAAGAATTTCAGCTGGTCAGTACACTACATGGTTCAGTTCAGCATTCCAGCTAAGAACACAATTATAATTGGTTATTCTCGAATGAGAGAACCTTACCCTGGATGGTGGCAACAAGAAAAAACCAGAGTGAACTCCAGGAAATTTAAGCCTGTCGGGAGGCCCTTTGCTCAGAGAATCCTTGCTTGTTTTTTCCTGATTTGTAAACCTTCTCACAACTTTGTCTTTTGTTGTGAACTAGTATATGTTTGTTATGTTCTATGAATCATTGAGATGTATAAAATTGCTTAACTTATGCTTTTCAAGTTTTTTATGAAGCTGAGTTTAATGTGAGTGTTCCACATGAACGCTGGACTAGCGTGTGAACGTTTGGAATTTACATTGTGGCCTGAGTTAACTGCATGAACCACTGTAACAAGATACATAGTTGCTTATATGTCAGACAACAGATTGTTGATTATTAGCTGGTCGATAGCCTAGTGTTGAAGCGAGCTAGGCCAATGTGCCGTGTTTTGCACAACTGCTTACAAGTGGGGTAGCACCAACAGTGTTTACAAGTACTTATATATACGTCGGCGCACAGTTCTCAAACGAGTACTCTATTTCATCAAAACACACACTGCTCATATGATAAAACTAGTGAGGACGCATCTGTTTCTGCAACAATTACGATGATTCACGGGCACACAAAAGTAGCAGCAGTTCCCATAGACGGATTCAAACAGAGTACTAGCCCCAGAGGGCTCGATAACAGGTAAGGTTCGAATAATTAGACAGAATCCAAACTACTATTAAACACTAGCTGGGGCAAGTATTTCATGCCTCGATCTAATTTGGGCTGGACACAAGACGGACCTTGCCATGAACATCATCGAGGACATCCGGCAACAGCTCAATCCTGTGAACCTTCATGAAGACAACCTTGTGGCCTTGCCACTCATAAACTTGTTTGTGGAGGCGTGCCACTTCATCTTCCTGCGTAAGCTTGACAAGAATAGTATGTCTCACAAACGAAGGAGTAGCTTTGAACTTCTTATGCTTTAGTACACCCTGGACAACATGCCTGACAACAGTGAGTCTAGAATACAACTCTTCATTGGTATAAGCGCAAATGGCTTCCAGGACCCAACAACCTAAAAACTCTGTTTTCCCAGTGCGTATATTCAGGTCATCCGCCTCATAGCGAGTGACATGTACAACCACACAATCCTTGTCTGCATCAGAGCTCTAATTGAAACAGAAACAAATTCTGAATTACTTTACATTATAAGAAACACAAGTTATTTAAACCACTATGTATAGCATGGCATCGAAGCTAATAAAATTTTGCATAATTCATCACCACATACTTAGATGAAAAACCACAATCGAGATCGGCAAAGAAGAAAATCACCTTGGGCAGCTCAGCAGGGGGGACACATCCTCGAAGGGGGAAAACTGCTCCTGCAGTGCCGCGGGGGCTGTAACCTCAAACGGGGCATTGACCATCTCATTAGTGGCCGTGAGCGTATCTGGGGTCGGCTCGGTGGCTGCCTCCATCTTCTTGGAGCTCTCTGTCTCGTGGGGATCAGCCTCCTACGTCTACTCCAATATCGACAAATCTTTGTCTGGTTCTCCTTGGTCCATCATGAAACAGATGAATACTAGGAGACCACTGAAAGGAAAACACAATCGCAATGACAATGAAACAAAAAAAGAGTGAGGATCGGTTACTGCTTTGCAAAAGTTCTTTTTTTTTCTCTGAACGAAAATATACCAACATCACGGATCCGCTTACCTTCCCTTCGTTGGGAGAGAAGAACAGTGGCAGATGCGAGTGTTGCCTTTCTTGAAGACGGTGCGGGAGAAGGGGAATCAGCGAAGAGTGAAATGATGTTGCTTCGTCCATCAAACTTAGACTGCGGGGAGGTGGGGTTTTGTGATACGACGGCTCATTATTGCCGCCCTACGACCGGGGTGACTCTCCGCCTGCATATTGCCTTCTAATTTGGTGGATGGCATTTGGGCCCGCGTGTTGCATGGCCCGCATGTCGGTGAACAAAAGTATAACGACATTCAGTAGAGGGAGATGTTTCGATGACCTAGGAGGAGCCAGAAGCGGTATTGTATCCACTGTACTAGTAGTAATTGTTTTTCTGGGTAGCTGTAGAGTGTCTCCACTGTACTAGTAGTAATTGTTTCTCCGGGCCCAAGACAAAACATCCCATCCACCCTAGTAATAGTAAAATCAATTCAAAAGTCCATATATTTACTGAATGAGAGGCACTACCCACACCCAACACACCGCCCCCCCCAAAAAAAAACCTGGGTGTTCTTCTTCCTCCTCACTCCCACCCACGTCACGTCAGCTCGCTCCACTCGTACCCCGAAATTCCTCACCTCACTCCTACAGAAAACCCCAGTTCCCCTTCTTCCTCACTACTATAGAAAAACCGCAGCTCCCCTTCTTCTTCACTCGCACTACAACTAGGCTCGTCATTGGTTACTCTGCTCAAATCCGTGAGCACGACGCGAAGCCCTCGAGGAAAATGGAGTCGGCTGACCCCAGCACCAAGAAGATGAGGCTCCCACCAGCGGCAACGCCTGTTGTAGATCCCGCACCCGGCAGCGCGGGGAGAAGCGGTGACCCCGCCCCCACCGGATCCCAGGAACCCGTAGAATCTCGGGTGGACCGCATCAGCGATCTCTCGGACGCCGTCCTTGGGGAGATCATCTCGCTTATCCCCACCAAGGATTGCTGGCGCACCCAAGTCCTCTCAATTCGGTGGCGCCATCTATGGCGCACCGTGCCCCTTAATCTCGACTATCGTCAGCTATCTCTCTTCAATGATTTTGAAATCCCCAGAGCCATTATCTCCTCCCACCAGGGCTCCGTTCAAAGCATCTGCATCCCGTCATGCTACCTGAGTAAGCATACCATGCCCTGCATGGTGGACGCCTGGCTGAAATCCCCTGAATTCACAGAACTATAGCTGCTTGAGTTCTACTATTCCCCTAGAAATCACCAACCAGATACCGAACGCCATCTACCTGTGCCCTCATCACCGATGTCCATCTCGCGGTTTTCCTCCTCTCTCCACACCGCCACCTTTGCGTTGTGCGACCTACTAGACAATCTAGTACTAAACCTTCGACTCCCATTTCTCAAGAAACTTTCACTTGTGCGGCTTTGTATATCGGAGGCCTCATTACACAACATCATCCACTCCAGTTGCCCTGCCCTGGAGTGCTTGGTGCTTGATTTCACAGTTAGAATCGGTTGTCACCAAATAAAGTCGCCTAACCCTGTAAGAATTGGAATTTGTTTTGACGGAGGGCAGCTCATCATCCAAGATGCCCCTTCACTTCAAAGGTTGATCCTAGATTCTAGTTATTCACCGTTGCAAATAACCGTCCTCTCTGCGCCTAAACTAGAGACCTTGGGTGTAATACATGATCTCTGTGCTCATTTCAATATGGTGTTTGGCTCCATAGTTCTTCAGGTAATTTACATTATCATCTACACTTGTAATCATAAGCTGTATTTTAAATTTCCGCGCATAAGTTATATGTCATCTTGGAGTACACATTTTGTACTAATATTATGTTCTATGCTCAATGAAGAATTTCTCCATGGACGGCCTATCAATGGTGCTGGATTCTGTCAAGATCTTATATATCCAAATGAATAGTTTTGATCTGAACAAGATTATTGGCTTGCTGCAATGCTTTCCATGTCCGGAGAAGTTGTATATAAAGGTGATAATTTCACGCACATTGGAAGCCCGCATATAGTGTACTAGAATAACCGTTCAGCTGTTGCTCTTTTGACACTCTTTTTTTAGACCTTAACTATTTTCAATCTTCATGTCTATTTAGGCAACAGGACGGGGTAAGAAATTTATAACCAATCGGTGTATTCATAAGCATTGAGATTTTCTCACTTCTCATGAGATTCGATTGAAGACAATAACGCTAGAACGATATGTAGCCAACCGTGCAAACGCTAGATTTGTCACATTCTTCCGGCTGAATGCGAGGTTACTATTGTCCATCAGGCTTAAGTTTATCAGCAGCATGGTTTTGACGGATGGGTATGTGGAAGAGCAAAAAAAGGAGTTTTAGGTGGGCAAAAGAGCTTCTGAATGTGCCGGGCTTCTATTTACAACATATTGTGGTCATAATCCAGTAAATTTTACGACCCAGGATGTTCATTCTATGGACCTAACCGATCCATTTGACTGTGACTACCGAAAACAGTGTTGGAGTTAGATGTTGTTGCCCTTTTCAACCTGGTTTTTTTGTAAACCGGATGAACAATTAACCCTCGTGCTTTTGTACAGTTTGTAAGCTGGAGTTAGATGTTCTTTCCCTTTCCAACTCGGCTGTGACTGTCATATTTTCTTTCAAGCAAGGCAAATGGCTTGCCAGTCATTTAATTTAGAGTGAAATATTGTAACAACTAACAAATCCCAACCAAGGGAAATAACATCACTCTCGCCGGCTGCTTGAGCTCACTGTGCATTACAGAAACCAAGTGATTAGCCCCCACCAGCACCCACAAACTTATTTTGAACTAGCACATCAAATGGGCTGTAAATTTTCATAGGAAAGGTTGCATGACCGTGACAGATTTGGATTCTGACATTTGGGACCCGCGAGGAAATAGCCTATCCAAGGTGGTGTCGACTTACTAGCTAGTCAACAAACGATTCTGCCTACCAGTCGTTGGATTGACATCCAACATATGTCGTGTATCTTCTATCTCTTGTCTTCTTCTTCCTCCAGCCACCCACACGAAACCACCCCGTCGGCTTCACCTGCTCCCGCCTCCCGTGGCTGGTTGCGCCTCCGCCGCCCTACCGTACGTACCCTCCAACGTTGGCCAGTCCCTCCCTCTATTCCCCCACACGTCATGTTATTCTCCAGCGACGTTAGCCCCAACACACACCCGCACCCGAACCTGTGACTGGACCGGCGCATCTTCCAGGGCTCATGTTCGTTCCGTCCGAGGCCTCGCCGTCGTCCTCCGCCTTGCGGCCTTGGTTCGCTCGGCGTGCGCGGTGCGCCGCCCTCTTGCGTTGTCAACATCGTCAACAACTGAGAGGAACAAGGAGATGACTGTACGTGGAGAGGATGAAAGTAGGGACCCACCAGCGTCATGCAGTACGCAAGCAAGTGCCTCTATATTACAAGCCCAAAAATATGGTTCCTCCTAATGGTTGGACATCTAGGGCTCACGCCATTGTCAACATAGTCAATAAACGAGAGAATTACACAACGAGCGGCTGACACCAGTGACCTAGCAGGTCGCGCAGTTTTTTTTGAGGAACAAGCAGTTGTTATTTATACTAGTTTTAGCGACAGATCAGGGTAACAATGGGGTTGTGCGGGGGCTGTGGCCCATCTAGCCAGGGTTTTATTTATGTTTACCACATCATGAGCCTAGTTGTGTTTTTTCTTGCTGAAAATGGCTAGCCCATTTCTATTTTTTAAAAGAAATACCCAAACCAGGCCTACTTGCTTTATCAGCCCTGCTGGGCTGCAAATCTTTCAAGACGAGGAGAGTTTCAATCGGTTTGCCCAGAAATGGGCTGTACATTTTTTAAACACATTAAAGCGGGAATTAGTTTCAATTTTTTTCATTACAAGATTTTAAATTCCATTGATTTTTATGCGTGGACAATTATTTGGATTTTATATTTATATAAATTATTTTTCAAAATAGTTTGAATGTGAATCGATATTTCGGGATTAAAAATAGTTGACCGCACCGAAATATGCAAAAATTCGTATACTTTTTAACCGTGGCCACAATATGGGGTGTAATGCTAACAAAAAGAAGATGGGCTCCAAAAAAATTCTTAAGAATTAGCAAATGGGCCGTACATTATTAGAAATAATGCACACGAGAGCAGTGACTCTTGGATGTCCATCCAAGGGTTGTCGTGCTTCTTCAATCTCTGCTTTTCCTGCTCAAGCCGCTCAAACAAGCGCCGGCGGGACTGCCTGCTCCCTCCTCCCGCGGCCGGCTATGCTGTCGCGTAGGCCTCACCGCCCCACCGTACTCCCATCGCTGGCCTAGCCATCCCTCTACTCACCCACACCTGCTGTTATTCTCCGGGGACGACAGACGAACCAGTAAACCCTCGTACTCCTCGCGAGGGAAACAATTGCCGAATCTTCCCTGGCTCCATGCCGTTCCCTTCCTAGGCCTCGCCGTCGTCCATGCCCTGGTGCTCTCGGCGCGGCCTGGTCAACATGGTCAATGAACGACATCCATCGGAAGTGGACTGTACGTGGAGAGGATGACAGCTGGGTCCACGGCCGCACGCAAGGAAATGCCTCCTTATTAGGGGAACAAATGATTCCTCCACCTGACAGCTAGGACCCACGGGAAGGGCTTCTGTATTTCGCGAAAAAAACGTTCCCCTCGCTGATAGGTCGGACCCACCAGCTATATCTTCGCACGCAAGGAAGTGCGTCCTTATTACGCACAAAAAATGAATACCCCCTGCTAGCTGGGACCCACCATAGTGGGTGGCTGACTTGTGGGCCTACGAAGTTGACGGGGACAGAGGGCTTTGTCAACTTAGTCAATATGAACGATTCTAGCTCCAGTGATCGTCCGATGTCCATCCAACGGCCATAGTGCTTCTTCAACCTCTGGTCTTCTTGCTCCAGCCGCCCAAAGCAGCGCCGGTCATGCCGCTTGCTCCTGCCTCCCGTGGTCGGCTGTGCTGCCGCGGAGGCCTCATGGCCCCATCATATACTCGCATCCCTGGCCTGTCTATCCCTCTACTCACCCACACCTCCTGTTATTTTCCGGCGACGATAGCCGAACCAATCAACCCTTGTACTCTCCATCGCGTGGGCAGCCACTGCCGTGTCTTCCCTGGTTCCGTGTCATTCCCTTCGTAGGCCTCGCCGTCATCCACCGCCCTGGTGCTCTCGGCACGGCGTGGTCAACGAACGGCATCCATCGGAAGTGGACTGTACGTGGAGAGGCCGACAGCTGAGTCCACGGCCGCACACAAGGAAATGCCTCCTTATTACGCACAAAATAATGATTCCTCCACCTAACATCTGGGACCCGCCGGAAGGGCCTTTGTATTTCATGAAAAAACGTTCCCTCCGCTGACAGGTCGGACCCACCAACTATATCTTTGCACGCAAGGAAGTGCCTCCTTATTGCGCACAAAAAATGAATACCCACTGCCAGCTGGGACCCACCACAGTGGGTAGCTGACTTGTGGGCCTACTAAGTTGATGGGGACGGAGGGCTTTGTCAACTTATTCAATATGAATGATTCTAGCTCTAGTGACTAGACAATGTCCATCCAACGGCCTTAGTGCTTCTTCAACCTCTGGTCTTCTTGCTCCAGCCGCCCAAAGCAGCGCCGATCGTGCCGCCTGCTCCTGCCTCCCGTGGCCGGCTGTGCTGCCGCGGAGGCCTCACCGCCCCCATACTACTCCCACCGCTGGCCAGGCCATCCCTCCACTCACCCACACCCCCTGTTATTCTGTGGCGACGGCAGCCTCACACCGCAGCCGAACCAGTGAACCCTCATACTCCTCTCCGCGTGGGCATCCACTATCGCGTCTTCCCCGGCTCCGCGCCGTCCCCTTCCTAGGCCTCCCCGTCGTCCACCGCCTTGGTGCTCTCGACGCGGCGTGGTCAATGTGGTCAACGACCGACTTCCATCGGAAGAGTACTGTACGTGGAGAGGCTGACAGCTGGGTCCATGGCCACAACCCAGTTTTTTGTGATTTGCCAAATAAGTCACTTTGTCAGGCCTGTTGGTCTGCAAATCTTTCAAGACGAGGAGAGCTTCATTCGGCTGGCCGAGAAAATGGCGTATCAGTAATGAGAAATGGGTTGTACATTTTTAAAACACATCAAACCAGCAATTAGTTTCAAATTTATTTTTTTCATTTCGAGATTTTAAATTGCATTAATTTTTATGTGTGGACAATTTTTTGGATTTTATATTGATATACATTTATTTTTAAAATCAGTTTGAATGTGACTCAAAATTTCGGGATTAAAAACAGTTCGGACCGCATCGAAATATGCAAAATTTCGTATATTTTTTTAACCATGGCCACAATATGGGTTGTAATGCTAACAAAAAGAATATGGGCTCCAAAAAACCTTAAGAATTAGCAAATGGGCTGTAAATTATTAGAAATAATGGCAGATGGGTAGTATGTTGTTTTCCACAGATTTGAGGCTTTCCTAAAAAAAGGTCGATGCACAAGCAGTGACTGTTGGATTTCCATCCAACGGCCGTCGTGCTTCTTCAATCTCTCCTCTTCCTGCTCTAGCCGCTCAAACAAGCGCCGGCGGGACTGCCTGCTCCCTCCTCCCGCGACTGGCTGTGCTGCCGCGCAGGCCTCACCGCCCCACCGTACTCCCATCGCTGGCCTAGCCATCCCTCTACTCACCCACACCTCCTGTTATTCTCCGGCGACGGCAGACGAACCATTAAACCCTCGTACAGTCGTACTCCCCTCCACGTGGGAAACAACTACCGAGTCTTCCCTGCCTCCGTGTCGTTCCCTTCCTAGGCCTCGTCGTCGTCCACCGCCCTGGTGCTCTCGGCGCGGCTTGGTCAACATGGTCAACGACCGACATGCATCTGAAGTGGACTGTACGTGGAGAGGCTGACAGCTGGGTCCATAGCCGCACACAAGGAAATGCCTCCTTATTACGCACAAAATAATGATTCCTCCACCTGACATATGGGACCCACCGGAAGGGCCTCTGTATTTTGCGTAAACAATGTTACCGCCGCTGACAGCTCGGACCCACCAGCTATATCTTCGCACGCAAGGAAGTGCCTCCTTATTACGCACAAAAAAATGAATACTCCCCCTGCTAGCTGGGACCCATTATAGTGGCAGGCTGACTTATGGGCCTACTAAGTTGACGGGGACGGAGGGCTTTGTCAACTTAGTCAATATGCACAATTCTAGCTCCAGTGACCGTACGATGTCCGTCCAACGGCCGTAGTGCTTCTTCAACCTCTGGTCTTCTTGCTCTAGCCGCCCAAACCAGCGCCGGTCGTGCCTCGTGCTCCTGCCTCTTGTGGCCGGCTATGATGCGACGGAGGCCTCACCGCCCCCTACTACTCCCACCGCTGGCCAGGCCATCCCTCTACTCACCCACACCCTTTGATATTCTGCAGCGACGGCAGCCTCACACCGCAGCAAACCAGTGAACCCTCATACTCCTCTACACATGGGCATCCACTGTCGCGTCTTCCCTGGCTCTGCGTCGTCCCCTTCCTAGGCCTCACCGTTGTCCACCGCCTTGGCTCTCTCGGCGTGGCGTGGTCAATGTGGCCAATGACCGACTTCCATCAGAAGAGTACTGTACGTGGAGAGGCTGACAGCTGGGTCCACGGCAGCCGCAAGGAAGTGCCTCCTTATTACGCGCAAAATAATTATTCCTGTACCTGACAGCGGGGACCCACCGGACGGGCCACCGTATTCGCGAAAAAAATGTTTCCCCCCTGACTGCTGGGACCCACCAGCTACATCTTCGCATGCAAGGAAGTGCGTCCGGGCAAAAAAAAATGATTCGCCCCCCTGACTGTTGGGACCCACCAGCTATATCTTCGCACGCAAGGAAGTGCCTGATAGTCGGGACCCACCTGATCGAATCGTACGTAGTGTTGTCATTCTGGTCGCGAATGTGTACGTACATACTGGTCGATGTAGAGCGCACACGTGTCGTAGTTGAGGCGCACATGTAGAATGTACACGTACGTACATCGGCCAGTGTGCAAGAAAGAAAATACGGCCACGTACGTACATACGGGCGGGGTCTCGAATGCCTACTCGCGCATACGTACAGCCAGGGCTCGTGTATATGGCTGGGTCAGAACGGAGAAATTGCATCGTTGTCGTGTTCATGGGGAGGCAACGGATGCGTCGTGTTCATCGGGAGGCAACGGAACGTGTGGGAGCCAACCGGCTTGGACAGAACAGCCGATGGAAACGAGGCCTGGCATACCGCAGAACGGAGGAAACGGCCTTGTGTTCGACCGGCCACGTTCTAAACGGGATCCTATTCATCAGGAGGGGTCTGGCGTACCGCAAAACAGAGGAAACAGACCTCCTACGGTCGAAACGGGGGTCCTGTTGATCAGGAGGGGTGTGGCATACCGCAAAATGGAGGAAACGGACTTGTGTTGGAGCGCTACGGTCGAAACGGGGGTCCTGTTCATCGGGAGGGGTGTGGCGTACCGCAAAACGGGACTCCACGGGATAATGTTCATCTCCACCGTCGACCCCTTCCAGCCTCCACGGGCTACTGTTCATCCACCGTCGACCTCCTCCAGCCTCCACCTGCGACTGTTCATCCACGGGCTCCTGTTCATCCAGCCTCCACCGCGTGCTACTCCACCGGCTACTGTTCAACCAGCCCTCTCCACGGGCTCCTGTTCAACCACCCCTCCGCGTGCTACTGTTCATCCAGTCCCTCCTCCGTCTACTGTTCATCCTTCCCTCCACGGGGTGGTCCTATTCATCCAGCCCTCCACGGGGTCTTGTTCATCCAGCCCCAACCGGCTCGATCGATCGGGGTCCTGTTCATCCAGAGGCAACACCACGGGGTCCTGTTCATCCACCCCCACCGAGAAATGTTCATCCAAACCCCCCAGCAACGGCCACTGTTCATCCAGAGGCAACACCACGGGGTCCTGTTCATCCACCCCCACCGGGAACTGTTCATCCAACCCCGCCCCCCCAGCAACGCTCACTGTTCATCCAGAGGCAACATCGATCGGCTTCAGTTAGCAGCAGTAGCCATCGATTGATCGCTCGGGTTCAATTAACAGCCATCGATCAATCACTCAGGTTCAGTAACGCGTAGCCTGCAGTGCAATCGCTCGGGTTCAGTTAGAGCCCAACGCCTCTCGGGTTCAGTTAGAGCCTAACGCCTCGCACCCACGCGCGTGCGTGTACGAGAGAAATGCGCATCGCTCAGCCCTGACCACCCACTGTAACCAGGAACACCCCGATATTTTCCTCGCCCTCGCTTCTACCATGGTTTTTTCTGTCATGGACGGCCCAAAGAATGTCGTGCAGCTGCGTCTCCGGCCTTCCCAGGACGAAAAGCCCATTTTCTGCCATGATTTTTTGTCATAGAAGTAGGACCCCACCACATCTATGATGGTACCATGTTTTGTCACAATTATTGTCATAGAAGTGTCATAAGTATGACAGAAAAAATTTGTTCGGCCCAAAATGTCACGGATGTGTCTTTTTTTGTAGTGCTTAGATCCGTATTGGATAATTTGGTTATGGATCTTTCTATCCAAATTTTCAATCAACTCTACGGTGGCAACTTTATTTTCAATAATTTCAAGCCGTTGCATCACATGTTCCAAAGTTAAAATAGTTCCATTAACCAAAATAGGTAGTGGGCCAAACAAATCTATCATAGCATCATAAGAATCAAAAGTATGGCTACCCAAGAAATTTCCTCTGGTAATGGTATCAAGAATATATCTATTCTGAGGAGTGATGCCTACATAAAAATTGCGAAGAAGAACGGAAGTAGATTGCTTCCTAGTAGATCTATTTTGCGCATTGCAAATTCTGTACCAAGCATCTTTTAGATTTTCTCCCCCCCTTTGTTTAAAATTAAGAACTTCATTCTCGAGAGGCAAAGGAGTAGATAAAGGACTAGCCATAATGACAAAGCAAGCGGAAAAGAGGCGAACGGAAAGAGAGGGCGAATAAAACGGCAAGGGTGAAGTGGGGGAGAGGAAAATGAGATGCAAATGGCAAATAATGTAATGCGAAGGATAAGAGTTGTGATGGGTACTTGGTATGTCTTGACGTGGCGTAGATCTCCCCGGCAACGGCGCCAGAAATCCTTCTTGCTACCTCTTGAGCATGCGTTGGTTTCCCCTTGAAAAGGAAAGGGTGATGCAGCAAAGCAGCGTAAGTATTTCCCTCAGTTTTTGAGAACCAAGTGTTGACACACGAACATGTCACGTGTACCCTCGATGCCGGGGGTGATGCACCGCAGCTCACGTCCAAGGAGACCCGACCGACAGCGTGATACGCAAGACAGTCGGCGGGCGCTTTTGCAGACCCAAAACCCCGCGCACCCGGGAGGGACCCCGTCAGGGATTGCGGCAGCTATGGGCTGCCCTAGGTCGATTCGCTCACCGCTAGAGCTTCGGGATTCGCAGCTCTCAAACACGAAGAACAGCGAAGAACGAGATAGAAAAATGATGGAGAGATAAAACGTAGATGAAAAAGTAGTATATTGATTTGTTCGATTGTGTGTTGTTCAATCGGCCGTCACCCCCAACATATATAAGAGGCGGCTGGACTTCCCATACAAGTAAAGGATTCATCTAGGCTTTCCTTACAAGAAAAATTACATCAATTCACGTCCTAGAGTCCTAATTCTATTCCAACTCGGATTCAGTCTGAATCTGGCCCAAACTCTGTCTTCCTTCTTGCGCGGGCCGCCGGGCTTGCATATGATCTCCAATCGAGATGGCCCAAATATCAAACTTGTGCGCCTCGACGATACGAACAACTCTCATGTTGATCACTTTTTCAAATAAGGCCATCTTGAATACTTTTCGAGGTCATCTTTATCTTCCAGTCGGACTCGGTCTTGCAGTAGACTGGATTATCCGAGTCTCGTAGTGAATTTGTAGGCTATATATTATCTCTGATGATGATGACTCCAAAATCAAAGTTTACCGTCTTGATGATACGCACAACTTCTGTATTTAACACTTCTTCATCCAAGGTCATTTTGATAAACTTTCGAGCACATGTTCAATTTCACTCGGACTTGAGCTCATCCACTCGGATATTAGATACTTTCACTCGGATCGTCCGATTGGACTTTTTCACTCGGAAGACAATCTTTCACTCGGATGACTATATTTCCACTCGGATGACTATATTTCCACTCGGAAGGCACTATCTTATTCACTCGGGTGACTATATTTCCACTCGGAAGGCACTATCTTATTCAATCGGCAAGTTTTCGTCCCGATGGTAATCTTTTCACTCGGAATATTTTCACCTGGACGACAATTTCACTCGGATGATCATATTTTCCCTTGGATGACTATATTTCCACTTGGATAATAATAAGTTCATCCGGTCAGCAAACTTTCACTCGACCGTAAAATTTCACTCGACCATAAACTTTCACTCGACTGTAAACTTTCACTCAGATGGTAAACTTTTCACTCGGATTTCCGACTGAAAACATAGCCCAATCTTGATTTGTCTCTCCAGGCCTCATATGATCTCGGATTGAGACGAATTATATATGAAAATCGATCGGCTCGACGAGACGAAACTTTTTATGTTGAAGGTTTTTTGATTCAAGGCCGTATTGATGGCCGAATTACTCGCGCAACCTATCAGATAAGTGTCTAGCACCTCGCGCCATATTTCCGTTGAGGTTCAGTCTGCAGTATATTGCCTCTAACTTTTGCATATGAACTCGGATTAAGATAATTTATATATCAAAATCGATTGCCTCAACGAGACGAAGACAATTCCTTAAGAGTGCTCCTTCATCCGAGGTCATCTTGAAGACGTGATTGGCAAAAAACCACTCGGAACATTGAACTATGCCACTCGGAGTATAGTTTCGGTCCGTAAGATAAAGTCGAATGAATATAACCGAAACATCAAAGTGGTTCCACTCGGTGACGTGAATATTTTTATGCTGAAAACTCATTCACTCGAGACCATCTTCATTGCAATCTGTATCTTGCCAAAATCAGGTGTCAACACCAAGGTATCAATCCAGTAGGAGACCACGCGCGAGTCACCTCGTACCTACACAAACAAATAAGAACCTCGCAACCAACGCGATAAAGGGGTTGTCAATCCCTTCTCGGCCACTTGCAAGAGTGAGAACTGATAGAGATAATAATAATAAGATAAATATTTTTGGTATTTTTATGATATAGATTGGAGGTAAAGATTGCAAAATAAAATAGATTGGAAACTTGTGCGATGGAGAATAGACCAGGGGCATAGGTTTCACTAGTGGCTTCTCTCAAGATAGCATAAGTATTACGATGGGTGAACAAATTACTGTCGAGCAATTGATAGAAAAGTGAATAATTATGAGAATATCTAGGTAGGATCATGTATATAGGCATCACGTCCATGACAAGTAGACCGACTCCTGCCTGCATCTACTACTATTACTCCACACATCGACCGCTATCCAGCAGGCATCTAGAGTATTAAGTTCATAAGAACGGAGTAACGCTTTAAGCAAGATGACATGATGTAGAGGGATAAACTCATGCAATATGATATAAACCCCATCTTTTTATCCTCGATGGCAACAATACAATACGTGTCGTTTCCCTTTCTGTCACTGGGATCGAGCATCGCAAGATTGAACCCAAAGCTAAGCACTTCTCCCATTGCAAGAAAGATCAATCTAGTAGGCTAAACCAAACTGATAATTCGAAGAGACTTGCAAAGATAACCAATCATACATAAAAGAATTCGCCCTATAGTGAGTCGTATTACAATTCACTGGCCGTCGTTTTACAACGTCGTGACTGGGAAAACCCTGGCGTTACCCAACTTAATCGCCTTGCAGCACATCCCCCTTAGAATCGAGGAGAACTTTGTATTGAGATCCAAAGAGAGAGAAGAAGCCATCTAGCTAATAACTATGGACCCGAAGGTCTGAGGTAAACTACTCACACATCATCGGAGGGGCCATGGAGTTGATGTAGAGGCCCTCCGTGATCATTGCCCCCTCCGGCGGAGCTCCGGAAAAGGCCCCAAGATGGGATCTCTTGGGTACAGAAGGTTGCGGCGGTGGAATTAGGTTTTCGTGGTGCCCACTGATGTTTGTCAAATGAAGTACATAGTCACTTGGACTCAAAAACTTCTTCCTCTATGCCGTCTAACAGACTGTCTAGCTTACAATCCTGTTGGGAAAACTTGGCGGCTATTTTTACTTGGTCATATACTAGACTAATGGGAATTTCTTGTCCATCTGACCCCCGAGGTCCGACCCGGGCCATACGATTCTGATCAAGCTTGGTGTACCGTGTTTTTACCATGGCCCAAGCCTCTCGCGCACCTTCTCGGCAAGCCGAAATCTTCCATATTCGAAAGCGCCGTTGATGTCGTGGTTTTGTCATGGCAGATGTCCTCGTGAAAGGACTAAGTCATGGAGCCATCACGACGGGTTAGCTTAAAGGGGTTAAAGCGGACAAGGGACGCAAGGAATTATACTGGTTCGGCCCCTTACAATGAAGATAAAAGCCTACTCCAGTTGTGATGGAATTGCTAGGGTTTCGATGACCAGGGAGCGAATCCGTTTTGCCTGGCTCTCGAGTTATTGTTTGTTGTCCCTAAACCGTCGTCGGGTCATCCCTTTATATACACAGGTTAACGCCCGGCGATTTATAGAATCCCGAGGCCGGCTCATACACGTGCCCAGCTCAGTTTCTGCCTTTCCTTGACTTACAACATAAGTTACATATCATATGGCGGTTTATGTCTACGGACCCTAATCCGCCTTCGGGCCCTGGGAATAGCTTCACAAGCTCCTCCATACTTCCTGGAGGGGAGGCGGATGGCCAAAAAGCCTTGGCAATGCTCCGCATTGCTTTCCGAGCTCGCTCGTGCACTTGGGCCAGCTCTTGGAGCAGATCGCCTTGAGATCCGGACATCTCCTCTTGGGGACGGCAAGTAAGCATACCTGTAGACATAAATCTGTCAGCTCATTTTTTCGCCGAATTTCACAAAGGTAAGTTCGAAAGCATACTGAATATGTCACCTCATAGCTTCTTATTCTCCTTTACGGCGTCAGCCAGCTGGGCTCGTACATCTTTTAGCTCTTCGCCCATCAGGTAATGTTGGAATCCTGCAGCTTGTTCTTGTCGTCCCTGACCCGCGTCAGCACACGTTCGCCTACCGCCTATTGCCTTTTTGCCTTTTGTTCACCCGCCTGGGCGAATTTCAGTTTCTCTTTCAGTTTGATCTGCTGATCCTGTCAGCGTAAACACAACAGTATTAATATTACTGGTATATGATTATATTTTTTCTGGATGGAGGGAAACATTACCAGGCGGTGCCTCCTTGGATTTCTCCAATTCGACGGTAGCCGTAGCTAGCTGGGTCTGACACATTTCCAGCTCTTGAGACAACAGGTTGTTCTTATCTATAAGTGCCTGATTATACAATGATCCTTAAATCAGTTGTATCAACTGCTTCAAGTTTTGGGGGCTATTGGTATATGATTATGATACGTCTCCAACGTATATATAATTTTCGATTGTTCCATGCTATTATATTATCTGTTTTGGATGTTAATGGGCTTTATTTTACACTTTTATATTATTTTTGGGACTAACCTATTAACCGGAGGCCCAGCCCAAATTGCTATTTTTGCCTATTTCAGTGTTTCGTAGAAAAGGAATATCAAACAGAGTACAAACGGAATGAAACCTTCGGGGACGTGATTTTTGGAACAAACGTGATCCAAAGGACTTGGAGTGGACGTCAAGCAATCAACAAGTCAGCCACGAGGCAGGGGGCGCCTACCCCCCTGGGCATGCCCTCCCCCCTCATGGGCCCCTCATAGCTCCACCGACCTACTTCTTCCTCCTATATATGTTCACATACCCCGCAAACATCCACGAGCACCACGAAACCCTATTTCCACCGCCACAACCTTCTGTACCCAAGAGATCCCATCTTGGGGCCTTTTCCGGAGCTCCGCCGGAGGGGGCATTGATCACGGAGGGCCTCTACATCAACTCCATGGCCCCTCCGATGATATGTGAGTAATTTACCTTAGACCTTCGGGTCCATAGTTATTATCTAGATGGCTTCTTCTCTCTCTTTGGATCTCAATACAAAGTTCTCCTCGATTCTCTTGGAGATCTATTCGATGTAATCTTCTTTTGCTGTGTGTTTGTCGAGATCCGATGAATTGTGGGTTTATGATCAAGTCTATCTATGAACAATATTTGAATCTTCTCTTAATTCTTTTATGTATGATTAGTTTATCTTTGCAAGTCTCTTCGAATTATCAGTTTGGTTTGTCCTACTAGATTGATCTTTCCTGCAATGGGAGAAGTGCTTAGCTTTGGGTTCAATCTTGCGGTGCTCGATCCCAGTGACAGAAAGGGAAATGACACGTATTGTATTGTTGCCATCGAGGATAAAAAGATGGGGTTTACATCATATTGCATGAGTTTATCCCTCTACATCATGTCATCTTGCTTAAAGCGTTACTCTGTTCTTATGAACTTAATACTCTAGATGCATGCTGGATAGCGGTCGATTTGTGGAGTAATATTAGTAGATGCAGGCAGGAGTCGGTCTACTTATCGCGGACGTGATGCCTATATACATGATCATGCCTAGATATTCTCATAATTATTTGTTATTCTATCAATTGCTTGACAGTAATTTGTTCACCCATCGTAATACTTATGCTATCTTGAGAGAAGCCACTAGTGAAACCTATGGCCCCCGGGTCTATTTTCCATCATACAAGTTTTCAGTCTTATTTTTTGCAATCTTTACTTTCAATCTATATCATAAAAATACCAAAAATACTTATCTTATTATTATTATCTCTATCAGATCTCACTCTTGCAAGTGGCCGTGAAGGGATTGACAACCCCTTTATCGCGTTGGTTGTGAGGTTATTATTTGTTTGTGTAGGTATGAGGTGACTCGCGCGTGGTCTCCTACTGGATTGATACCTTGGTTCTCAAAAACTGAGGGAAATACTTACGCTACTTTACTGCACCACCCTTTCCTCTTCAAGGGAAAACCAATGCAGTGCTCAAGAGGTAGCAAGAAGGATTTCTCGCGCCGTTGCCGGGGAGATCTACACCAAGTCAAGACATACCAAGTACCATCACAAACTCTTATCCCTCGCATTACATTATTTGCCATTTGCCTCTCGTTTTCCTCTCGCCCACTTCAACTTTGCCGTTATATTCGCCCTTTTTCCGTTCGCCTTCTTCCCATATGTATCTTTCTTTGTGTTTCCATGTGCCTTCTATTTGCTTGCATCTTTGCTTGCTAAAAATCTATTGATATGGATCCACTTAAAGCGTTCTACTTAGATCATCTTCGATCCTTATGCGCTCGTGCTGAAACCCCAACTAGCCTAGTTGATGAGAAATCTTTAGATGAGCATGCTCATTTTGTGCGTCACCGTTTGTCTAAAAAGGGGAGACTCTTATGGAATCAAATAAACAGATTGCTATGTTATGCTTGGAATCTTTGTGAAATTTGTGATCTTACTTGTTGCTCTAAGAACCCTAAAAAACACCCCCTACCTATGTGAGTTTAATGATAATGAAATCTTATCTTCTTATGCAAAGGGTGTTTATAGTTACTACGATATCGAACAAATTGAAGAATTTGTTGCTTTTAAGGGTGCTTATGAAGTTGCTTATTTGATTGAAAAGTATGATATTACTCTCTACGAATCTGGAAATTTTGACATACTTAAATATTGCTATGAAAACTATGCTCATAATGTCTATGTCAAAGAATTTATTGAAAGAATGACCGTTGCTTCGGAAGAAAATAATGATATGCATGAATCTATAGATAATTATGATTCTGATGATTTGATTGATATATCCCTTGATGAAGAGGATGCTTGCTATTCTTGTGGCCATGATGCCAATATTTACGAAGATGAATTTGCTATAGTTCCTTATGTTAAACATGAGATCATTGCTATTGCACCCATACTTGATAGTTCCTTCGATGAAAAGCATGATTGCAATGATGTTAGCATAAATTCTCTTAATGTAAATTGTGTCAATGATATGCAAAACCTCAAGCTTGGGGATGCTAGTTTTGCTATGACTACTATTTGTTGCAATGATCATGATTGGGGTGATACTTCTTTTGATCTTGAAAATTTATTCAAGCCCCATGATGAGTATGAGATTGATAATGGTGTTTGCAATATTATTGAAAGTGGGTTTGGAAGAGTGTCCACTTTAGATCCCACATATTTGGAGAATGTCCAATCTTATGAAGTTTTTGATAGAAGTGGGTTTGGAGAGGTCATGACTTTAGTTAATGTTAATCCCACTATTTTGGAAGAGTGTCAACTTTGCATACATGTGGATCTTGTTAAGAATATGTCTTGTGGTAGCTATATTGTTGAATTTGCTTATGATCCTAGATGTCATGCAAGTTCTTTTCCATAAGCACGTATGACTATATTTGGAATACATGCCTACATTACATTGATGAACTGGAGCTAGTTCTGTGTCACCCTATGTTATGACTGTTACATGATCGATCGCATCTGGCATAATTCTCCATCACCGATCCAATGCCTACGAGCTTTTCATATATTATTCTTCGCTTATTTACTTTTCCGTTGCTATTGTCACAATCACTATAAAACCCAAAAATATTACTTTTGCTATCGTTACCACTACTATGATATTACTTTGCTACTAAATACTTTGTTGCAGATATTAAGTTTCCAGGTGTGGTTGAATTGACAACTTAGCTGCTAATACTTGAGAATATTCTTTGGCTCCCCTTGTGTCGAATCAATAAATTTGGGTTGAATACTCTACCCTCGAAAACTGTTGCGATCCCCTATACTTGTGGGTTATCAAGACTATTTTCTGGCGGCGTTGCAGGGGAGCATGATACGTCTCCAATGTATCTATAATTTTTGATTGCTCCATGCTAATATATTATTTGTTTTGGATGATTAATGGGCTTTATTTTACACTTTCATATAATTTTTGGGACTAACCTATTAACCGGAGGCCCAGCCCAAATTGTTGTTTTTTGCCTATTTCAATGTTTCGCAGAAAATGAATATCAAACGAAGTCCAAACAGAATGAAACCTTCGGGGACGTGATTTTCTCAACATACGTGATCCAGGAGACTTGAAGTGGGCGTCAAGAAACAATCGAGGAGGCCACGAGGCAGGGGCGCGCCTACCCCCCTGGGCGCGCCCTCCACCCTCGTGGGCCCCTTGTTGCTCCACCGACCTACTTATTCCTCCTATATAAGTCCACGTACCCCACAAACATTCGGGAGCACCACGAAAACCTAATTCCACCACCGCAACCTTCTGTACCCAAGAGATCCCATCTTGGGGCCTTTTCCGGAGCTCCGACGGAGGGGGCATTGATCACGGAGGGCCTCTACATCAAATCCATGGCCCCTCCGATGATGTGTGAGTAGTTTACTTCTGACCTTCGGGTCCATAGCTAGTAGCTAGATGGCTTCTTCTCTCTCTTTGGATCTCAATACAAAGTTCTCCTCGATTCTCTTGGAGATCTATTCAATGTAATCTTCTTTTGCGGTGTGTTTGTCGAGATCTGATGAATTGTGGGTTTATGATCAACTCTATCTATGAACAATATTTGAATCTTCTCTGAATTCTTTTATGTATGATTGGTTTATCTTTGCAAGTCTCTTCGAATTATCAGTTTGGTTTGGCCTACTAGATTGATCTTTCTTGCAATGGGAGAAGTGCTTAGCTTTGGGCTCAATCTTGCGGTGCTCGATCCCAGTGACAAAAAGGGAACCGACACGTATTGTATTTTTGCCATCGAGGATAAAAATATGGGGTTTATATCATATTGCATGAGTTTATCCCTCTACATCATGTCATCTTGCTTAAGGCGTTACTCTATTCTTATGAAGTTAATACTCTAGATGCATGTTGGATAGCGGTCGATGTGTGGAGTAATAGTAGTAGATGCAGAATCATTTCGGTCTACTTGTATCGGACATGATGCCTATATACATGATCATGCCTAGATATTCTCATAATTATTCGCTTTTCTATCAATTGCTCGACAGTAATTTGTTCACCCACCGTAATACTTATGCTTTCTTGAGAGAAGCCACTGTGAAACCTATGGGCCCCGTGTCTATCTTCCATCATACAAGTTTCCAATCTACTTTATTTTGCTATCTTTTATTTTTCAATCTATATCATAAAAATACCAAAAATATATATCTTATTATTATCATCTCTATCAGATCTCACTTTTGCAAGTGGTCGTGAAGGGATTGACAACCCCTTTATCGCGTTGGTTGCGAGGTTCTTATCTGTGTGTGTAAGTACAAGGTGACTTGCGCGTGGTCTCCTACTGGATTGATACCTTGGTTCTCAAAAACTGAGGGAAATACTTACGCTGCTCTACTACATCACCCTTTCCTCTTCAAGGGAAAACCAACGCAGTGCTCAAGAGGTAGCAAGAAGGATTTCTGGTGCCATTGCCGGGGAGGCTTACGCAAAGTCAATCATGATTTGATCTCTTGACAACTAGCGATTTCTGGCGCTGTTGCCGGGGAGATCTACGCCAAGTCAGGACATACCAAGTACCCATCACAACTCTTATCCTTCGCATTACATTATTTGCCATTTGCCTCTCGTTTTCCTCTCCCCCACTTCACCCTTGCCGTTTTATTCGCCCTTCTTCTGTTCATCTTTCCATTTGCTTTGATGTCTTACTTGGCTCGTTTGCTCGTTTGTTCGGAATAGTTGTTTATTTATTGCTAAACAGAGAATCTAAGATCTATGGATCCTCATCCGCTTGCTAATCTTTTTAAGAGATCCAATTATGATAAACCAATTACTAGTGAGTTTTGTGCACTATATTGTCTTTATGAAGTTTTGCTTGAAATTCATGAATCTGAAAATTGCGATGAAGTACTTTATGAAGTGATTCACGATAGATCTTTGAATAAAAAGCATGATTGCAATGATGATACTATAAATTCTATTAATGTCAATTGTGCTTATAATATGCAAAACCCTAAGCTTGGGGATGCTAGCTTTGCTATGTCCACTACTTGTTGCAATGATCATGATTGGGGTGATTCTTCTTATGACCTTGAAAATTTATTTAAGCCCCATCATGAATATGAGATTGATAATAATGTTTGCAATAATATTGAAAGTGGGTTTGGAAGAGTGTCAACTTTAGATCCCACTATTTTGGAAGAATGTCAACTTTGCATACATGTGGATCATGTTAAGAATATGTTTTGTGATAGCTATATTGTTGAATTTGATTATGATCCTACATGTAATTATTATGAGAGAGGAAAATATGATTTTAGAAATTTTCATGTTACTAAATCACTTCTCGTTATGTTGAGATTGCTATTGTTTCTTTCCGCTTCCTTGCATATGCTAGTTTTTGCTTGCCTTGATAATTTGTTTGCCTATAAGATGCCTATGCATAGGAAGTATGTTAGACTTAGATGTGTTTTTCACATGTTTTATGACGCTCTCTTTATGCTTCAATTCTTGTCTTTCGTGTGAGCATCATTAAAATTATCAATGCCTAGCTATAAGGCTTTAAAGAAAAGCGCTTGTTGGGAGACAACCCAATATTTTTCCTTTCTGTTATTCAATAAATAATTTGTCTAGCCTCTGTTTTGGTTGTGTTTTTTGTGTTTGATTAGTGTTTGTGCCAAGTACAACAAGTGGGAAGACTTGGGGAAAGTCTTTTTGATCTTGCTGTAAAAAACAGAAAATTTAGCGCTCACGAGAATTGCTGCCATTTTTATTTGGAAAGTGCTATTTAGTTAATTCTTTTTGAAGATGATTAATAGATAAATTCCTCACGTCCAGCAATTTATTTTAGAATTTTTTGGGTTCCAGAAGTTTGCGTTATCTACAGATTACTACAGACTGTTCTGTTTTTGACAGATTCTGTTTTTCGTGTGTTGTTTGCTTCTTTTGATGAATCTATGGCTAGTAATAGAGTTTATGAACCATAGAAAAGTTGTAATACAGTAGGTTTAACACCAATATAAATAAATAATGATTTCAATACAGTACCTTGAAGTGGTGGTTTGTTTTCTTTTACTAACGGAGCTCACGAAGATTTTCTTTTAAGTTTTGTGTTGTGAAGTTTTCAAGTTTTGGGTAAGGATTTGATGGATTATGGAACAAGGAGTGGAAAGAGCCTAATCTTGGGGATGCCCAAGTCACCCCAAGGTAAAATCCAAGGACACCAAAAATCCTAATCTTGGGGATGCCTCGGAAGGCATCCCCTCTTTCGTCTTCGTCTATTGGTAACTTTACTTGGAGCTATATTTTTATTCGCCACATGATATGTGTTTTGCTTGGAGCGTCTTGTATGATTTGAGTCTTTGCTTTCTAGTTTACCACAATCATCTTTTCTGTACACACCTTTTGGGAGAGACACACAAGAATTGGAATTTATTAGAATACTCTATGTGCTTCACTTATATCTTTTGAGCTATATAGTTTTTGCTCTAGTGCTTCCCTTATATATTTTAGAGCACGACGGTGGTTTTATTTTATAGAAATAATTGATCTCTCATGCTTCACTTATATCATTTTGAGAGTCCTTTAGAACAGCATGGTAATTCACTTTGGTTATAAATTTTAAATGCTAAGAGAAGTTGGATGCTTGATAGATGGTTTTGAGATATAAAGGTGGTAATATTAGAAGTGTGCTAGTTGAGTAATTGTGAAATTGATGAATACTTGTGTTGAAGTTGGCAAGTCCCGTAGCATGCACGTATGGTGAATGTTATGTGACAAATTTGAAGCATGGGGTGTTCTTTGATTGCTTTCTTATGAGTGGCGGTCGGGGATGAGCGATGGTATTTTCCTACCAATCTACCCCCCTAGGAGCATGCACGTAGTGCTTGGTTTTGATGACTTGTAGATTTTTGCAATAAGTATGTGAGTTCTTTATGACCAATTTTGAGTCCATGGATTATACGCACTCTCACCCTTCCACCATTGCTAGCATCTTCGGTACCGTGCATTGCCCTTTCTCACCTTGAGAGTTGGTGCAAACTTCGCGGGTGCATCCAAACCCCGTGATATGATACGCTCTATCACACATAAGCCTCCTTATATCTTCCTCAAAACAGCCACCATACCTACCTATTATGGCATTTCCATAGCCATTCCGAGATATATTGCCATGCAACTTTCCACCTTCCATTTATTATGACACGCATCATCATTGTCATATTGCTTTGCATGATCATGTAGTTGACATCGTATTTGTGGCAAAGCCACTGTTCATAATTTTTTCATACATGTCACTCTTGATTCATCGCAATCCCAGTACACCGCCGGATGCATTCACATAGAGTCATATTTTGTTCTAAGTATCAAGTTGTAATTCTTGAGTTGTAAGAAAATAAAAGTGTGATGATCATCATTAGAGCATTGTCCCATGTGAGGAAAGGATGATGGATACTATGATTCCCCCACAAGTCGGGATGAGACTCCGGACGAAAAAAAGAAAAAAAAGAAAGAAAAGAGGCCAAAAAAAAGAAGGCCCAAATAAAAAAATAAATGAGAGAAAAAGAGAGAAGGGACAATGTTACTATCCTTTTTCCACACTTGTGCTTCAAAGTAGCACCATGATCTTCATGATAGAGAGTCTCCTATTTTGTCACTTTCATATACTAGTGGGAATTTTTCATTATAGAACTTGGGTTGTATATTCCAATGATGGGCTTCCTCAAATGCCCTAGGTCTTCGTGAGCAAGAGAGTTGGATGCACACCCACTTAGTTACATTGATGATCTTTCATATATTTATAGCTCTAGTGCATCTGTTGCATGGAAATCCCTACTCCGTGCATTGACATCAATCGGTGGGCATCTCCATAGCCCATTGATTATCCGTGTCAATGTGAGACTTTCTCCCTTTTTGTCTTCTCACACAACCTCAATCATCATATTCTATTCCACCCATAGTGCTATGTCCATGGCTCGCGCTCATATATTGCGTAAAAGTTGAAAGAGTTTGAAAAGGCTAAGTATGAAACAATTGCTTGGCTTGTCATCGGGGTTGTGCATGATGAGAGCATTTTGTGTGACGAAAATGAAGCATGGCAAAACTATATGACTTTGTAGGGATAAGTTTTCTTTGGATATGGTATTTTGATAAGACATAATTGCTTGATTAGCATACTTGGAGTATTACTATTTTTATGTCAATAGTAAACTTTTATCTTGAATCTTTCGGATCTGAACATTCATGCCACAATAGAGCAAAATACATTGAAGAATATTCTATAAAGCATTCCACATCAAAAAAATTGTTTTTATCATTTACCTACTCGAGGACGAGCAGGAATTAAGTTTGGGGATGCTGATACGTCTCCAACGTATCTAAAATTTTTGATTGTTCCATGCTATTATATTATCTGTTTTGGATGTCAATGGGCTTTATTTTACACTTTTATATTATTTTGGGGACTAACCTATTAACCGGAGGCCCAGCCCAAATTGCTGTTTTTTCCTATTTCAGTGTTTCGTAGAAAAGGAATATCAAACGGAGTCCAAACGGAACGAAACCTTCGGGAACGTGATTTTTGAAACAAACGTGATCCAAAGGACTTGGAGTGGATGTCAAGCAATCAACAAGGCGGCCACGAGGCAGGGGGCGCGCCTACCCCCCTAGGCGCGCCCTCCCCCCTCGTGGGCCCCTCGTAGCTCCACCGACCTACTTATTCCTCATATATATGTTCACATACCCCGCAAACATCCAGGAGCACCACGAAACCCTATTTCCACCGCCGCAACCTTCTGTACCCAAGAGATCCCATCTTGGGGCCTTTTCCGGAGCTCCGCCGGAGGGGGCATTGATCACGGAGGGCCTCTACATCAACTCCATGGCCCCTCCGATGATGTGTGAGTAGTTTACCTCAGACCTTCAGGTCCATAGTTACTAGCTAGATGGCATCTTCTCTCTCTTTGGATCTCAATACAAAGTTCTCCTCGATTCTCTTGGAGATCTATTCGATGTAATCTTCTTTAGCGGTGTGTTTGTCGAGATCCGATGAATTGTGGGTTTATGATCAAGTCTATCTATGAACAATATTTGAATCTTCTCTGAATTCTTTTATGTATGATTGGTTTATCTTTGCAAGTCTCTTGGAATTATCAGTTTGGTTTGGCCTACTAGATTGATCTTTCCTGCAATGGGAGAAGTGCTTAGCTTTGTGTTCAATCTTGCGGTACTCGATCCCAGTGATAGAAAGGGAAACGACACGTATTGTATTTTTGCCATCGAGGATAAAAAGATGGGGTTTACATCATATTGCATGAGTTTATCCCTCTACATCATGTCATCTTTCTTAAGGCATTACTATGTTCTTATGAACTTAATACTCTAGATGCATGCTGGATAGCGGTCGATGTGTGGATTAATTGTAGTAGATGCAGGCAGGAGTCGGTCTACTTGTCACGGACGTGATGCCTATATACATGATCATGCCTAGATATTCTCATAATTATTCGCTTTTCTATCAATTGCTCGACAGTAATTTGTTCACCCACCATAATACTTATGCTATCTTGAGAGAAGCCACTAGTGAAACCTATGGCCCCCGGTCTATTTTCCATCATACGAGTTTTCAATCTATTTTATTTTGCAGTCTTTACTTTCAATCTATATCATAAAAATACCAAAAATACTTATCTTATTATTATCATCTCTATCAGATCTCACTCTTGCAAGTGGCCGTGAAGGGATTGACAACCCCTTTATCACGTTGGTTGTGAGGTTCTTATTTGTTTGTGTAGGTGCGAGGTGACTCACGCGTGGTCTCCTACTGGATTGATACCTTGGTTCTCGAAAATACTTATGCTGCTTTACTGCACCACCCTTTCCTCTTCAAGGGAAACCAACGCAGTGCTTAAGAGGTAGCAGATTACAAAGGCTATACAATGCGTACTTACCCGCATATCTTTCAAATGTTGGTCCGTGGCTCTGGTAAGCCTGTCCCAAGCAGCTCGGATGTATGCATCAGCCGAGCTGAAGGCATTAAATGCCTCTTTTGTAAAACCGGGGTCGCGAAGAGCGGCCCTCCTGTGCCGATAATTCATGGCGCTCTCCACTTCAGAGTTCGTGACGGACATATTGATGACCCACAAGTATAGTGATCTATCGTAGTCCTTTCGATAAGTAAGAGTGTCGAACCCAACGAGGAGCAGAAGGAAATGATAAGCGGTTTCCAGCAAGGTATTCTCTGCAAGTACTGAAATAAGTGGTAACAGATAGTTTTGTGTTAGGATAATTTGTAACGAGCAACAAGTAACAAGGGTAAATAAAGTGCAGCAAGGTGGCCCAATCCTTTTTGTAGCAAAGGACAAGCCTGGACAAACTCTTATATAGACAAAAGCGCTCCCGAGGACACATGGGAATATCGTCAAGCTAGTTTTCATCACGCTCATATGATTCGCGTTCGGTACTTTGATAATTTGGTATGTGGGTGGCCCGGTGCTTGGGTACTGCCCTTACTTGGACAAGCATCCCACTTATGATTAACCTCTATTGCAAGCATCCGCAACTACAACAAAATTATTAAGATAAACCTAACAGTAGCATGAAACATATGGATCCAAATCAGCCCCTTATGAAGCAACGCATAAACTAGGGTTTAAGCTTCTGTCACTCTAGCAACCCATCATCTGCTTGTTACTTCCCAATGCCTTCCTCTAGGCTCAAATAATGGTGAAGTGTCATGTAGTCGACGTTCACATAACACCACTAGAGGAGAGACAACATACATCTCATCAAAATATCAAACGAATACCAAATTCACATGACTACTAATAGCAAGACTTCTACCATGTCCTCAGGAACAAACGTAACTACTCACAAAGCATAAACATGTTCATAATCAGAGGGGTGTTAATATGCATATAGGATCTGAACATATGATCTTCCACCAGTTAAACCAACTAGCATCAACTACAAGGAGTAATTAACACTACTAGCAACCTACTAGCACTAATCCCGGACTTGGAGACAAGAATTGGATACAAGAGATGAACTAGGGTTTTGAGAGGAGATGGTGCTGATGAATATCTTGATGGAGATTGCCCTCTCTCAATGAGAGGAGCGTTGGTGATGACGATGGCGATGATTTCCCCCTCCGGGAGGGAAGTTTCCCCGGCAGAACAGCTCCGCCAGAGCCCTAGATTCGTTCCGCCAAGGTTCCGCCTCGTGGCGGCGGAGTTTCGTCCGAGAAGATGGCTTGTTATTTTTTTCCCATTGAAAGACTTCATATACAAGAAGATGGTCACCGAAGGGCCACCAGGGGGCCCACGAGGTAGGGGGCGCCCCCCCACCCTCGTGGGCAGGGTGTGGCCCCCCTAGTGAATTTCTTGCTCTCAGTATTTTTTATATATTTGGAAAACGTCTTCCGTGGAGTTTCAGGACTTTTGGAGCTGTGTAGAATAGGTCTCTAATATTTGCTCCTTTTCCAGCCCAGAATCCCAGCTGCCAGCATTCTCCCTCTTTATGTAAAACTTGTAAAATAAGAGAGAATAGGCATAAGTATTGTGACATAATGTGTAATAACAGCCCATAATGCAATAAATATCGATATAAAAGCATGATGCAAAATGGACGTATCAACTCCCCAAGCTTAGACCTCGCTTGTCCTCAAGCGAAAAGCCGAAATCGAAAAATATGTCCACATGTTTAGAGATAGTGTTGGGGAACGTAGTAATTTCAAAAAAATTCCTACGCACACGCAAGATCATGGTGATGCATAGCAACGAGAGGGGAGGGTGTTGTCCACGTACCCTCGTAGACTGGCAACGGAAGCGTTGACACAACATAGAGGAAGTAGTCGTACGTCTTCCAGATCCGACCGATCCAAGTACCGAACGTACGGCACCTCCGAGTTCTGCACACGTTCAACTTGGTGACGTCCCTCGAGCTCCGATCCAGCAAAACGTTGAGGGAGAGTTTCGTCAGCACGACGGCGTGATGACGGTGATGATGTTCTACCGACGCAGGGCTTCGCCTAAGCACCGCTACGATATGACCGAGGTGGAATATGGTGGAAGGGGGCACCGCACACGGCTAAGGAACGATCACGAAGATCAACTTGTGTATCATGGGGTGCCCCCTTGCCCCCGTATATAAAGGGGGAGAGGGGGAGGTGCGGCCGGCCCTAGGGGTGTGCCTGGAGGAGTCCTACTCCTGCCGGGAGTAGGACTCCCCCCTCTTGCCTTGTTGGAAAAGGAAGGGGGAAGGGAGAAAGAGGAAAGGGGGGCACCGGCCCCCCCTTCCTTGTCCTATTCGGACTAGGGGGGAGGGGGCGTGTGGCCTTCCCTGGCCGGCCCTCCTCTTCTCCCTTATGGCCCATGTAGGCCCAATAACCCCCGGGGGGGTTCCGGTAACCCCCCGGTACTCTGATAAAATCCCGATTTCACCTGGAATGTTTCCGATATCCAAAAATAGGCTTCCAATATATCAATATTTATGTCTCGACCATTTAGAGACTCCTCGTCATGTCCGTGATCACATCCAGGACTCCGAACAACCTTCGGTACATCAAAACACAAAAACCCTAATTACGATCGTCACCGAACTTTAAGCGTGCGGACCCTACGGGTTCGAGAACTATGTAGACATGACCGAGACATGTCTCCGGTCAATAACCAATAGAGGAACCTGGATGCTCATATTGGCTCCTACATATTCTACGAAGATCTTTATCGGTCAGACCGCATAACAACATACGTTGTTCCCTTTGTCATCGGTATGTTACTTGCCCGAGATTCGATTGTCGGTATCTTAATACCTAGTTCAATCTCGTTACCGGCAAGTCTCTTTACTCGTTCCGTAATACATCATCCCGCAACTAACTTATTAGTTGCAATGCTTGCAAGGCTTGAGTGATGTGCATTACCGAGAGGGCCCAGAGATACCTCTCCGACAATCGGAGTGACAAATCCTAATCTCGAAATACACCAACCCAACAAGTACCTTCGGAGACACCTGTAGAGCACCTTTATAATCACCCAGTTACGTTGTGACGTTTGGTAGCACACAAAGTGTTCCTCCGGTAAACGGGAGTTGCATAATCTCATAGTCATAGGAACATGTATAAGTTATGAAGAAAGCAATAGCAACAAACTAAACGATCAAGTGCTAAGCTAACGGAATGGGTCAAGTCAATCACATCATTCTCCTAATGATGTGATCCCGTTAATCGAATGACAACTCATGTCTATGGTTAGGAAACATAACCATCTTCGATCAACGAGCTAGTCAAGTAGAGGCATACTAGTGACACTCTGTTTGTCTATGTATTCACACATGTATTATGTTTCCGGTTAATACAATTCTAGCATGAATAATAAACATTTATCATGATATAAGGAAATGAATAATAACTTTATTATTGACTCTAGGGCATATTTCCTTCAGTCTCCCACTTGCACTAGAGTCAATAATCTAGATTACACAGTAATGATTCTAACACCCATGGAGCCTTGGTGATGATCATGTTTTTCTCGTGGAAGAGGCTTAGTTAGCGGGTCTGCAACATTCAGATCCGTATGTATCTTGCAAATTTCTATGTCTCCCACTTGGACTAAATCCCGAATGGAATTGAAGCGTCTCTTGATGTGCTTGGTTCTCTTGTGAAATCTGGATTCCTTCACCAAGGCAATTGCACCAGTATTGTCAAAAAAGATTTTCATTGGACCCAATGCACTAGGTATGATACCTAGATCGGATATGAATTCCTTCATCCAGACTCCTTCATTTGCTGCTTCTGAAGCAGCTATGTACTCCGCTTCACATGTAGATCCCGCCATGACGCTTTGTTTATAACTGCACCTACTGACAGCTCCACCGTTCAGTATAAACATGTATCCGGTTTACGATTTAGAATCGTCCGGATCAGTGTGAAAGCTTGCATCAACGTATTTACGATGAGCTCTTTGTCACCTCCATATACGAGAAACATATCCTTAGTCCTTTTCAAGTATTTCAGGATGTTCTTGACCGCTGTCCAGTGATCCACTCCTGGATTACTTTGGTACCTCCCTGCTAGACTTATAGCAAGGCACACATCAGGTGTGGTACACAGCATTGCATACATGATAGAGCCTATGGCTGAAGCATAGGGAACATCTTTCATTTTCTCTCTATCTTCTGCGGTGGTCGGACATTGAGTCTTACTCAACTTCACACCATGTAACACAGGCAAGAACCCTTTCTTTGCTTGATCCATTTTGAACTTTTTCAAAACTTTGTCAAGGTATGTGCTTTGTGAAAGTCCAATTAAGCGTCTTGATCTATCTCTATAGATCTTAATGCCCAATATGTAAGCAGCTTCACCGAGGTCTTTCATTGAAAAACTCTTATTCAAGTATCCCTTCATGCTATCCAGAAATTCTATATCATTCCCAATCAATAATATGTCATCCACATATAATATCAGAAATGCTATAGGGCTCCCACTCGCTTTCTTGTAAATACAGGCTTCTCCAAAAGTCTATACAAAACCAAATGCTTTGATCACACTATCAAAGCGTTTATTCCAACTTCGAGAGGCTTGCACCAGTACATAAATGGATCGCTGGAGCTTGCACACTTTGTTAGCTCCCTTTGGATCGACAAAACCTTCTGGTTGCATCATATACAACTCTTCTTCCAGAAATCCATTCAGGAATGCAGTTTTGACATCCATTTGCCAAATTTCATAATCATAAAATGCGGCAATTGCTAACATGATTCGGACAGACTTAAGCATTGCTATGGGTGAGAAGGTCTCATCGTAGTCAATCCCTTGAACTTGTCGAAAACCTTTCGCAACAAGTCAAGCTTTATAGACAGTAACATTACCATCAGCGTCAGTCTTCTTCTTGAAAATCCATTTATTATCAATTGCTTGCCGATCAACGGGCAAGTCAACCAAAGTCCACACTTTGTTCTCATACATGGATCCCATCTCAGATTTCATGGCTTCTAGCCACTTTGCGGAATCTGGGCTCACCATCGCTTCTTCATAGTTCGTTGGTTCATCATGATCTAGTAGCATGACTTCCAGAACAGGATTACCGTACCACTCTGGTGCGGATCTTACTCTGGTTGATCTACGAGGTTCGGTAGTAACTTGATCTGAAGTTTCATGATCATTATCATTAGCTTCCTCACTAATTGGTGTAGGTGTCACAGAAACCGGTTTCTGTGATATACTACTTTCCAATAAGGGAGCAGGTACAGTTACCACATCAAGTTCTACTTTTCTCCCACTCACTTCTTTCGAGGGAAGCTCCTTCTCTAGAAAGGATCCATTCTTAGCAACGAAAGTCTTGCCTTCGGATCTGTGATAGAAGGTGTACCCAACAGTTTCCTTTGGGTATCCTATGAAGACACATTTCTCCGATTTGGGTTTGAGCTTATCAGGTTGAAGCTTTTTCACATAAGCATCACAGCCCCAAACTTTCAGAAATGACAACTTTGGTTTCTTTCCAAACCACAGTTCATAAGGTGTCGTCTCAACGGATTTCGATGGTGCCCTATTTAACGTGAATGCAGTCGTCTCTAAAGCATAACCCCAAAACGATAGCGGTAAATCTATAAGAGACATCATAGATCGCACCATATCTAGTAAAGTACGATTTCAACGTTCGGACACACCATTACGCTGTGGTGTTGCGGGTGGCGTGAGTTGCGAAACTATTCCGCATTGTTTCAAATGTAGACCAAACTCGTAACTCAAATATTCACCTCCACGATCAGATCGTAGAAACTTTATTTTCTTGTTACGATGATTTTCAACTTCACTCTGAAATTCTTCGAACTTTTCAAATGTTTCAGACTTATGTTTCATTAAGTAGATATACCCATATCTGCTTAAATCATCTGTGAAGGTGAGAAAATAACGATATCCACCACGAGCCTCAATATTCATCGGACCACATACATCTGTATGTATGATTTCCAACAAATCTGTTGCTCTCTCCATAGTATCGGAGAACGGCGTTTTAGTCATCTTGCCCATGAGGCACGGTTCGCAAGTACCAAGTGATTCATAATCAAGTGATTCCAAAAGTCCATCAGTATGGAGTTTCTTCATGCACTTTACACCGATATGACCTAAATGGCAGTGCCACAAATAAGTTGCACTATCATTATCAACTCTGCATATTTTGGCTTCAACATTATGAATATGTGTATCACTATTATCAAGATTCATAAAAAATAGACCACTCTTCAAGGGTGCATGACCATAAAAGATATTACTCATATAAATAGAACAACCATTATTCTTTGATTTAAATGAATAACCGTCTCGCATCAAACAAGATCCAGATATAATGTTCATGCTCAACGCTGACACCAAATAACAATTATTTAGGTCTAAAACTAATCCCGAAGGTAGATGTAGAGGTAGCGTGCCGACTGCGATCACATCGACTTTGGAACCATTTCCCACATGCATCGTCACCTCGTCCTTTGCCAGTGTTCGCTTAATCCGTAGTCCCTGTTTCGAGTTGCAAATGTTAGCAACAGAACCAGTATCAAATACCCAGGTGCTACTGCGAGCTCTAGTAAGGTACACATCAATAACATGTATATCACATATACCTTTGTTCACTTTGCCATCCTTCTTATCCGCCAAATACTTGGGGAAGTTCCGCTTCCAGTGTCCAGTCTGCTTGCAGTAGAAGCACTCAGTTTCAGGCTTAGGTCCAGATTTGGGTTTCTTCTCCTGAGCAGCAACTTGCTTACTGTTCTTCTTGAAGTTCCCCTTCTTCTTCCCTTTGCCCTTTTTCTTGAAACTGGCGGTCTTGTTGACCATCAACACTTGATGCTCCGTCTTGATTTCTACCTCCGCAGCCTTTAGCATTGCGAAGAGCTCAGGAATTGTCTTATCCATCCCTTGCATGTTATAGTTCATCACGAAGCTCTTGTAGCTTGGTGACAGTGATTGAAGAACTCTATCAATGACACTATCAACAGGAAGATTAACCCCCAGTTGAGTCAAGTGATTATGATACCCAGACATTTTGAGTATATGTTCACTGACAGAACTATTCTCCTCCATCTTGTAGCTATAGAATTTATTAGAGACTTCATATCTCTCAATCCGGGCATTTGCTTGAAATATGAACTTCAACTCCTGGAACATCTCATATGCTCCATGACGTTCAAAACGTCATTGAAGTCCCGATTCTAAGCCGTAAAGCATGGCACACTGAACTATCGAGTAGTCATCAGCTTTGCTCTGCCAGACGTTCATAACATCTGGTGTTGCTCCAGCAGCAGGCCTGGCACCTAGCGGTGCTTCCAGGACGTAATTCTTTTGTGCAGCAATGAGGATAATCCTCAAGTTACAGACCCAGTCCATGTAATTGCTACCATCATCTTTCAACTTTGCTTTCTCAAGGAACGCATTAAAATTCAACGGAACAACAGCACGGGCCATCTATCTACAAATAAACATAGACAAGCAAGATACTATCAGGTACTAAGTTATGATAAATTTAAGTTCAATTAATCATATTACTTAAGAACTCCCACTTAGAAAGACATCCCTCTAATATTCTAAGTGATCACGTGATCCAAATCAACTAAACCATAACCGATCATCACGTGAAATGGAGTAGCTTTCAATGGTGAGCATCAATATGTTGATCATATCTACTATATGATTCACGCTCGACCTTTCGGTCTCAGTGTTCCGAGGCCATATCTGCATATGCTAGGCTCGTCAAGTTTAACCTGAGTATTCTGCGTGTGCAAAACTAGCTTGCACCCGTTGTAGATGGACGTAGAGCTTATCACACCCAATCATCACGTGGTGTCTGGGCACGACGAACTTTGGCAATGGTGCATACTCAGGGAGAACACTTTTATCTTGAAATTTAGTGAGAGATCATCTTATAATGCTACCGTCAATCAAAGCAAGATAAGATGCATAAAAGATAAACATCACATGCAATCAATATAAGTGATATGATATGGCCATCATCATCTTGTGCTTGTGATCTCCATCTCCGAAGCACCGTCATGATCACCATCATCACCGGCGTGACACCTTGATCACCATCGTAGCATCGTTGTCGTCTCGCCAATCTTATGTTTCCACGACTATCGCTACCGCTTAGTGATAAAGTAAAGCATTACAGCGCAATTGCATTGCATACAATAAAGCGACAACCATATGGCTCCTGCCAGTTGTCAATAACTCGGTTACAAAACATGATCATCTCATACAATAAAATTTAGCATCATGTCTTGACCATATCACATCACAACATGCCCCGCAAAAACAAGTTAGACGTCCTCTACTTTGTTGTTGCAAGTTTTACGTGGATGCTACGGGCTTAGCAAGAACCGTTCTTACCTACGCATCAAAACCACAACGATAGTTTGTCAAGTTGGTGCTGTTTTAACCTTCGCAAGGACCGGGCGTAGCCACACTCGGTTCAACTGAAGTTGGAGAAACTGACACCCGCCAGCCACCTGTGTGCAAAGCACGTCGGTAGAACCAGTCTCGTGTAAGCGTACGCGTAATGTCGGTCCGGGCCGCTTCATCCAACAATACCGCCGAACCAAAGTATGACATGATGGTAAGCAGTATGACTTATATCCCCACAACTCACTTGTGTTCTACTCGTGCAAATAACATCAACGCATAAAACCTAGGCTCGGATGCCACTGTTGGGGGACGTAGTAATTTCAAAAAAATTCCTACGCACACGTAAGATCATGGTGATGCATAGCAACGAGAGGGGAGAGTGTTGTCTACATACCCTCGTAGACCGGCAACGGAAGCGTTGACACAACATAGAGGAAGTAGTCGTACGTCTTCCCGATCCGACCGATCCAAGTACCGAACGTACGGCACCTTCGAGTTCTGCACACGTTCAACTCGGTGACGTCCCTCGAGCTCTGATCCAGCAAAACATTGAGGGAGAGTTTCGTCAGCACGACGGCATGATGACGGTGATGATGTTCTACCGACGCAGGGCTTCGCCTAAGCACCGCTACGATATGACCGAGGTGGAATATGGTGGAAGGGGGCACCGCACACGGCTAAGGAACGATCACGAAGATCAACTTGTGTATCATGGGGTGCCCCCTTGCCCCCGTATATAAAGGGGGAGAGGGGGAGGTGCGGCCGGCCCTAGGGGTGCGCCTGGAGGAGTCCTACTCCTGCCGGGAGTAGGACTCCCCCCTCTTGCCTTGTTGGAAAAGGAAGGGGGAAGGGAGAAAGAGGAAAGGGGGGCGCCGCCCCCCTTCCTTGTCCTATTCGGACTAGGGGGGAGGGGGCGCGCGGCCTGCCCTGGTCGGCCCTACTCTTCTCCCTTATGGCCCATGTAGGCCCAATAACCCCCGGGGGGGTTCCGGTAACCCCCCGGTACTCCGGTAAAATCCCGATTTCACCCGGAACGTTTCCGATATCCAAAAATAGGATTCCAATATATCAATCTTTATGTCTCGACCATTTCGAGACTCCTCGTCATGTCCGTGATCACATCCGGGACTCCAAACAACCTTCGGTACATCAAACCACAAAAACCCTAATTACAATCGTCACCGAACTTTAAGCGTGCGGACCCTACGGGTTCGAGAACTATGTAGACATGGCCGAGACACGTCTCCGGTCAATAACCAATAGCGGAACCTGGATGCTCATATTGGCTCCTACATATTCTATGAAGATCTTTATCGGTCAGACCGCATAACAACATACGTTGTTCCCTTTGTCATCGGTATGTTACTTGCCCGAGATTCGATCATCGGTATCTTAATACCTAGTTCAATCTCGTTACCGGCAAGTCTCTTTACTCGTTCTGTAATACATCATCCCGCAACTAACTTATTAGTTGCAATGCTTGCAAGGCTTGAGTGATGTGCATTGCCGAGAGGGCCCAGAGATACCTCTCCAACAATCGGAGTGACAAATCCTAATCTCGAAATACGCCAACCCAACAAGTACCTTCGGAGACACCTGGAGAGCACCTTTATAATCACCCAGTTACGTTGTGATGTTTGGTAGCACACAAAGTGTTCCTTCGGTAGACGGGAGTTGCATAATCTCATAGTCATAGGAACATGTATAAGTTATGAAGAAAGCAATAGCAACAAACTAAACGATCAAGTGCTAAGCTAACGGAATGGGTCAAGTCAATCACATCATTCTCCTAATGATGTGATCCCGTTAATCAAATGACAACTCATGTCTATGGTTAGGAAACATAACCATCTTCGATCAACGAGCTAGTCAAGTAGAGGCATACTAGTGACACTCTGTTTGTCTATGTATTCACACATGTATTATGTTTCCGGATAATAAAATTCTAGCATGAATAATAAACATTTATCATGATATAAGGAAATGGATAATAACTTTATTATTGCCTCTAGGGCATATTTCCTTCAGATAGAGGCGTCGATAAAAATAAAATACGGAATTGAGGGCATCATGATCATTCTTAGGACAACAACCTATATAATTCTTGTCATATGATTTCTTATGCTAGAGTAATAATTCAATCACAATATCAAGTATGAATAGTAAACTTCATTGAAAACTAACAAACTATAATCTCAGTCATTGGAGCAATTGCAATTTATCATAACATAGGAAAGAGTCAATATATAAGAGCATTTCAGCAAGTCCACATACTCAACTATCATATAGTCTTTCACAATTGCTGACACTCACGCAATACTTATGGGTATGGAGTTTTAATCGGACATAGAGAAAGATAGGGGCTTATAGTTTTGCCTACCAACGTTTCACCTCAAGGGTAATGTCAACAGTAATAGTTCATGAAAACTCACATCCAATTAGCCATATATACCAGGATCTTTCCAACATACCGTGCTTGCCAAAGGATAAAATGTAAAAAGGAAGGGTGAAAATCACCATGACTCTTATGCAAGGTGGGAGATAAAAGTAAAAGATAGGCCCTTCGCAGAGGGAAGCAGAGGTTGTCATGCGCTTTTATGGTTGGATGCACAAAATCTTAAGGCGAAAGAACGTCACTTTATATTGCCACTTGTGATATGGACCTTTATTATGCAGTCTGTCGCTTTTATTTCTTCCATATCACACGATCGTATAAAGCTTATTTTCTCCCACACTAATAAGTCATGCATATTTAGAGAGCATTTTTTATTGCTTGCACCGATGACAACTTACTTGGAGGATCTTTACTCAATCCATAGGTAGGTACAGTGGACTCTCATGGCAAGACTGGTTTAAGGGTATTTGGAAGCACAAGTAGTATCTCTACTTGGTGCGATGAATTTGGCTAGCATGAGGGGGAAAGGCAAGCTCAACCATGTTGGATGATCCATGACAATATAATTTATCTCAGATGTAAGAAAACATAACCCATTATGTTGTCTTCCTTGTCCAACGTCAACTCTTTAGCATGTCATATTTTAATGAGTGCTCACAATCATAAAAGATGTCCAAGATAGTATATTTATATGTGAAGACCTCTCTTTCTTTATTACTTCCTATTGATTGCAACGATGACCAAAACTATGTTTGTCAACCCTCAACAACTTTTATTCATCATACTTTTTCTATGTGAGCTCATTACTCTCCTTAAGATTCACATGATCTCTTTGTTTCTTTTTATTTCTTTCTCTTTTCTTTTATTCACTTAGGATCATGGAAAAATAATCAGCCCTTGACTCAACACTAATCTTTATTATATAGCTCACAGACTCGATTACATAGAAGGATTATAAAAGCAAAACTCACAACTAGATCATACTAAGAACTTTTATTCCACTGGATCAAGATATTACCAAAAGGACCGAACTAAGAAAAATGATAAAGATAAAAGTGATGGTGATACAATACCGGGGAACTCCCCCAAGCTTGGCAGTTGCCAAGTGGAGTGCCCATACCCAGGTGATTATGTCTCCTTTGTTGGTGAAGAAGGTGAAGTTGTTGATGATGTAGGCTTGTCGTCCTTCTTCCAAGGCATAGGCTCACCATCATAGAAGGATGACCGAGTCTCCGGGATCCTCAAATCTGCAGCCAAACTCATCCTTTTGAATCTATATTCATACTCACAGTTTTGGTTTTGCAGGTCATAGATTTGAGCTTGAAGGTGCTCGATTTTCTCCTGAAGCTTGAAGATGGTCTCCCCGATGTTGTCGGCATCCAGCTTGTGTTTGTTGGTGAACTCTGCGATCATCATGTGGTTGGAGTTGAGTCCACGCCCCACCATCCCCTGACACTTGAAAACTTGTTGCTCCATTGCTTCGAGCCTCATCTCCACGCTTCCGATCCCCTTCGGTCCCTCAGCATCATGGATGTGCAGCAACCCATCACGCATCTCAATGGTTTGAGGGTGTCGCTGCACCTCCGCGAGGTAAGGGTTGATGACCTTCTCAAAGAACTTGTCCTTGGGGGCAGTTGGAGACGTCATGATAATCTAGATCTATTAGAAAAACAGCTCGAAACAAAGACAGGAGATTTTTGCGTGATACGGGAGTCAAAACCCCCGGGAGATTATATAATGAATTTTTACCGACCAAAATACGTGTCGTGTACGAAAACGGAGTCCGGAGAGCACACGAGGTGCCCACGAGGTAGGGGGGCGCGCCCTCCACCCTCGTGGAGGCCTCGTGTCCTTCCCGGACTGCTTCTTATTTTTCTATTTTTCTAAATATTCCAAAATGGAGAAATATTGCCTTAAAAACTGTTTTGGAGTCGGTTTACTTACCGTACCACATACCTATTCCTTTTCGGAGTCTGAAACGTTCCGGAAAGTGTCCCTTATGTATTCCTCCGGGGTTACGGTTTCAATAACATTGGTTTCAACATTTATGGGATTACCTGAGATATAGTGTTTGATTCTTTGACTGTTCACCACCTACGGATTTGTGCCTTCGAAGTTGTTGATTTTTATGGCACCGGAACGATAGACCTCCTCGATAACGTAAGGGCCTTCCCATTTAGAGAGAAGTTTTCCTGCAAAAAATCTTAAATGAGAGTTGTATAGCAATACATAATCACCTACATTAAACTCACGCTTTTGTATCCTTTTGTCATGCCATCTTTTAACTTTTTCTTTAAACAACTTGGCATTTTCGTAGGCTTGGGTTCTCCATTCATCAAGTGAGCTAATATCAAATAACCTCTTCTCACCAGCAAGTTTAAAATCATAATTGAGTTCTTTAATAGCCTAATAAGCCTTGTGTTCTAGTTCGAGAGGTAAGTGACATGCTTTTTCATAGACCATTTTATACGGAGACATACCCATAGGAATTTTATATGCAGTTCTGTAGGCCCATAATGCATCATCAAGTTTCTTGGACCAATTCTTTCTAGATCTATTAACAGTCTTTTGCAAAATTAATTTGAGTTCTCTATTACTCAATTCTACTTGACCACTAGACTGAGGATGATAAGGAGATGCAATTCTATGGTTAACATCATATTTAGCAAGCATTTTACGGAAAGCACCATGAATAAAATGTGAACCACCATCAGTCATTAAATATCTAGGGACTCCAAATCTTGGAAAAATAACTTCTTTAAGCATTTTAATAGAAGTGTTATGATCAGCACTACTAGTTGGAATAGCTTCTACCCACTTAGTAACGTAATCAACAGCAACTAAAATATGTGTATATCCATTAGAGGAAGGAAAGGGTCCCATATAGTCAAAGCCCCAAACATCAAATGGTTCAATAACAAGTGGATAAATCATAGGCATTTCTTGACGTCTACTAATATTACCAATTATTTGACATTCATCACAAGATAGGACAAACTTACGGGCATCCTTGAAGAGAGTAGGCCAATAAAAACCAGATTGCAATACCTTATGTGCAGTTCTATCTCCAGCATGGTGTCCTCCATAAGCTTCAGAGTGACACTTGCATAGGATCTGTTCCTGTTCATGCTCAGGTACACAACGTCTAATAACACCATCTACTCCTTCTTTATAACGATGTGGGTCATCCCAAAAGTAATGCCTCAAATCATAGAAGAACTTTTTCTTTTGCTGGTATGTGAAACTAGGTGGTATAAACTTAGCAACAATGTAATTAGCATAATCAGCATACCATGGAGCAGTATGAGAAGCATTTATGACATTTAATTGCTCATCAGGAAAGCTATCATCAATAGGAAGTGGGTCATCAAGCACATTTTCTAACCTAGACAAGTTGTCTGCAACGGGGTTCTCAGCTCCCTTTCTATCAACAATATGCAAATCAAATTCTTGTAGCAAGAGAAGCCATCTAATAAGTCTAGTTTTGGCATCTTTCTTTTCCATCAGATATTTAATAGCAGCATGATCAGTGTGAATAGTTACTTTAGAATCAACAATATAAGGTCTGAACTTATCACAAGCCAATACAACCGCTAAGAGTTCTTTTTTGGTAGTAGCATAATTTCTTTGAGAATTGTCTAGAGTTTTGCTAGCATATTGAATAACATTTAATTTCTTATCAACTCTTTGTCCTAGAACAGCACCTACAGCATAATCACTTGCATCACACATAATTTCAAACGGTAAATTCCAATCAGGTGGTTGAACAATAGGTGCAGAGATCAATGCTTTCTTAAGTATTTCAAATGCTTCTACACAATCATCATAAAAAACAAATGGTATATCTTTTTGTAATAAATTAGTCAGAGGCCGAGAGATTTTTGAGAAGTCCTTAATAAACCTCCTATAAAATCCGGCATGACCAAGGAAACTTCTTATACCTTTGATGTCCTTGGGACATGGCATCTTTTCAATAGCATCAACTTTGGCTTTATCAACTTCAATACCTCTTTCAGAAACTTTATGCCCCAAGACAATACCTTCATTAACCATAAAGTGGCACTTTTCCCAATTCAAGACAAGATTAGTTTCTTCACATCTCTGCAAAACTCGATCAAGGTTGCTCAAGCAATCATGAAAAGAAGATCCATAGACGAAAAAGTCGTCCATGAAAACCTCACAAATCTTTTCACAAAAGTCAGAGAATATAGCCATCATGCATCTTTGAAAGGTAGCAGGTGCATTACATAAACCAAAAGGCATACATCCATAAGCAAAAGTACCAAAATGGCAAGTAAAAGTAGTCTTTGATTGATCCTTAGCTGACACAGGTATTTGAGAGAAACCAGAATAACCATCTAGAAAGCAAAAATGTGTATGTTTAGATAATCTTTCTAGCATTTGATCGATAAAAGGTAAGGGGTAATGATCCTTTTTAGTAGCCTTATTTAATTTGCGGAAATCAATTACCATCCTATAACCTGTAATAATTCTTTGAGGGATCAATTCATCTTTATCATTAGGAACAACAGTAATTCCTCCCTTCTTAGGGACACAATGGACAGGGCTTACCCACTGACTGTCAGCAACGGGATAGATTATACCTGCCTCAAGAAGCTTTAGTATTTACTTTCTTACCACTTCTTTCCTTTTAGGATTCAGCCGGCGTTGATGATCACGAACTGGTTTAGCATCTTCTTCCAAATTAATTTTATGTTGACATAGAGTGGGACTAATGCCCTTAAGATCATCAAGAGTATACCCAATAGCAGCACGGTGCTTCTTCAGAGTTTTCAATAATCTCTCTTCCTCATGCTCTGAAAGGTTAGCACTAATAATAACAGGATATATCTTTTTCTCGTCAAGATAAGCATATTTAAGAGTATCAGGTAATGGTTTAAGCTCAAACACGGGATCACCCTTGGGTGGAGGAGGATCCCCTAGGATTTCAACAGGTAAATTGTCTTTCAGAATAGGTTCCTGTTTAAAGGATACTTCATCTAATTCCCTTCTTTCATTCATAAACATGTCATTTTCATGGTCTAGCAAGTATTGTTCTAAAGGATCACTAGGAGGTACGGCAATAGAAGCAAGACCAATAATTTCATCCTTACTAGGTAATTCTTCTTCACGGTTTTGTCTACTAAATTTAGTGAAATTAAATTCATGAGTCATATCATCTAAACCGATAGTAACCACATCCCTTTTGCAATCTATGGTAGCATTAACAGTGTTCAGGAAGGGTCTACCTAATATAATGGGACAAAAGCTATCTTGTGGGGAACCAAGAACAAGAAAATCAGCAGGATATTTAGTTTTCCCACACAAGACTTCAACATCTCTAACAATTCCCATTGGTGAAATAGTATCTCTATTGGCAAGTTTAATTGTGACATCAATATCTTCTAATTCAACAGGTGCAATATCATGCATGATTTCTCTATATAGGCTAATAGGTATTGCACTAGCACTAGCACCCATATCACATAAGCCATGATAACAATGATCTCCTATTTTAACAGAAATAACAGGCATGCCTACCACAGGTCTAGGTTTATCTTTAGCACAGGGTTTAGCAATTCTAGCAGTTTCGTCACAGAAATAAATAACATGCCCATCAATATTATCAGACAAGAGATCTTTAACAATAGCAATATTAGGTTCAACTTTAACTTGCTCAGGAGGTGTATATGTTTTAATATTGCTTTTACGAACTACAGTTGAAGCTTTAGCATGATCCTTTATCCTAATAGGGAAAGGTGGTTTCTCAACATAAGAAGTAGGAACAATAGGATCATTATAAGTGACAATCTTTTCTTCAACTTTAATAGGTGAGGCTACTTTTACTTCTATGGGAGGATGATATTTAAACCACTTCTCATTGGGGAGATCAACATAAGTAGCAAAAGATTCACAGAAAGAAGCTACTATCTCAGAGTCAAGTCCATATTTAGTGCTAAATTTACGAAAAATATTGGTATCCATAAAAGATTTAACACAATCAAAACTAGATGTTATACCTAACTCCTTACCTTTGTCGAGGTCCCAATCTTCAGAGTTGCGTTTAATTCTTTCCAATAGATCCCATTTGAATTCAATAGTCTTCATCATAAAAGAGCCGGCACAAGAAGTATCAAGCATGGTGCGATTGTTATCAGAAAGCCGAGCATAAAAATTTTGAATAATCATTTCTCTTGAGAGCTCATGATTGGGGCATGAATATAACATTGATTTAAGCCTCCCCCAAGCTTGAGCGATGATTTCTCCTTCGCGAGGCCAGAAATTATATATGTAATTGCGATCACGATGAACAAGATGCATAGGATAAAACTTCTGATGAAATTCCAATTTCAATCATTTGTAATTCCATGACCCCATATCATCACATAGCCTATATCATGTTGATGCGTCTCCCTTCAAAGATAAAGGGAAGACCTTCTTCTTAACAACATCTCCGGGTACACCTGCAAGCTTAAATAATCCACAAACTTCATCCACATATATTAGATGCTCATCAGGGTGTTTTGTTCCATCTCCTAAAAAAGGATTAGCTAGCAGTTTTTCTATCATACCCGAAGGAATTTCAAAGCAGACATTTTCATTTTCATATTCATTTTTAGTAGGTTGAGTAGGTTGAGGAGCAACTCTTTGCTCTACTGGTCGGGGTGAAGATACCCCGAACAAGCCCCTCAGAGGATTATTTCCATAGTTGGGCCCATAACTAGAGGATACAAGAGATGAACTAGGGTTTGGAGATGAGATGGTGCTGGTGAAGATGTTGATGGAGATTGCCCTCTCCCGATGAGAGGAGCGTTGGTGATGACGATGGCGATGATTTCCCCATCCGGGAGGGAAGTTTCCCCGGCAGAACAGCTCCGCCAGAGCCCTAGATTAGTTCCGCCAAGGTTCCGCCTCGTGGCGGCGGAGTTTCGTCTGAGAAGATGGCTTGTTAATTTTTTCCCATTGAAAGACTTCATATAGCAGAAGATGGTCACCGGAGGGCCACCAGGGGGCCACGAGGTAGGGGGGCGCCCAGGGGGTAGGGCGCGCCCCCTACCCTCGTGGGCAGGGTGTGGCCCCCTGGTGAAGTTCTTGCTCTCAGTATTTTTTTATATATTTGGAAAACGTCTTCCATGGAGTTTCAGGACTTTTGGAGCTATGCAGAATAGGTCTCTAATATTTGCTCCTTTTCCAACCCAAAATCCCAGCTGCCGGCATTCTCCCTCTTTATGTAAACCTTGTAAAATAAGAGAGAATAGGCATAAGTATTGTGACATAATGTGTAATAACAGCCCGTAATGCAATAAATATCAATATAAAAGCATGATGCAAAATGGATGTATCACATATCATCCGAATCCTCTGCAGAAGGACAATACGGCGTCACTCCCGTGTCAGCCCCCGTCCTTAGGGCAGGGTCTGGAGTCTGACTAGTGGAGGCGTGACCGGCAGGATTCCCGGACATAGTTCGGCGAACGCTCTTCCTGATAAGTAATACGTCTCCGTCGTATCTACTTTTTCGAACACTTTTGCCCTTTTTTGGACTCTAACTTGCATGATTTGAATGGAACTAACCCGGACTGACGTTGTTTTCAGCAGAATAGCCATGGTGTTATTTTTGTGCAGAAATAAAAGTTCTCGGAATGACCTGAAAATCAATGGAGATTATTTTTGGAATATATAAAAAAATACTGGAAGAAAGATCCATGCCAGGGGGCCACACCCTGTCCATGAGGGTGGGGGCACGCCCTACCCCCCTGGCGCGGCCCCCTGCCTCATGGGCCCCCTGACGCTCCACCGACCTAAACTCCAACTCCATATATTCACTTTCGGGGAGAAAAAAATCAGAGAGAAGGATTCATCGCGTTTTACGATACGGAGCCGCCGCCAAGCCCTAAACTCTCTCGGGAGGGCTGATCTGGAGTCCGTTCGGGGCTCCGGAGAGGGGAATCCGTCGCTATCGTCATCATCAACCTTCCTCCATCACCAATTTCATGATGCTCACCGCCGTGCGTGAGTAATTCCATCATAGGCTTGCTGGACGGTGATGGGTTGGATGAGATTTATCATGTAATCGAGTTAGTTTTGTTAGGATTTGATCCCTAGTATCCACTATGTTCTGAGATTGATGTTGCTATGACTTTGCTATGCTTAATGCTTGTCAATAGGGCCCGAGTGCCATGATTTCAGATCTGGACCTATTATGTTTTCATGAATATATGTGAGTTCTTGATCCTACCTTGCAAGTCTATAGTCACCTACTATGTGTTATGATCCGGCAACCCCGAAGTGACAATAAACGGGACCACTCCCGGTGATGACCGTAGTTTGAGGAGTTCATGTATTCACTATGTGTTAATGCTTTGGTCCGGTACTCTATTAAAAGGAGGCCTTAACATCCCTTAGTTTTCAATAGGACCCCACTGCCACGGGAGGGTAGGACAAAAGATGTCATGCAAGTTCTTTTCCATAAGCACGTATAACTATATTCGGAATACATGCCTACATTACATTGATGAATTGGAGCTAGTTCTGTGTCACCCTATGTTATGACTGTTACATGATCGATCGCATCCGGCATAATTCTCCAACACCGATCCAATGCCTACGAGCTTTTCATATATTGTTCTTCGCTTATTTACTTTTTCGTTGCTATTGTCACAATCACTATAAAACCCAAAAATATTACTTTTGCTATCGTTACCACTACTATCATATTACTTTGCTACCAAACACTTTGCTGCAGATATTAAGTTTCTAGGTTTGGTTGAATTGACAACTCAGCTGCTAATACTTGAGAATATTCTTTGGCTCCCCTTGTGTCGAATCAATAAATTTGGGTTGAATACTCTACCCTCGAAAACTGTTGCGATCCCCTATACTTGTGGGTTATCAAGACTATATTCTAGCGTCCTTGCCGGGGAGCATGATACGTCTCCAATGTATCTATAATTTTTGATTGCTCCATGCTAATTTATTATCTGTTTTGGATGATTAATGGGCTTTATTTTCCACTTTTATATCATTTTTTGGACTACCTATTAACCGGAGGCCCAGCCCAAATTGCTGTTTTTTTGCCTATTTCAGTGTTTCGCAGAAAAGGAATATCAAACGAAGTCCAAACGGAATGAAACCTTCGGGAACGTGATTTTCTCAACAAACATGATCCAGGAGACTTGGAGTGGGTGTCAAGAAACAATCGAGGAGGCCACGAGGCAGGGGGTGCGCCTACCCCCCTGGGCGCGCCCTCCACCCTCATGGGCCCCTCATTGCTCCACCGACCTACTTCTTCCTCCTATATAAGTCCACGTACCCCACAAACATCCGGGAGCACCACGAAAACCTAATTCCACCACCGCAACCTTCTGTACCCAAGAGATCCCATCTTGGGGCCTTTTCCGGAGCTCCGCCGGAGGGGCATTGATCACGGAGGGCCTCTACATCAACTCCATGGTCCCTCCGATGATGTATGAGTAGTTTACTTCAGACCTTCGGGTCCATAGCTAGTAGCTAGATGGATTCTTCTCTCTCTTTGGATCTCAATACAAAGTTCTCCTCGATTCTCTTGGAGATCTATTCGATGGAATCTTCTTTTGCGGTGTGTTTGTCGAGATCCGATGAATTATGGGTTTATGATCAAGTCTATCTATGAACAATATTTGAATCTTCTCTGAATTCTTTTATGTATGATTGGTTTATCTTTGCAAGTCTCTTCGAACTATTAGTTTAGTTTGGCCTACTAGCAAGATTGATCTTTCTTGCAATGGGAGAAGTGCTTAGCTTTGGGTTCAATCTTGCGGTGCTCGATCCCAATGACAAAAAGGGAACCGACATGTATTGTATTGTTGCCATCGAGGATAAAAAGATGGGGTTTATATCATATTGCATGAGTTTATCCCTCTACATCATGTCATCTTTGTAACACCCTCGATGCGACTATATCTCCCACGTGTCGAGGCACGACTTAGAGGCATAATCGCATTGAAGGCATATGTCGCAAGTTAGGCAATCTTCACAACATCCCATGTAATATAATTAATAAAAGGGGAGATAACATAGTTGGCTTACACTCGCCACGTCAATCAAGTACATAAATAACATTACATCATCCAAACACTCATGGCCCGACTGCGGCGCCAAAATAAAAGATAACCCAACATGCGACACGGTCCCGATCACCCCCAACTGGGCACCACTACTGATCATCAGGAAAGGAAACACAGTATCATTGAGAGTCCTCGTCGAACTCCCACTTGAGCTCGAGCGCGTCACCTGGAGCGGAATCATCAGGCCTTGCATCTGGTGTAATAGTAATCTGTGAGCCACAGGGACTCAGCAATCTCGCACCCTCGCGATCAAGACTATTTAAGCTTATAGGTAAGGCAAGGTAAAATATGTGGAGCTGCAGCAAGCGACTAGCATATATGGTGGCTATCCTGTTCGCAAAAGAGAGCGAGAAGAGGAGGCAAAGCACAAGCCCGGGGGCGTTTAAAATAAGATGACCCTAGGGCTCCGGAAACCCAAGGGAAAAAGAGGCTAGGTGGCAAATGGTAAAACCAAGGTTGGGCATTGCTGGAAAAGCTTTAATCAAGACGAACTATCAAGGGGTTCCCATTATAACCCAACCGCGTAAGGAACGCAAAATCCGGGAACATAACACCGATATGACGGAAACTAGGGCGGCAAGAGTGGAACAAAACACTAGGCGAGAGGCCGAGCCTTCCACCCTTTACCAAGTATATAGATGCATTAAGATAACAAGATAATATAATGATATCCCAACAAGTAAATAAATGTTCCAACAAGGAACGGTCTCCAATCTTCACCTGCAACTAGCAACGCTATAAGAGGGGCTGAGCAAAGCGGTAACATAGCCAATCAACGGTTTGCTAGGACATGGTGGGTTAGAGGTTTGACATGGCAATTTGGGAGGCTTGAAAGCAAGTGGTAGGCATCGTAGCATTGGCATAGCAAAAGAGCGAGCAATCTAGCATAGCAAAGATAGTAGTGATTTCGAGGGTATGATCATCTTGCCTGCAAAGTTGTCAGAGTTGACTAGATCCTCGAAAGCAAACTCAACGGGCTCCTCGTTAGCGAACTCGTCTCCCGGCTCTACCCAAACAAGACAAACAAGCAAACGGAACACAATCAACCACGTGCAAAGCTCAAACAATATGATGCAAAGATGGTATGCTATGCGGGATGCGATGTGGGACGCATATGCAAGATTGACAAGGGATGCATGAACCTGGCCTCAACTTGGGAATCCAAGTGTGCCACTGGAAAGATGAGATGAAATCGCTTGAAACGGATATAAAGAACGTCGGAATCAGAGTTACGGTTTGGAAATGGCAAGCAATTCAAATATGGCCACGTTATGCGATTTACAGCAAGTAGCCATCTAAATGCAATGAGATGAACATGCTACAGCATTCAAACATGGCATAAAAATACATAGAAGGGATGCATTCAAGGTGCTTAACAAAAGTCTAGCACTGAGCTACGGCCAATTCATCCATTAACAGGTTCAAACAAGCATGGCAAAAATGCATATGGTAAACAGATTTCAGACTTAGTGAAATTAACACTTGTCTGGAATTTCAAATCAGGTAGCACTCTTCGGAGCATGCAAACTATATGCTACAGGACCTGAACATGGCAAGGTAAAGCATGGCATGGAGCAACTCAAAGATCTTAACAAAAGTCCCTTACTGATCTTGAGCCAAAAGGGATCAGAAAATACAATTGCAAGCATGTGAACATGGCAAAAACATAATCAGTTCTCAGACTTAGTGAAAACTGGATCATGCTGAAAACAGATATCATGTAGGCATGTTTACGAGCTCGATACACTCACTACAGAGCAAGTCATGATAATCTAAGCATACACCCATCAAGAATACACAAAATGCAAGCTAGACATGGCAAGAACAATAGCATAGCATGCACGGATCAACTACAACATCCTCGACAAAATCGCTAACAAGTAGACAATCTGCCCAGATTCACGAAGTAGCAAAAGTAGAGCTCGATTGACTCAAGCTAGGGTGCTCCATAATTGCAAACAAAGACATGGATGGATAGAACACTACAAGATTAACAAAACATCCTTACTGATCATCCTTAAAAGAGGCACGTATCACTAGGAAACAACATGAACATATGGCCATATGAGATAAACAGCTCAAGGACTTAGTGAAAATGCTAAGTCCCTGAAATCAGCATTACCAAGTGCCTCACTTTGCAAGCTTGTGCTAGTCACCACACACATCACAAAAATACATGGGTTGCACCTCTGGAAAGATGGCAAAACCCTTAACAAAACATATGTAGAGCACCAGGGCATATCATGCACACAATAATCATGGAAAAAATGACAAATATCTAAATGGAGTAGCAGATCTGACAATTATCTCAAGTAGCCCTCTTCTAACAGCATTTCGGGCATCAAGATGAACTCAAATGAAAATGATGCAATGGAATGAAATGATGTGCTCTCTGAGGCGAACACTTTTATATGCTATATTCCCAAAACGGAGCTACGGATGAGGAGTTACGATGCGATGAACAGGAGCATATGAATCAGGAAAACGGGGACTTAGTAGAAATTACTAGCCCCAGATCTAGGGTTCACCCGACGCGGAAATCGAGGTGGCCAGATCTTCGCCGGAGTTTTGCCAGATACGAAGAAGGAGGAGGGCGTGGAGAAGGCCGGCGAGGACGGGGCCGGCCGGATCTAGAGCCGGCGCGGCGAGGCGGCGAGGGAGGGCCGCGGGCGCGGTCACCGGCGCGGGTGGAGACAGCGCGCCTCACCGGAGCTGCTGCGGTGGCGGGGTTGCGCGGCGGCCGGCGAGGAGGCAGACAATGGCGGCGCGGCGGAGCGTCGCCGGCGGCCAGGCGACACACGGCGAGGCGCGAGGCAGACGCCTCAGGCGCGGGAGGTAGGCGGCGGCGGCCGTGGGCTCGCGCGGGCCCGCGATGGGCCTGGCGGGCCGCGCGGCTGGGAGGCGCGGGGAGGACAAGTGGCGGCGGCGGATTCGTCGGGGGGCGGCGGCTGGACACGTCCGGTCCGGGATGGACACGTCCGGCGGCTGGAGGTGGAAGAGGGCTAGGGTTTGTACCGCGAATTTTGGGGAGGGGATCACATATTTATAGGTAGAGGGAGCTAGGAGAGTCCAAATGAGGTGCGGTTTTCAGCCACGCAATCATGATCGAACACTCTAGATGATGGAGAGGGTTTAGGTGGGTTTTGGGCCAGCTTGGAGGGGTGTTGGGCTGCAACACACATGAGGCCTCTTCGGTCCCTCGGTTAACCGTTGGAGTATCAAACGAAGTCCAAATGGTACGAAACTTGACAGGCGGTCTACCGGTAGTAAACCAAGGCCGCTTGGCAAGTCTCGGTCCAATCCGGAAATGTTTAATCCGCACACACGAAAGAAAGGTAGAAATGACCACCGGAGGAGAACGAAGCGCCGGAATGCAAAACGGACAACGGGGAAAATGCTCGAATGCAAGAGATGAACACGTATGCAAATGCAATGCACATGATGACATGATATGAGATGCATGACAACGATAACAACACACGGAGACAAAAACCCGAACCCGGGAAAATAAAATAACTTAAGGCCAGAAACGGCAAGAGTTGGAATACATATTGGGAAAATTATATCCGGGGTGTTACAATCTTGCTTAAGGCGTTACTCTGTTCTTATGAACTTAATACTCTAGATGCATGCTGGATAACGGTCGATGTGTGGAGTAATAGTAGTAGATGCAGAATCGTTTCGGTCTACTTGTCTCGGACGTGATGCCTATATACATGATCATGCCTAGATATTCTCATAATTATTCGTTTTTCTACCAATTGCTCGATAGTAATTTGTTCACCCACTGTAATACTTATGCTTTCTTGAGACAAGCCACTAGTGAAACCTATGGCCCCCGGGTCTATTTTCCATCATACAAGTTTCCAATCTACTTTACTTTGCTATCTTTTATTTTCAATCTATATCATAAAAATACCAAAAATATTTATCTTATTATTATCATCTCTATCAGATCTCACTTTTGCAAGTGGCTGTGAAAAGATTGACAACCTCTTTATCGCGTTGGTTGCGAGGTTCTTATTTGTGTGTGTAGGTACGAGGTGACTTGCGCGTGGTCTCCTACTGGATTGATACCTTGGTTCTCAAAAACTGAGGGAAATACTTACGCCGCTCTACTGCGTCACCCTTTCCTCTTCAAGGGAAAACCAACGCAGTGCTCGAGAGGTAGTAGAGCATAGCTCTATTCGTTAAGTCACTTGGGATTTATATCTGTTTATCACTATGAAGAACTTGAAAGATCCAAGAACCAAGATCTATCCCTCAACTACGAGGGAAGGTAAGGAAGTGCCATCTAGCTTTGCACTTGATTCACCATCTGTTTTGAGTAAACTTGCGACACCTACACATGCTATTGATTCTGATAGGTCGCATGTTATTGATGATGCCACTTCTGCTATGCATGACACTTATGATGAAACTACTTCTATGCTTGATACTACTATGCCACTTGGTGAATTTCTTGATGAACAACTTGCTAGGGCTAGAGAGAATGAAATTATTAAAACTGATTGAAAGATCGTGGATGTCGCCTAGAGGGGGGTGAATAGGCATTTTAAAATAATTACGGTTTAGGCTTGAACAAATGCGGAATAAACCTAGCGGTTAATTTGCCAAGCATAAAACCTAAAACAACTAGGCTCACCTATGTGCACCAACAACTTATGCTAAGCAAGATAAGCAACTATGAGATAGCAAGATATATGACAAAGAACAATATGGCTATCACAAAGTAAAGTGCATAAGTAAAGGGCTCGGGTAAGAGATAACCGAGGCACGCGGAGACGACGATGTATCCCGAAGTTCACACCCTTGCGGATGCTAATCTCCGTTTGGAGCGGTGTGGAGGCACAATGCTCCCCAAGAAGCCACTAGGGCCACCGTAATCTCCTCACGCCCTCGCACAATGCAAGATGCCGTGATTCCACTAAGGGACCCTTGAGGGCGGTCACCGAACCCGTACAAATGGCAACCCTTGGGGGCGGTTACCGAACCCTTACACTTTGGCAACCCTTGGGGGTGGTCACCGGTACCCGTCAAATTGCTCGGGGCGATCTCCACAACCTAATTGGAGACCCCGACGCTTGCCCGGAGCTTTGCACCATAATGATTGAGCTCCGAACACCAACAACGGTCTAGGGCGCCCAAGCACCCAAGAGGAACAAGCTCAAGGGTACCAAGCACCCAAGAGTAATAAGCTTCTCAACTTGTAACTTCCACGTATCACAACTAGCAATGATAGAAGAAACGCACTCAAGGCAAAAGCTTTCACGGAGCCACCAAAGAAATAACATAAGAAAGACAAGGTGGCCGTGAAAGAAAGGATATCAATTAGATATGCAACTTCTCTCAAGTGTATAAGATTCTAGGTAGACGAAATCATGATGATATATATCTACAAAGAAGGATGTACACCCGAAATAGTTACAACACGAGGAACAAGATATCCAAAGGGAGGTCATACATATACCAATAAGATATTTGCTTGGAAGCATAGCTCATGGCTAGATATTGGTCTTATTGTATATAAATGAAGTCCACACACGAACAACAAAGACATCACAACTAGCAACAAGAGATCATTGTTGGGATGCTTTGAGAAAGAAAACAAGTATCACAACAATGAATGAATAACATGCCATGATACAACCTACACAAGGTTGATACAAGAAATGTGTGCATGAAGTATATGAAGATACTTGTTACCGAGATAACATTGGAAGGATGTAGTAGATACCAATTGAAGGTACAAAGTAGTTGATCATCCTAGCTTGACTCCAATAAGCACATGGTGAAAACACCTTCCTTGTGAGTGAGCCGAGCATCCAATGCATCTCCACTTGTTCCTAGAACAACAACACAAACAAAATGGTACCCAAACTCATTGGGACCAAAGAGTTAGAGAACCAACAACACATAGGACAAACTCCACATAAATATGTGCATATAGATATGAAACTGAATTTCATGCACATCTCATCCAATTTGAGACTTGGTGGAGTTTCCCCTATATATTGGGTCAAAGAGGGAAAGCATGCCAAAGAAACTACAAGAAGTAAATATGCATGCTCAAGACTTTCAAGAACCGAGACCAAAAGACAGAAATACCAAGCGAAGAAAAGATACCAAATGAATAAATCATCACTTGGAGGATATCCATAATGGATACAACAAGGAATGAGATATCCATTGATATACTCAAATAAGAGACATCAAACTCCCAAAAGAGAGGATGGTTCCAAACAAACCAAGATCTCTACAAAGTTTCATGATGGCATAAAGTACCAAAATGAAAACGGCTTGCCTTCCACCAACACACACTTGAAAACGGCTTGCCTTCCACCAACACACACTTGATAAGGATCGCAAGATGAGTGTTTTATAGAAAATAGGATAGATCCCCCAAGACTAGTGCATTATAGAGAATTTGCATTTGAATACAAAATGCACAAGGTGGGATCACCACTTTCACTATATCTAGAAAACACTAGACAAGATCAAGAAATACACAAGATCCACAAGTGGTATGGAAGACAAAGGGAGTTGATACAAACCTTGGCAAGAGAAAGGGCAAATAAAAGCAAAGGCTAATGTAAAGATGATCAAAAATTTCTACCACACAAGTGAGTACCAATTGTCAAGACAAGAAGTATTTGGGAGTAATTCCCGGTGGTAGATAACAAGGATATCCGACATCATCTTCACACCAAACAAAAATAAAATTGCAACTTGTAGAGCTAACATGCCACCTAGGAACAAGATAATTAACAATATCAACTCTAGGTGACAATATCTCAAATGTACACATTTTCTAGGCTAGTAATATACACATAGCATATTGCTCCCCCATAATGTGATACCAATTAAAGATAGACAAGAGGCAATTAAAGGATCCACAAGAGATCATTAATGGACTATTTAGAATTTGAATTTCTCATGAGAAGACATACCACATAGTGACTAGATAATCTTGAAATGTCAATACTAGATGGTATTACTCATGTACACACATTTATAGGATTGTGAGGTGCACAAAGCACATCACTCCCCCATAATGGGATATTCCATTAATCTCTCATAATAGCCTACTAAGAAATAAACAAGATGCAAAAGGCTCAACACATGACACACACGTACATGATGTGCAAACCAACAAGTTGGAAGCACAACATATACAAACACATGCAAGGAACAAAACCAAAACATGCAAGGGGGCAAGTAACTTTCAATGTAAGCAATTGAGGTACAAGTTACCGCAAGGAGGCACATTGGATATAAGATATAATCTTGATGATTCAATTGACTTGGCTTGAGACAATAAGAATGATGAAGTACCCTTAATTCTTCATAATGTAGCCAAGTCTCCAATGACCTCCAACATCACCTATTTATCAAGTTTGAGCTTGTTGGTCCCCAACCAAGTTGGGTCCTAAGAGGTTAGTCACAATAGGCTTGGCTACCCAAATGGTTCTTTGCTTCAAACCACTTTGAGTACCAACAAACTTGGCAACCACATTGCCAACCTTATCCTTCCCAAGAGAATAGACATCATCAATAATAATTGGGTTGGATAAGTTATCACTAGTGCATGAAGAGGCAAGGTGACCTTTCTCGCGACATAGGTAGCAACGTCTACTCTTCACTTTCTTCTCACTTGATTTCTCAACTTGAGAAGCATAAGCTTGAGTCTTCTTGGAAAGAGGCTTTCCTTCAACTTGAGGTTGAGAATGAGAGTGTACTTGTGGCCGCTTCCCTTGTTGCTTGTCACTAATGGGCTTCTTCTTCAATGGGCAAGATCTAACATGATGCCCTTCTACTTTGCACTTGAAGCAAGCAATCTTGGCCGAATTCTTGACTTGTTCTTGGCCCTTCCTTTTGTTCACCTTGGACTTATTCTTCTTGTTGGAGTTGAATCCAAGTCCACCTTTGTCATTGGGGGATTTTTGCACACTCAAGATTGTTGAGTGTGGATTTCCCTTCATGACTCTTTTCCAAGTCTTTCTTCAAAGAAGTGACTTGGGCCTTGAGCTCTTTGATTTCCTCTACATGGTTAGTCTCAACACAAGTACTAGAGGAAGTATAAGCTTCATCGTTAGAGCAACAAGGCAAAGAAAGCAATTCATCACAAGATGTACCAACATTGTGAGTAGATGAATTACAAGGACTAGCACATGGCAATATAGCATTTTGACTAGAATTAGTGCTAGTATCCACATGAGGCTCACTAGATGTTACCTTAGAAATCATGGCCTCATGAGATATCTTTAGCTCATTATGGGATACTAGAAGATCATCATGAGAGCTTGAGAGCTTTTCATGGTTTTCTTCCAATTTCCCATAATTGCTAGATAGCAACTCAAGTTGAGCCCGAAGCTCAACATTCTCCTTCAATATGGATGCTTCACAAGAGATAGAGTTAGTAGCACAAGCATCATCATTAGCAACAAGAGGAGAAGACACCTTGGCAAGCTCTTTTGAATAAGAAGCTTTAAGTTGAGCATGAGACTCGGTGAGTTTGATGAGCTCACCCTTAATGACCCTTAAGCCATTTTCGAGGTGCTCAAAGTCCTCAAGGAGTTTAGCATGCGCAACTTCAAGCTTAGCATTTTTAGTTTTGAAATCATTGGCCACCTCGAGTGCTCTATCATGAGATTCCTTTATTCTAGATAATTCTAGAGCAAAGGTCTCCTCAAGAGATTCGGATGTGGTTTGTTCATGTTCAAGAGCTTGAGATAGCTCCGTGATCTCATTTGTGTAATCACACTCATGAGCTTCCATTTTCTCAACGGTGACCTCATGCTCCTCTAGATGAGATTCCAACTCCTTAATGTATTTCTTGCCTTCAATGGTAAGAGACATGATTTCCATGAAGTTGGAACGAGAAAGTTTATTTTTGTGAAGAGCTTTAAAAATTATTTCCCCCTTAACTTTTAAGGAGGCAACATCATCATTCTCTTCATCATAATCGACATCATCATCACTCTTGCCATCATCAATATTATCACAAGATATATTGGGATTCAAAGTGGGAGATACCTTTGAAGCCTTGGCCATAAGGTAAAAAGCAACGATGATGATGTAGGATCCCCTGAAGCACCGTTCAAGACCACATCTTGTTCCATGGAGTGTTGGGTTTCCTCTACATTGTTAGCACAACAACTCGAGGAAATAGATACATTTTTATCATGGCAACAAGACATAGCAAGCATATCATCATGAGATTTGAGCAAGCAATTTCTACAAGATATGCAAGAACTTTTAACACAAGCATGTGAAACATTTAGAGTGCTCGAAGTGTTAAAGTCCAAAGAAGGAGCATTGCAATAAGATAGTGATGAAGGATCATCCACAGTAAGCATACTATCATCTTTGCAATGACCAACACTACTCACCATATCATTACCTTGTGGCAAACCACATGTAGGTGAAGTAGAAGAAGTTGAGAAGACTATACGACCGGAGGTGGAGGGAGAACAATCATCCCCACAAATCTTGGACACACCATATTTTTTTTGAAGCTTCGTCCACAACTCATGAGCATCCCGGAACGGCATGAGTTGAAATATAACTACATTGCTCAAAGCATCAAAAAGCACATTAGAAGCTTGAGCATTGAGATAAGAGTTTTTCTCATCCTCTAAAGATAATCTTTGGGGATCCTTTGGAGGAGAAAACCCCATATCTACAATTCGCTCTAAATTTGGGTCCATGACCCTAAAGAGATTAAGCATGCGAATTACCCAAACATCAAAATTTGTGCCATCGAAACTAAGAGTGTCAGAGAATCCTAAATCCCTAGTCGACATCCTTACTCTCTAGGCGGTTAAGCCCAATAAAGAGACACGAGGCTCTGATACCAATTGAAAGATCGTGGATGTCGCCTAGAGGGGGTGAATAGGCGTTTTAAAATAATTACGGTTTAGGCTTGAACAAATGCGGAATAAACCTAGCGGTTAATTTGCCAAGCATAAAACCTAAAACAACTAGGCTCACCTATGTGCACCAACAACTTATGCTAAGCAAGATAAGCAACTATGAGATAGCAAGATATATGACAAAGAACAATATGGCTATCACGAAGTAAAGTGCATAAGTAAAGGGCTCGGGTAAGAGATAACCGAGGCACGCGGAGACGACGATGTATCCCGAAGTTCACACCCTTGCGGATGCTAATCTCCGTTTGGAGCGGTGTGGAGGCACAATGCTCCCCAAGAAGCCACTAGGGCCACCGTAATCTCCTCACGCCCTCGCATAATGCAAGATGCCGTGATTCCACTAAGGGACCCTTGAGGGCGGTCACCGAACCCGTACAAATGGCAACCCTTGGGGGCGGTTACCGAACCCTTACACTTTGGCAACCCTTGGGGGCGGTCACCGGTACCCGTCAAATTGCTCGGGGCGATCTCCACAACCTAATTGGAGACCCCGATGCTTGCCCGGAGCTTTGCACCATAATGATTGAGCTCCGAACACCAACAACGGTCTAGGGCGCCCAAGCACCCAAGAGGAACAAGCTCAAGGGTACCAAGCACCCAAGAGTAATAAGCTTCTCAACTTGTAACTTCCACGTATCACGTGGAGAACTCAAACCGATGCACCAAATGCAATGGCAAGGGCACACGGAGTGCCCAAGTCCTTCTCTCTCAAGTCCCACCGAAGCAACTAATGCTAGGGAGGAAAATGAGAGGAAGAACAAGGAAGAGAACACCAAGAACTCCAAGATCTAGATCCAAGGGGTTCCCCTCACATAGAGGAGAAAGTGATTGGTGGAAATGTAGATCTAGATCTCCTCTCTCTTTTCCCTCAAAAACTAGCAAGAATCCATGGAGGGATTGAGAGTTAGCAAGCTCAAAGAAGGTCAACAATGGGGGTAAAAACGAGCTCAAGAGATAGGGTTCATTGGGGAAGAAGACCCCCTTTTATAGGAGGGGGGAAATCCAACCGTTATGTGCTCAGCCCGCACACGAGCGGTACTACCGCTCCTGGTCCCGGTACAACCGGGACTCACAGTATACGCACAGAACCCTACCAGGCGGTACAACCGGGCGACCAGGCGGTAGCACCGGTTGAGAGGAACAACCGGACCAACCGTCCAGCCACCACTTAACCACTGCATAGGAACAGAAGGGAGTCACCCCTGAGTGCGGTAGTCGAGCGGTACCGGGCCGGTGCAACCGCATGGCCTTGAGCGCTCGGGCGGCTAAGTCCTGAGCGGTAGAACCGCTCCGGACACCGGTGGTACCGGTACGACCGGACCAACCGGGCCACCACCGGCCGAGTACCGCATCAAAACAGAGGCCTGACCGGTACTTGGGCGGTGCCTGGCCGGAACAACCGCCCAAGTCTTTGCTGAGCAAGTTGGCGGTACCACCGCCCGGAAGCAGCGGTACAACGGCTGAGAGCTCCAAGCGGTACTACCGCTGGGGCACGCGGTACTACCGCTGGGACCAGACAAAAACCACTCTCAAGAAAACCAGAACTGCCATAACTTCTGCATATGAGCTCCGAATTGAGCAAACTCAAGCTTGTTGGAAACAAGACGACGAGTAGCATCAAAACAGTGACTGGATATAGTAAGAAGAGGCAAGGGAGGTATGCCAACAAATAGAGGAGTGAAACCTCCAACCGAGAAGAACCGGCAAAACCTCCAACATCGAAAACATCATAGAAGATGCATGTGAACTCCGTTTTCGATGAACTCGAGCTTGTCATCAAGATGACCATAAGCTCTAAGACTCACAAAGAGAACCAAACAAGAACCAAGAAAGATGATGCAAGGATGCAATGGTTTGAGCTCTCTACGAACGATACGATCAAGCTACTCATCGAGAGCCCCCCTTGATAGTACGGCAATCGATCCTATAACCCGGTCTCCCAACTACCATCATGAGACCGGTAAAATAGAAAACCTATCAAGGGCAAACCTTTGCCTTGCACATGTCCACTTGAGCTAGATGATGACAATCTTGACTCCCTCAAGTTGGACCACCTTTCTTGATTGTGTTGACTCGATGAAGACTAGTTGATTGCTCCCCCATACTCCACTATGGGTGAGCCACTCTTCCGCACGTCTTCACAAGTCCATTATCACCACAAAGGATGGCAAGCTTCAAGCATTTGATCTCTTCGTGATGCTCCACTTGAACTTGCACACCGCAACCTAACCCCACAAAGAACTCTCACGAAGACCATGGGTTAGTACACAAAGCGTAATTGACAATTCTTACCATACCATGGGATCACTTGATCCCTCTCGGTGCATCTTCTGCGCTTTGTGAGTTGATCAACTTGATTCACTCTTGACTTAGTCTTGATCATCCTTGAACCTTTCCAATTCTCTTCATTTGAATGATGTCTTGAAGGTAGACATGAATGATCACACAATCTTCTTCTTCAAGACATGCTTGCAATAAGCTCGACTCTCACATGACCAATCTTTGGATAATTCCTTGAATAACACCTTGGTCGACACAAACTCTCCTTGAAACCAACACATGTGCTCCAAGAAAAGCCTATGGACAAAACCTTCAAATATAACTCAAGGCAACCATTAGTCCATAGAGATTGTCATCAATTACCAAAACCAAACATGGGGGCACCGCATGTTCTTTCACTGATAATATTGATGAAAGTGATGATGAAGATTCTCCCCTAGATATGAATTGCCTGTTGTTCCTGAGGGTTATGTTATGGATGAAGAAACTGTTAGAGACTTTCTTGCTTGTAATGATAGAAGTGATCTTAAGAAACTATTAGCTAAGCTGAAAGAAAAATCTCTGAATGCTAGAATGAAATATGATCCTGCTTATGCTACTTCACCTATCTTCATTACTGATAAGGATTATGATTTCTCAGTTGATCCCGATATAATTACTTTGGTTGAATCTGATCCTTTCTACGGCTATGAATCTAAAACTGTTGTGGCACATCTTACTAAATTAAATGATATAGCTACCCTGTTCACTAATGATGAGAAAACTCGCTACTATTATATCCTTAAATTATTTATGTTCTCATTAAAGGGTGATGCTAAGATATGGTTTAATTCTCTTGATCCCGATTGTGTGCGTAGTCCCTAGGATATGATTTACTACTTCTCTGCTAAATATTTTCCCGCTCATAAGAAACAAGATGCTTTAAGGGAAATATATAATTTTGTGCAAATTAAAGAAGAGAGTCGCCCACAAGCTTGGGGGAGGCTTCTCCGATTACTTAATGCTTTGCCTGATCATCCTCTCAAGAAAATGAAATACTTGATATCTTTTATAATGGACTAACCGATGCTTCCAGAGATTACCTGGATAGTTGTGCTGGTTGTGTTTTCAGGGAAAGAACTGCTGATCAAGCTGAATTGCTATTGAATAATATGTTGACTAATGAAAATAATTGGAGACTTCCTGAACCAACTCCTAAGCCAACTCCGAGGAAAAGGGGCATTCTATTTCTCAGTCGTGAAGATATGCAAGAGGCAAAGAAATCTATGAAAGAAAAAGGTATAAAAGCTGAAGATGTTAAGAATTTACCTCCTATTGAAGAAATGCATGGTCTTAATTCATTACCTATTGAAGAAACGCATGGTATTGATAACCCGACACAGGTAGTAAAGGTAAACTCTCTCTATAGATATGATAAAGCTGAAATCCCTCCTGCTAAGTTTGCTAGCCAATGTTTGGATGAATTTGATAACTTTATGGTTAAGCAAGCAGATTTTAATGCTTATTTTGGTAGACAAATGAAACATAATGCTTATATGATTGAACACTTGAGTGATTATATGGCTAGTGTTAAAGGTGAACTTAAACTTATTAGTAAACATGCTTCTATGGTTACCACTCAAGTAGAACAAGTGCTTAAAACTCAGAATGATTTGCTCAATGAATTAAACAATAAGAATGATAATGTTGTTAGAGTTATGACTAGAGGTGGTAAAATGACTCGGGAACCTTTGTATCCTGAGGGCCACCCTGAGAGAATTGAGCAAGATTCTCAGAGAACTAATGTAGATGCACCTAGTCCTTCGAAGAGGAAGAAAAAGAAAAATTATAGGACTTTGCATGCTTCTAGAGAACCTGTTGTTGACACACCTGAGAATCCTAATGATATTTCTATTTCTGATGCTGAAACACAATCTGGTAATGAACATGAACCTAGTGATAATGTTAATGATGATGTTCATGTTGATGATCAACCTAGTAATGATAATGATGTAGAGATTGAACCTATTGTTGATCTTGATAACCCACAATCAAAGAATCAACGTTATGATAAGAGAGACTTTGTTGCTAGGAAGCATAGTAAAGAAAGAGAACCATGGGTTCAGAAACCCATGCCCTTTCCTTCTAAACCATTCAAGAAAAAGGATGATGAGGATTTTGAGCGCTTTGCTGAAATGATTAGACCTATCTTTTTGCATATGCGTTTGACTGATATGCTTAAAATGAATCCTTATGCTAAATATATGAAAATTATTGTTACAAATAAGAGAAAGATACTGGAAGCTGAAATTTCCACCATGCTTGCTGATTATACTTTTAAGAGTGGAATACCAAAGAAACTTGGAGATCCAGGAGTACCAACTATACCATGCTCCATTAAAAGAAACTATGTTAAAACTGCCTTATGTGATCTTGGAGCCGGTGTTAGTGTTATGCCTCTCTCTTTATATCATAGACTTGATTGAATAAGTTGACACCTACTGAAATATCTTTGCAAATGGCTGATAAATCAACTGCTATACATGTCGGTATTTGTGAGGATGTGCCTGTTGTGGTTGCAAACGTTACTATTTTAATGGACTTTGTTATTCTTGATATTCCCGAGGACGATAGTATGTCTATTATTCTTGGAAGATCCTTTTTGAATACTGCAGGGGCTGTTACTGATTGCACCAAAGGCAATGCCACTTTTCATGTTAATGGTAATGAGCATACGGTACACTTTCCGAGGAAACAACCTCAAGTCCACAATATCAATTCTATTGGAAAAATTTCAACAATTACTATTGGAGGTTTTGAATTTCCTCTTCCTACTGTCAAGAAGAAATATGATATTCTTATTGTTGGGGATGTGCATATCCCCGTTGAGGTAACCTAGTGTTATTTGAAAATTCTCCGGTTTCATGATATTCGAAATGAGTTTGTTAACAAGACCTGATCAACCTTGTTAGTGGATTCCTTTTGATGAGAATGAGATGGATGAATTTAGAAAACACAACTCTCTGTACCATCTTTTTACTTTCTGTTATTTATATTAAATAAAGCAAAAATAGTTTTTTGTCTGTTTTCTGAATTATCCGTGTAATAAAAAATACCCCGAAAATAAAAGTTCTCCAAATGCCCTGAAAATTAAATATGATTTTTTCTAGAATATTTGAGAATATCTGGCATTGAAAACACAGCAGGGGGAGCAGCCATGTGCCCACGAGGGTGGAGGGCGCTCCCACCCCCCTGCCTCGTGGACCCCACGTGGGTCCCCTCCACTTGTTCCAGCCACCACACACTCCTTCCTCCCAAAAAAATCACCAACCATCTCAAGCACGAGTTCTAGCTCATCTTGCTGCCGTTTTCGATCTCCAAGCTCAAAGCTCCATTCACAAAACTGCTTTGGGGGATTGTTCTTTGGTATGTGACTCCTCCAATGATCCAATTAGTTTTTGTTCTAGTGCTTTTCTTCATTGCAATTTTTTGCTGCTTAGGTGACCCTGTTCTTCAGCTTGCATGTCAAATTTATATGGTCAAAAGTAGTTTTAATGCATGATATTGCCTCTAGGCACTTGTAGGAGTAGTTGTTATCAATTTTGTTGAGTTTGGTTCACTTTTATTTTGAGTTACTAAAAATTTCAGAAATTTTCAGAGGAAGAAATATGTTTAGGAAAAATATACCAAGGTGGTTCTTCAAGGAAGCAAGGACCCAGACCCGCAATACGCGATGCGGACGATGAACCACCAAGGGACGCTCAAGTGCGGCCTTGTAAATGGTCGTTAGAGGACTTCATGGTTCGAGCAGGAATCAAGGAGGAATTTGAAGCATATGTGCGTAATGCCGATCTTGAGAGTTTCATGGCAGATAAGTGCCGTCGGTACCACTACCTCACTGATTCCTTTGTGAGAAGGTTTGAATTTTCATCATCACGCAATTCTCAAACTGTCCTATTTGATCTTTATGATAAATCTTATACCATGGACTTAGAAGATTTTAACACTGCTTGTAAACTCTCACAGTGGGGTAATGTTAGTGAACCTCGCAAAACTGAATATAGAGATTTTCTTGTTAGTATAACTGTGGTGGAATCTACAGATGTAACACAAGCTACCATAGGGAGCATTCATTTTCCCGCTATAGATTATTTTGCTCTCTTCATAGGAAGGTGCATAAATGGTAAATATGAAGCATATCACATGTGTGTACCTGATCATAGCGTTCTCAGGAGCGCTGTTTTAGGAGATAAACAATACAACTTGGGGCTATTGTTGCACGTAGGTTGCATAATAATAGTATTCATGGAGATTTCTTTGGTGGAATTTATGCAACTCGTATAGCTAACTTTCTTGAGATACCCATACGAGGAGATGATATTGAGTTGCCCCCCTTCTTATCTAGATTATGATGCTATGGTTCGTCATCAGTTTGTTGAGAGGAATGACCAGCCCCTCTAGTACCGACTAATCTTTGATAGATGACACACCTATCACGTCGCTCTCCCTGCTCCCGCTTTCTTTGAATTTCAGACAAAGGGGAGATATGTTATAACCAGGGAGGAGGCGAACGAGTATAAGAGGAGGACGGAGACAGCTCGCCTCCAAGCGGCAGCTCATGAGGCAATAGCTGCTGCATCACAGTACGACCCCAACTACAACTTTGGATATCCACCAGGCCAGCCGTGGCAGTAGACCAACTTAGGCCAAAAGCCTAAGCTTGGGGGAGTATGTATTTCTCACCGACATTACATTCGTGTTCACACACTCATGCTAGTTGTCGGTGCTCATACTTTTTCATTGTAATATCCATGCTAGTTTATTTCCCTTTTTATGCTTTCTTCTTGTGTGTTTGATAAACCTTAAGAAAAAACAAAAAAATAGTTGTAGCTTTTAGTTAGTTTACTTTCTATGCATGTAGTAGTGGTAATTAAAAAAACAAAAGATTTCTTGTTCTTCTTTTGCTTGTTGGGAGCTTTCCCGTGTAAATAGTTTTATTTCTTTTCTTTCCCTTGGGGGTCGAGAGGAGAAGACCGTGATTAAAATGTTGAGTGGCTCTCATATGCATTATTGTTGATCTAACAAAGAGCCCATATTACCTTGTCTTCTCTCTTGAATTGAATGCTTGTAGATTCCAGCTTAGTCCAATGCACATGCACTATTATTATTATCCACACTATTCGGTCGTGCAAGTGAAAGGCAATAATGATGATTATATGATGAACTTATTGAGATGAGAAAAGCTGGTATGAACTCGACCTCTCTTGTTTTTGTAAATATAATTAGTTCATCATTCCTGATTCAGCCTATTATGAAAGAAACATGTTTGCAATGACAATTAGAGATTATAGTTGCTTATGTCATGCTTAATTAGCTAGGAGCTTATAATGGTTTACCTCGCGTGCCAACATGCTATTAAAATGGTTGTGATGTGGTATGATAGGGTGGTATCCTTTTTTGAATGATTCGAGTGGCTCGACTTGGCACATGTTCACGCATGTAGTTGAAACAAAATCAACATAGTCTCTATGATATTTATATTCATGGTGAATTATATCCTACTCATGCTTGCATTCGGTGTTGATTAATTTTAATGCATGTTCATGACTATTGTCGCTCTCTAGCTGGTCGCTTCCCAGTCTTTTTCTAGCCTTCACTTGTACTAAGCGGGAATACTGCTTGTGCATCCAACTCCATAAACCCCAAAGTTGTTCATATGAGTCCACCATACCTACCTATACACGGTATCTACCTGCCATTCCAAGTAAATTTGTATGTGTCAAACTCTAAACCTTCAAATAAACATTCTGTTTTGTATGCTCGAATAGCTCATGTATCAACTAGGGTTGTCTGTATCTTCCATGCTAGGCGGGTTATTCTCAAGAGGAGTGGACTTCGCTCCTCACTCACGAGAAAATGGCTGGTCACCGGGATGCCCAGTCCCATGCTTTATGCAAATCAAATCAAAATAACCGCAAACAAAACTCCCCCGGGACTCTTGTTAGTTGGAGGCACTCATCGTTTCGAGCAAGCCATGGATTGATGCTTGTTGGTGGAGGGGGAGTATAAACTTTACCATTCTGTTCGGGAACCGCCTATAATGTGTGTAGCATGGAAGATATCGAGATCTCTCGGTTGTTATGTTGACAATGAAAGTATACCGCTCAAAACATTATTCATATTTATTTCAAAACCGAGCTCTGGCACCTCTACAAATCCCTGCTTCCCTCTGTGAAGGGCCTATCCATTTACTTTTATGCCGAGTCATCATCCTCTTATTAAAAAGCACCAGTTGGAGAGCACCGCTGTCATTTGCATCCATTACTATTAGTTTACATTAAGTATGACTTGACTGGATCTCTTTTACCATGAATCACAATGTCTAGTCAGTCCTTGATCTTTAAAGGTGCTCTGCATTTATGTTTTGCGGTCTCAGAAAGGGCTAGCGAGATACCATCTTGTTATATCATATTATGATTGTTTTGAGAAAGTGTTGTCATCCGAGATTTATTATTATTGCTCGCTAGTTGATTATTCCATTGATATGAGTAAACATGAAACCTAAATGTTATTGCGAATGTGGTTAGTTCATAATCTTTGCTAAAAACTTGAATGTTAGCTTTACATATTTACAACAACAAGAGCAAACCGAGTTTTTAAAAGTTTTTCTTTATCACTTTCAGTTTATCAACTGAATTGCTTGAGGACAAGCAAAGGTTTAAGCTTGGGGGAGTTGATACGTCTCCGTCGTATCTACTTTTCCAAATACTTTTGCCCTTGTTTTGGACTCTAACTTGCATGATTTGAATGGAACTAACCCGGACTGACGTTGTTTTCAGCAGAATTGCCATGGTGTTATTTTTGTGCAGAAATAAAAGTTCTCGGAATGACCTAAAAATCAACGGAGATTATTTTTGGAATATATAAAAAAAATATTGGAAGAAAGATCCACGTCAGGGGGCCCACGCCATGTCCACGAGGGTGGGGGCGCGCCCTACCCCCTGGGCGCGCTCCCCTGCCTCGTGGGGCCCCTGACGCTCCACCGACCTCAACTCCAACTCCATATATTCACTTTCGGGGAGAAAAAAATCAAAGAGACAGATTCATCGCGTTTTACGATACGGAGCCGCAGCCAAGCCCTAAACTCTCTCTGGAGGGCTGATCTGGAGTCCGTTCGGGGCTCCGGAGAGGGGAATCCGTCGCTATCGTCATCATCAACCTTCCTCCATCACCAATTTCATGATGCTCACCGCCGTGCGTGAGTAATTCTATCGTAGGCTTGCTGGACGGTGATGGGTTGGATGAGATTTATCATGTAACCGAGTTAGTTTTGTTAGGGTTTGATCCCTAGTATCCACTATGTTCTGAGATTGATGTTGCTATGACTTTGCTATGTTTAATGCTTGTCACTAGGGCCCGAGTGCCATGATTTCAGATCTGAACCTATTATGTTTTCATGAATATATGTGAGTTCTTGATCCTATCTTGCAAGTCTATAGTCACCTACTATGTGTTTTGATCCGGCAACCCCGAAGTGACAATAATCGGGACCACTCCCTGTGATAACCGTAGTTTGAGGAGTTCATGTATTCACTATGTGTTAATGCTTTGGTCCGGTACTCTATTAAAAGGAGGCCTTAATATCCCTTAGTTTCCATTAGGACCCCGCTGCCACGGGAGGGTAGGACAAAAGATGTCATGCAAGTTCTTTTCCATAAGCACGTATGCCTATATTCGGAATACATGCCTACATTACATTGATGAACTAGAGCTAGTTCTGTGTCACCCTATGTTATGACTGTTACATGATCGATCGCATCTGGCATAATTCTCCATCACCAATCCAATGCATCCGAGCTTTTCATATATTGTTCTTCGCTTATTTACTTTTCCGTTGCTATTGTCACAATCACTATAAAACCCAAAAACATTACTTTTGCTATCGTTGCCACTACTATCATATTACTTTGCTACTAAACACTTTGCTGCAGATATTAAGTTTCTAGGTGTGGTTGAATTGACAACTCAGCTGCTAATACTTGAGAATATTCTTTGGCTCCCCTTGCGTCGAATCAGTAAATTTGGGTTGAATACTCTACCCTCGAAAACTGTTGCGATCCCCTATACTTGTGGGTTATCAATAAGACGCACCAGATAATGTCACAATTCGATGTGACGCCCATGAGGCATATTTAAAAAGCCATACCTCTTCGATGAAGGTTCGGCTGTGTTATCGTCTGCCTTCCTCTTCGACGACTTGTTCGGCGCGGGCGCCGTGCTCTTACGAGATGCCTCTGGTGTAGCATGGCGCGTCGAGTGCCTCCCCTTTGGAGCACGAGACAGTGCAGTGGGTGAGGTACAGTGAGGAAGCTCTTTTGGAGGAGATGTCTCCTGATTACTTACATGTGAGGCAGGAGGGAGGCCGGGATAGTCGGCAACGATTGGCACTACCGTGCCATCATAGCTCGCCTGGTAGAATACTCCCTCCTCAAGCTCTACAAATATGTCCGGATCCTCTTAGTATCCGGGGTCAAGGTCCCGGTTATGGTTCTCCGGCTGTGGAGCGGGGCTATAGATCCCCGCTATAACATTCCGCCATTCCTATTGCAAATCGACGGGTTAATGCCAATTAAACATGACTCAGGGAGAGGGTTGAGTAGAGTGGTGGGATTAAAACTCACCCAGCTAGGAGGATTGTACATAGAAAATCCTTCCCGGAGCGTAAGACGAGTGAACTCCTCTTTCTCCCCTTTATACGGATCGGCCAGTATTGCGGCCAGGGTGGTAAGGGAATACGGACCCTTTCGTCCACAGCGCGAGGTGTCGTCTTCCCCATTTGTAGTGCCACATGGGAAGCCCCCTGAATTGGAGCGGCTGAACACCTCGCGCTATGGAAGTGGCCATTACCTCGATTATTGATAATCCGAATTGGATGAGTGTCCTTATCTTGCCCATTAATTGTTGGACTTCCGCACTATCTTCCTCCTCGAGGCTCCGAGGGCGCCAGCTGTGGTGTTTCTTCAATGGAGCACTGGTAAATTCAGGAAGGCCCATTCGGACTGGGTCTGGGAGAGCGACATCCTCAATATAGAACCACTCCGAGGGCCACTCTTCGGACGCCTTCTTTGGCGTGCCAGATAAGTATTCGGTCCCAACTATGCACCATATTTCAGCGCCCCCACCTCAAATATAGATCCCTTTTGGGAGCGATGGACGAGGCAGAACAATTTCCTCCATAGCTCGAAATGGGCCTCGCAGCCCAGGAATAGCTCGCAAAGAGCAACGTAGCCCGCGATGTGCAGAATGGAGCCCGGCATGAGATTGTGCAGTTGGAGGCCGTAGTACTCCAGAAGACCTCGAAGGGAGGGGTGGATTGGAAACCCGACGCCTCTTATTAAGGATATAAAGCACACTAGCTCCCCTTGGCTGGATTGGGGAATTTTTCTGCCAGGGCTTCGCCCGTAAAAGAGGTCAATCCTGCCCGGACAGGGACTAGATCCACGGGGGAGGGGGGATCCCTGTGTTTGAAGCTTACTTAGCTGGCCATGGGATACTGAGCATTTCCCCCAATCGCCTTTTTCGGAGCCATGGGGGCGGGAGGAAGAACTGGGAACGCTAGCCATGCTGGAATGGTTTCTCCTAGCAAGCTCTAAGGATTTTCCGCTCGATGTGGAATGGGATCTGAGATCCAGTCCCTTTAAATAGACGCCCTTCTTGCATGGCCAGGGTGTTATGTGCAAAAAGTACTCTGACCTTTCGTGTTTTCTCGACACGTGCAAACCGAAGCGGTGGAGGCGCAGAAGCCAATGGGTACGACATTAAATGGAAAGCCGAGTATGACTCTTTGGATCAGACGCTTTGAAGTGTTCGGAGGAAGAACCCGCCTTACAATGCCGAAGACTATCAGCGCGCCGGACACATCGTCATTGAAGCCTGGTTCGGGGGCTACTGAGGGAGTCCTGGATTAAGGGGTCCTCAGGCGTACGGCATGTGTGACATGGGTCGGACTATTGGGCCATGAAGATACAAGATAGAAGACTTTCTCCCGTGTCCAGATGAGACTCTCCTTTGCGTGGAAGGCAAGCTAGGCGTCTGGATGTATTATTTCCTTTCTCTGTAAGCGACTTTGTATAACCCTAGGCCCCTCCGGTGTCTATATAAACCGGAGGGTTTAGTCCTTAGGAACAATCATAATCATACGTGTTAGACATCTAGGGTTTAGCCATTACGATCTCGTGGTAGATCAACTCTTGTAATCCTCATATTCATCAAGATCAATCAAGCAGGACGTAGGGTATTACCTCCATCAGGAGGGCCCGAACCTGGATAAAACATCGTGTCCCCTATCTCCTGTTACCATCGACCTTAGGCGTATAGTTCGGGACCCCCTACCCGAGATCCGCCGGTTTCGACACCGACACGCGCCGCGCGCCCTGGTGGGTGTGCCCACCTGGTGGGCCCCCTATGATAGTTATTTGCTCCATTATTTTTCATATATTTTAAAACAATTCTCCGTAATTTTTCAGCTCATTTGGATATGTGCAAAATAGGTAACTCCGACGTAGCTTTTTCAGGTCCAGAATTTCAGCTGCCGCCATTCTCCCTTTTTTGTGTAAACCTTGCATATTATGAGAGAGAAAAGCATTATAATTACTCCATGAAGCATTATTATGCATAAAAACATTATAAATTACAGTAGGAAACATGATGCAAAATGGACGTATCAATGACCTTTCACAATACCACCACAAACTCTTGCAACCGTTTTGTTTACTCCTTAACAACTTGTAGGCACACTTTATAAATCTCCACAAGAGACAAAATCAATTCCCCCGCGTCCCCTGTGGGATCGATACTATTATTTTAAAAAGCTACAGCCAAACCCTGTGCACTTGCAAGCTATCAATGACCGATGACACAAGGTGTTGCATGATGTTGCGATACAAGTGGGGGATGGGGGCACAAATGCTATAAAGGGACGGTGTTGTTGCAGGCTCGGGCACTGGTTGCAAGGGGCATGCAGGGCCGACATCCGAGGATGAGAAGGATGAGTCAGTCGATATTGCAGTGGCAGGGGATCTCATATGCTTCACATAGCAGGTTTGGATGTCACATGTTTATGCGTGCGGGCGTTGTAACCGTGTGGAGGACGACATGGTTCATCTGCTTCATAGGTGCGATCCAAGGGCATGATCTAACTGCCAGCGACCCAACTAATTCTGGCACAAATCGGCCAACTAATACTTAGCGTGCTCCCTCAAAAAAAACTAATACTTAGCGTGCCCTTTGTTTTGTCGAGAAGAGTAAGGGGATTTCTTTTAATTAGTATTGAAGGCAACAAGGAGGTTGTTTAATAAGAAAAAACCATAGAAGTAGAGAGAAACCAAAACGAAGCTTATTGCCATGAAAAAATAGGGAGCGGTGTACTATTACCATCATGAACACTACAGTTCCAAATGTAAGTAAAAGAGCCAGTCCACATTTGTCTCTACCAAACAAACAGAAAGTTCTGGCCTTACTTATTGTGACCTTATTCTTGTATAAGACGAAATGTAACCTTATTTTGCGTGAAAACGTTATCTTAAGCTAATCCCACATCAAGCTCAATTGCATCATCTGCCTTTTTTAAACTATGAGGGAAAATTGCATCATCTGACTAACACCACCACGAGGAAAGTTTCATCCGAGAAAAGAACACACCACCACGAGGACACAACGGATATACACAAAGGCAAAGATGGCACTGAAATCCTTTTTTTTTTCCTCCCGGGCAATGTGCAAGCTTCGAACTTTCAAGCGAAAAAAGGGAACGGTCCAGTCTAGTTCACTGGGCCATCTAGGCATATGGGGCATTATGGGCTGGTATCTTCGCATTGGGCCTCAACTTCAAGCCCTCACAAAACGGCTGGTCAGCCGGAAGCGCAGAGGCAGCAGCTCACGAGGCGCAGCTGCTGGTTCGTTTAGTCCCACCTCGCTCGCGGGGAGCGGTGGAGTCGCTCGACGAGCCTATAAAAGGAGGCGGAGGGCCGCACAACAACTCATACCTTTCTCGGCCTTTTGGCTAAGATCAAGTGTAGTATCGGCAAAATTGGTAAATCTGACCTTAAAACGAAAGTATCTGTTTTTAATCAGTTTAATGTCTGATATGTGGACCATGTGCCTATAACGATATTAAATTTATTTCTTTTGGGGAAAGGCCCACCACAGTGGCTTGCCACTTGGGCCTTCATGTGTCGCCCGGGCGTTGCACTGCTGCCCGGGCCCGGCGCGCCACAATTAAAGATTTTTTTCCTGTGCACAAAGAAATTGCGTACGTGCACCGTATTAAGAGTTGCTTCGCGCAGCCTTCGAGTTTAGACATATTTCAAGGACTGGACTGCACATAATTCGCATCACGTGCACCAACTAACAGGGTTGTTAGATGTGTCATGCTTGGTCAAGTTAAGCATAAAATAATTACTTCCTCTGTTTCTAAATATTTATCTTTTTAAAGATTTCAAATAGTCATCACATACGAATGTATATAGATATATTTTAGAATATAGATTCACTTATTTTACTCTGTATGTAGTCATCATTTGAAACCTCTAAAAGGACAACATACGACTGTATGTAGACATATTTTAGAATGTAGATTCATTCATTTTGCTTTGTATGTAGTTACTTGTTAAAATCTCTATAGAGGCAAATATTTGAGAACGAAGGAAGTAGGAGTTACAGCGAGCCGTTTCCGGGGAAGCACTGGCCGCATCACGTCGTTGGCTTTTTCAAATCCATGCCCAAAAACAACTTCAAGGAACGGAATCATATCACGTCTTGTCAAACCCATGCCAACTTAGCTTTGCGGTACAAGATTAGAAGCCACAAGTTTAAAGCCGAACCACAGCATACGTGTTTGGTTCGCCCGTAATTGTCATCCCATGGGCATCGTTTCCCTTTCAGAACAAGGAACCCCAAAAAGAACAGACAGTTTGCTAGCCGCTCCTTGCACGACGACTGATCCAAATGTGCTAATCCACGCATCTAACATGATGAAAGGGCTCAGCAGGCTCATCGTATACAAATTGTACAAATAGTGTCGTGTATGTAGCATTGCTCAAAAAGAACACAAGCATCACTTTTGTCGCATGAGACTTGTGAGTTGTGATAGGGCTCGTGCGTGGGGCATGATTGACAAGGATTATGCAACATCTGCATTATGTCTGTGCAGTGGCCGAGATTGAGCCGAAATCATGAAAGGGGGGAGGGGGGGGGGCATAATTGCTTTTAGCTGGTTTTTAGAGATGTTTACTTCTGAGCTTGGGGGGGGGGGGGGGGGGGGGGGGGGGGGGAGGCATGGCACACGTTGCCCCCCCCTGAAGCTCCGCCAGTGTGTGCGTGAACCAAGCATGGTGGGTTTAGGTGTCATGCTTGGTGAGGTTAGTTATGAATTCTCGAGCTGCTCAGGTCCCTTAGCTTCCCTTCGGTAGTGTCGCCCGCCGGAGTGGGGATGGGAGTGGAGCCTGGGTTTGATGTACAAGGTAGTGTTATCTTAGTTATGTTATTGGCTCTTGTCGCGTGTGTGACCGACGCTATGCGGTGATTTGGTTGCATGTTGTGGAGAAGCGGCGCGCCACTACTTGTGAGTGGCGTGCGGTGCTGGAGATGCACTTTCCTAGCTCCTGTTTCATATATGTGTGTGTGTGCGCGCGCGCGCACGCCCATAGGGGTGTGAGGGGGGTGCTGTTGGGGTGGGGTCATGCGACGACTTTGAAAATCAAGTCGTTCTTTGCGATGGATCTCAAGGTATTTGGAGGTGTTCCGCCCCTGTCTTGTTGCCACCATGATGGTGAAAAAGGTGAGAATGATCTGAATCTAAGCCAAGCCCAAGGATCTATTGTTGTCATCGGCTCTCATCATCAACATCTTATGCTTCTGTTTCGACCTTCGGCACGAGAGCTTCGTATCAAACACAATATTGTCTTTGGCGAGCGATTTGGGTGGCTTGAATCTAATGCAACCCTCAAATGGATTTGAGGGCAAATCCCAACGGCCATATTCAACCCTCTGATGGCAGGCCCTTTTTCCCTTGGCATGTGCTGGCAAGGTTGTGTTTGGAGATGGTGGCCAATCCATCTCAGGTGAGGTCACCTTCAACAAGGTCGCCCAAACCTTCATGATTTGACTGTGGTTTGGTTTCTTTTTATGGGGTGTTGAATGTAAAACAAGAGGATTTGATTGCAATTTCTTATTTTGTTTCTCTAGCAGTCCACCCAAAAGAAAAACTAAAACAAATCAAGACGGAGGCAGGCAGCGAGCGGGACAGCTGGAACGAACGAATCAGTATCTTTCACTTAGCGGTGGCAGGTCTTATAATTTCATGAACTTTAGATCTGACGGCTGCAGACTCCTGGGCTATACTGCATCAACGGCTGTAACAATTTGAGTGTTGTGGCTTCATGAGAATGCAGGGAAATTACCTAGTGGGGTGCTCCTATTTAGATATAGAAGATGTGTTTATCACTAGTAATTAGCGCTTATTATTAAAAGAAATCCCTCAACTAGTTTTTATTTTTTTTGTCTCTCTTTATTAGTGCACATAGATAGCCATCACAGATGCACACAAAGGCAAAAGAGAAAAAGAAGATAAAACAACTCTAGTTGAGCTCCAACTATGGCCTCTAGAATAGGAAGGGAAAAACCCCATTACATAGCCCCTTGCAATTGGGGCCTCTTCTACATGGTCCTCGTAAGATAGTTGGCAAGGCGGAAAGAAATTCCATGTTATGCCCCCAACACCTTCCTGTCCTCCCATGTGTCAGCGGTCATGTAGTCACTGTGCTCCTCTCTCATCGTCACGTGCACCACCTCCAACTATTCTCTCTCCTCCATTCCCATCCCCTCGACAACCTGCCTCGTCTTTAGCCGCCCGACCCCTGCATCTGAAACCCTACCTCAGCCCACATTATGTCATCGTCCACCTTCATCCTTCTCGATGCGGTCTCTCATTCTGCATCCTTGACGCTGTCTCACCTCCTTACGCACCTCCGCAACACCGCTGTCCACCTCTGGCATCCCTGAGTCGGAGCTCTGCTTCGTCCGCCTCCGGCTGTCCCAAAGCAAGACCGCTCTCCGCCACATCCTAGTGCTGCCCAGCGGTGCAACGCTCTACTGAGCATTTGGTGAAGATGAAGGAAAAATGAAAATGCAAATTAAACAACAAGCTAATGGTATCTGCGCTCAATGCAAAAGTGAGCACACAACACAACATACCGGTTAAAAAGATATATGATCTACTGCCTCCTTCGGATTTACTAGGCTTGCGGGTATCCTAGATTGATAATTTAACCAGCAAGTAATAAATCTCAAAATGCATACCACTAAAAGTATATCATTTGAAGTTTATAATACTCCGTACAAGTTATACTATGTTGATTAAATTGTTATTACTATAGAAATACACACAGGCCTAATAAAAACGGAAAAGAGGTAGTGTCGCTGAGTTGGTGTTTTTTTCTCTTCATCCCTGTAAATGGAGCAGCTCATTTTGCTTTGGTGTGGTTAGATCTCAGTCGACTGAGATTTAACTAAGTCAAGTGATATAATATGGAAGAAGAAAAAGAAAATGCCAAGATTTTTTTTTGCACGGATCTCAATATAAAACCTCACAGGTATAGCAGCAAGACTGTTTTGCTTTCGAGGGCTTAAAATATGGAGCTAGCTCCGGAGATGCTCTGGAACCTCGTTAATTAACGTGGGACGAGAAATTTTTTCGCCTACGTTTAAAAAACAATGATGTGAGTAGCCAAGACATGTCAAGCACGGCGGCCACCTGCCGCGGGCGACCATCCCCATCCCCAACCCGTCCCCGACCCGAGCCGCAGGGCACGCCCGCCGCACAGCGGCCGCAGCACAGGTGTCTTCCGCCCCGCCAATCCGCCACCCCCACCCACCATTACGTGACGGGCGACCTTTCCAGGAGCGGCCCGCCCCCGCAGCTCCACTGTCCGTGACCGCGACCGCCAGGAGCCAGAGTAAAGCAGAGGCGCTCGTCGTCGCCGCGATTCGCCACTAGACGACTCGCATTGCCAGCCGCTCAAGCCAAGCGAGCCCCTCCATGATCTCCCCGGGAGCCAGATCGCAGCTCCGCCTAATCTAATCAGAGAGAGCATCTCCCTCCCCATCATCGTCTGACGGGATCTCGGGGCCGGAGCACCGGCCCGCCCATGGTGAGTGAGCGCCGCCGATTTCTTTAATCGCTTGCTGGGGAGGTTATTCTTATTCTTCTTCTGCTGGTAGGTGGTAGTACTTACCAGGCGGGATTGGGCTTAGCTTAGCTTTTTTTAGCTCGTCCTCTTCCGCTCCCTGGATCAACCCGCCATGGTGGCTTGGTGAGCTTAGTTGGCTTCTCTTTCTTTTGCTGCTCCTTTTTCCTTTTCATTTCGTTTGCGTGCTGAGTGGGTAGTTTCTTGAACTGTCCTCTGTCCTTGGCGCCAATTTCGCCGGATTCCTAGTACAGCTCTCCGTCTTGACTTGCTCCAGCTGAGCTTAGCTGAGAAGAGGATGTGCTCTGCTTTGGCAAACCTTCCCGAAATCATCTCGTGACAAAACATGGGAAATTTCTGGCCATGCTGCGCCAAATTGGGGATGGAATCTGGCGCCCGCGAAATGCTGGACTTGTCCCAGCGAACCTCTGTTTCTTTCTTGATTTGACACATGTAGCCGCGAGCCTGCTCATTTTCCGCAAATTTCCAAATTCTATCTCTTTACAGTCTGATAAGGCATCCTTTCTTCCTTCTCCTGCCGCAGCGCGTGCCAGCCGGAGCGGATGAGCGGCGGCAGCATGGCCATGGGCGCGAGGAGCAAGCACCATCCCAAATCTCTGGCCCTGCGCTGCTACTGCTACGCGGCGAGCCACCGCTCCCTGACCCTGCTGGTGTGGTGCCTGGCGGCGCTGCTGGTCCTTCTGAACTTCCACCTGCTCGTCACCCACGGCAAGGATGACCAGGGCGGCAGGCCCCGCGAGATCCACCGGGCGATCCTCAGGGAGCTGGAGGTGGTGGAGGAGGAGAGGTTCCAGGTGACGCCCGCCCGGAGCCGGAGGAACCCGCGGGCCGTGCGGCGCAAGGGGGAGCACACCAAGCCGCTGTCCGTGGTGGACGAGTTCCTGGACGAGTCCTCGGCCGTGCACGACATGTTCTTCCCGGAGCCGAGGACGGCCATCGATCCCGTCCACGGCGGCAACGACAGCATGTACTTCTACCACCCCGGGAGGGTGTGGCTCGACACCGACGGCAAGCCGATCCAGGCTCACGGAGGCGGCGTGCTGTACGATGAGAGGACCGAGACCTACTTCTGGTACGGGGAGAACAAGGATGGCAAGACTTACAAGGCTCACAGCAAGGGTGCTGATCGAGTAAGTCGAACTGTTCTGACGCTCTGAATATTTTCTGTTATCATTTGTATGTCACTCCTGAAGAGCTTCCGTATCATTTTGGTGGATTAATCAGAGAACATACATTATTGCAGATTTGCCGTACTCGAAACGTACCCCTAACTGAATTTAGAGCCAGACATTGCATTTACATTTATTTGCTCTACTCTTCACTAATGCATCAGACAATATGTACAGAAGCAGAATTGATCAGCCCTCTTTTAGTGCACATGAGCCTGATATACGTGTGAGTAGGCCTAGCAGCGTAGTCAAATTGTAAACAAAATGGGTGGGAAATGATCAAGTATATTTTGTGTCACTACACCAGTCCTATGCCTGGCTGCAAGATTAAGGAAAACATGCCAACAGACGGACTACACTATTCTCAGATAATCAAAATCTGTATTCCTGTATACAAGATTCAGTCGATGGAGTTGGCAATATCATTCACACACAACAAAAATTGTATAATTCTACAAACGTTTTAGTAAGCCTATTTCCCTTTTTCTAAATACCGTTGCAAGGGTTTCAGTACCTGTGGAGTAGTGTGTGCTAATGCATGCATCTAATTTTTTCTAAATGCATCTAGATTCTGTCGCTGAGGCCCAGTTGCTAGGGGACATGTTGGAAGTAATTTTCGGTTCTGAAGGTAAGGACGTTACCCGGGCTGCGTGAAGGCAAGTCACTAGAAACGTAGGTTAATGTAGTATAAATTTTAGGGATAACAAATAGATAATATCTTCGATACCTTATCATGTGATAATTGTTTGGACATTTTTGGTCTGATGCTATTCGGTTGCATAAAAGAATACTCTGTGTCCATTCCTAGTTATTTTGTTTGAACATTTTAAGCAAGAAGACACAGAATGCCTGCGCATCATCTAGAAAAACCGTTATTCAGTGTCAAGTTGTTGCAATCCAGTGTCAGCAGAATTAGATGGCAGATACATGATTGTGCAGTCAAGTATCAATAGAATTAGAAAGACAATGCTTGTGCATTTTCTAAGAAGACTATTGTAGGTTTTTCAAGAAGTTAGGGAGTTACTTTTTTCCTTTTGTGGGAAACAAGTTAGGCAGTTGGTTTAGGAAATTTACCATGATCATAGTTCTTTCGTTTAACGAACCCAAGGGGACCGCAATAGTGCCACACAGCATCTAATACTATCAACTAATCAATTTTAATAGGAATTTGACACTGGATTTCAAAAATTAAGAAAATGTGCAGTTCTGATTTGGTGTGAAACAATTTTTTCTAGACCATCAAGGATTCCTGGTTAGAGCTTTACTTACACATCCTTACAGAGTACACATCTATAGACCATGAAAATGCACCACTATGTAGACATACACTTGCATCTTGCTTCGGACATACTCCCTCCGTTTACTATTATACGATCTTCTAACTTTTTTCTGATTCGGATGTATATAGACGCATTTTAGTGTGTTTGTTCATTCATTTCAGTCCGTATGCAGCCCATATTGAAATATCTAAAACATCTTATAGTTGTGATCGGAGGGGGTACATAATCTAGTGATGTTCAGTTGAACTTGCTATGTCATTTGTTGCTTGTGACATACTACATAAGTTAGTGATGTTCAGCAGTTGAACTTACCATGTCATTTGCTGCTATGTTTTGTCATGCCATTCTGACCAAGATAAACTACCTCCCAGGTTGACATTGTTGGAGTGAGTTGCTATTCTTCGAAGGACCTGTGGGCATGGAAAAATGAAGGGGTCGTGCTCCGCGGCGAGAAAAAGAACGTGACACATGACCTCCACGTATCCAACGTCCTGGAGAGGCCGAAGGTGATCTACAACGACCGGACCGGCAAGTACGTGATGTGGATGCACATAGATGACGCTAACTACACCAAGGCGTCGGTCGGCGTGGCGGTCAGCGACTCCCCCACAGGCCCGTTCTCCTACCTCTACAGCAAGCGGCCGCACGGCTGCGAGAGCAGAGACATGACCATTTTCAAGGATGACAACGGGAAGGCCTACCTGATATACTCATCCGAGGACAACAGCGAGCTCCACATCGGCCAGCTGACCGACGACTACCTCGACGTGACCGACGACATGAGGAGGTTTCTCATCGCGCAGCACCGGGAAGCGCCGGCGCTCTTCAAGTTCGACGGCACCTACTACATGATAACCTCAGGGTGCACGGGGTGGGCGCCCAACACGGCGCTGGCTCACGCCGCGACGTCGGTCATGGGGCCCTGGGAGACGCTGGGGAGCCCCTGCGTGGGAGGGAACGAAATATTCCGGTCGACGACCTTCTTCTCCCAGAGCACATTCGTGCTGCCACTCCCAGGCCTGAGAGGCTCCTTCATCTTCATGGCCGACCGGTGGAACCCTTCGGAGCTGCGGGACTCGCGCTACGTGTGGCTGCCGCTGACGGTGGGCGGGGTGCCGGATGAGGCCGCGGACTACAGCTTCATGTTCCCGCTCTGGTCCCGGGTGTCGATTTACTGGCACCGGCGGTGGCGGCTCCCCGAGGGGTGGACAGATTCTTGAAAATTTGAAAGTTTGAGTTGCTATACGTTTGTTACACATGATAGATACGGGTTTATTGACATTCGACACACAGTGGAGGGGGTGTGTTGTATAGGTCAGATGTAGATGCTAGCAGAGTTGTAAATGTGCAGTTTTGAGATTGTTCTCAAGTCACATAAGTATGCTTGTGTCCCCTGTGAATAATGTGGCTGCACCTTCAGTCTTTTTGCTTGTGGTGTGGTATCTGAATCGTGTTGACAAACTTGACAGGTATATGTATCTGAATGCCTGTAATCCATATCGGTTCAGGTTCAGCACTGCATCGGGGCAATCAGTTGCACCTGGATATACTACAGAGTGCGGCAGAACTGTGGATTATATATAAGCAACTCAGCATCAATGTTTTTCATGCAGTTGACTGTAGTAAAAATAAACTTGGCGTGGGTCCACCTTGACAAAAATCACGGAGAGGCGATTAGGGGGCGATCGCAAGGCGACCGCCGCCGACTCGCTAGGGTTAGGGTTTTTGCAGTGGTGGTGAGGATTCCGGTGGTTCGAGAGGGACGACGGCGATCCCTGTTCGGGCTGATTGGATTGGGTGCTTGACCCCGTGGTTTTTCCATGGCGGAGAGAAGCGGCAAGGGTGGGATGGAGACCCATGGGTCGAGGATAACCCCCCGTGCGACGGAGAAGAGTAGGGCCTCTAATGCGACGGCCATGAAAACGCTGGCGCAAAGGACGACTCCGAAAGGATTGAAAGATAGGGAAGATGGCGTCCGCAGGGAGAAGCAGAACTTCATCGACGCCCCCGACAGAAGGCAAGGAGTCAGCGGAGGCAGCGGGACTTTCAGATCGGATGGGTGGGCTAATTCTTACAGAGAAGGAATCATCCGGTTTTGTTTTCGGTGGAAGCAGGAAGGAGTTGCCTAAGGCTACAAAGTGGTCGGTCATTGGAAAAGCTTTCACTCCCAGGCCAATGAACTTCAAAGCCCTAGAAAAATCTATGCAGAGAGCTTGGGGCCTCCACAAGGAAGCAAAGTTCAGCGATATTGGGGGGAACAAATTTGTGGTACACTTTGGAAGTGAGGGTGATTGGAAGCATGTGCTTAATGGAGGACCGTGGCAGTTTGATTTCAATGTGGTTGTGTTGAAGGAGTATGAAGGTAATACTAGGCCGTCTGAGATGGTTTTTGATTCAGTGGAGGTTTGGGTTAGGGTTACTGACCTTCCCCTGGATAATAGAACAGAGGCTTTTGGAAAGGCCTTAGGGAACTGGCTAGGTTGAGCGATACGGGTGGACGTGGGGAAAGATGGATCAATTAAAGGAGCGCACCTTAGGGTTCGCACAAAGCTGTCCATCTTCGAGCCCCTTGTGAGGGGTTTCAATTTGAAGGAGACAGAAGACGATCCTGAAGGAATATGGTACGACTTTGCTTATGAAAAAATCCCTCACTTCTGTTTTGATTGTGGAAGGCTTGTTCATGGTCCAGAAGGGTGTGTGCCCCCTTTGTAGTCAGATATGCAATGGGGAGAGTGGCTCCGTGCATCACCGGGGCGATCTTCCTCTTTCAAGGACGGGGTGCAGAAGGGAGGGGGCCAAAACAGCCATAGTTTCAACAGTGCTCCCTCGAACGAGAGCAATGGTGAAAGGAGGAGATCTGGTTTTGTCCGAGATATCCCTACAAAGAGAAATCTGGATAGGGACTTCAACGTGTCGGCTGATTCCCGCACTGGCGGCAGCGAGAAGAGGATGAAGAGGAGGTAAACATCCCGAATAAGCAGCGGCACTGGCCGGCTGCGGAAAAGGGAAAGGAGAAGAGGAACTGGCAGGGGGGGGAAGGAAGAGATGAGATACGCACAAAGGATCCGAGCGAAGACTTGGAACGAAGAAAGGAGAAGGAAATAAGGAGCGAGCTAAAGAACAGACATATGGATATGAGACAAGAACTAAGGAAGAGATATGTGGCAAAGAGCTATGATGGAGCAGGGTGTTCGGGACAATACTTTCAGAGAGAGAGGCGCCCTGGGTATTATGTGAGGAGAACGAGGGATGAGTTTGAGTATCAGCCAAAGAAAAACTATGATCACAACTATCCCACTAGCAGGAAGAGGGCTCCAAAACAAATGTGGGTGGCAAAGGGTGACATGAACCAGCATGACAGCCAGGGAAATTTTATTCGGGCCACGAGGCTGAAGATGGACTCGGTGTTTGATCGAATATCTGAGAACGAACGCTTTGTTTTTGACTGTATCTCAAAAGCTACTGATGGATTGACGGACCCTGCAAGAGCGCAGGGCCGCCGGGAACAATGATCGCCCTAGCCTGGAACTGCCGAGGATTGGGGTTGGACTTGGCAGTGGGCGAACTACGAGACCTGATTAGGTCATACAACCCAGCGGTGGTGTTTTTATCAGAAACAAAGAAGAGGTCAGGGGCAATGGAGAGGCTCAAGTGGAGCATGGGGTTCAGACAAGGGGTAGCGGTGGATTGCAAAGGTAAAAGTGGGGGACTAGCACTATGGTGGAGGGATCACGTTGATGTTACCGTGCGGCCGTGGTGCCAATATTACATAGATGCAAAGATTGTGTATGAGGGAGTCCCGTTTAGATTCACTGGAATCTATGGGGAGCCTAGTGTTGAAAAGAGAACAAAGACATGGGATGTGCTTCGGTACCTCCGAGCACAAGATGATCTGCCGTGGCTCTGCGCGGAGGACTTTAATGAGGCACTCCGAAAAAATGAACAGCAGGGTGGTAATCATAGGTCTCTGAACCAGATGGCACTTTTCGAGGAATGCTTGTCCGACTGCGGGCTAGCTGATTTGGGATTCTCAGGATACCCTTTTACTTGTAATAATAAACGGGATGCGAACGACAATATCCAAGTTCGACTGGACCGGGCGACATGCAATGCGGAATTTGCGCAGATTTTCCAAGCGGTCGAAGTGCAACATATTATGACGGAGGAGTCGGATCACCAAGCGCTACTTATCAAAGCAATGACAACTAATGTTGAGAAGAGGAGCCAGGGTCAGAGAGCGTTTCTATATGAGGCTGCATGGGCAAGACATGAGGGGTATGAGGACATGATCGCTGCTGCATGGGGTGAGGCCCATGCGGCCAATCAGCACGACGGGGAACTTGAGACTGCATGCAGTCGGCTGCGGACCGCTTCGATGGCCATGCAAGAGTGGAGACGAAGGGTTTTTGGCTCAATTAAAAAACAGATTGCGCACTTGAAAGGACAGCTTGTAGATGCTAAGGAGCGAGCTGCAAAGTCAGGTTACAGACAAGAAGTGAAGGAGATTGAAGACCAGCTGCATGAGCTATATGAGAGGGAAGAGGTGTATTACAAGCAAATATCAAGGGTTGAATGGCTAGCAGAGGGTGACCAAAACACACGGTACTTCCAAAATAGAGCCTCGCATCAGAAAAGAAAAAATACGGTAAAGGCGCTAAGGAAGGAAGATGGGTCAAAGTGTACAGATGATGAGGGTATGCACATGATGGCCGCTCAATTCTACGCCAACCTCTTTGCTTCTGAAGGGTCGACGGGCAGTGACAGGGTGCTACAGCATATTGAGAGAGTGGTTACGGATGAGATGAATGGAAACCTTGGTGCGCCTTTCACAGATGAGGAGATTGAGACGGCCCTATTCCAAATGGGGCCTACAAAGGCGCCGGGACCGGACGAATTACCGGCCATGTTCTACCAACGGCACTGGCAGTTGGTTAAGAGTGATGTATGTGGTGCGGTAAGAGAGTTTTTGGCAGGGAAGGCTGCACCGAACGGATTTAATGACACCATCATTGTTATGATTCCAAAAGTAAACTCACCGGAGTTACTTTCACAGTTTCGCCCAATTAGCTTATGTAATGTTCTTTATAAGATTGCGGCTAAGGCACTGGCCAACCATTTAAAAGTTGTGCTTCCTTTTATGATATCTGATGAACAGAGTGCTTTTGTACCAGGAAGATTAATAACGGATAATGTGCTAGTGGCCTACGAATGTGTTCATGCAATCAGGAAGAGGAAAAGGAAAAAGTCGATGTGTGCAGTAAAGTTGGATATGATGAAGGCATATGATCGGGTGGAGTGGGATTTCCTGGAGAAAATGATGATGAAATTTGGCTTCTCTGATCACTGGACATAGATGGTCATGCGGTGTGTGAAATCAGCAACTTTTTCAGTTAAGTTGAACGGTGGTCTTTCTCAACATTTCAACCCGTCCAGAGGGCTGCGCCAGGGTGATCCCCTCTCCCCATACCTCTTCTTGTTCTGTGTGGAAGGGTTCTCAGCGCTCTTGAGGGTTGCGCAATAGGAGAAGCAAGTTAAGGGATTGGCTTTCGGGAGTAGTGGACCTACGGTGACTCACCTCCTCTTTGCTGATGATAGTGTGGTGTTTGTGGAGGGCTCGCAAGATAACTTTGAGGCTTTACGGTCCATCCTTAAAGAGTATGAGGATGCCTCGGGACAGAAAGTCAACCTCCACAAATCTGCAATTTTCTTTGGAAAAGGAACACCAGATGAGAAAAAGGAGGAACTAAAACAGGTGCTAGGGGTTTTGGAGGAGGCACTGAGCGAGAGATATCTTAGACTACCCACGGTGGTGGGGAAGTCGAAGGACGGAACCTTCAAATATGTTGAGACAAGTGCGAGGGGGAAGGTTTCAGGATGGAAAGGGCAAGGACTATCCAAGACCGCAAGGGAAATTCTTGTCAAGTTGGGCCTCCAATCTACACCAACTTTTACCATGCGCTGTTTTCAACTCACGAAGAAAATATGCGGGAACCTGTCTTCTATTTCATCGAACTTCTGGTGGGGTGAAGCAAATGGTAAGAAGAGGGTGCATTGGATCGCCTGGGACAAAATGTGTACAAGAAAGCATGAAGGAGGAGCGGGTTTTAGAGATCCGGAGGCTTTCAACCAAGACATGCTTGCCAAACAAGCCTGGAGACTGTTCCAGGAACCCACCTCACTATGTGCTCGAGTGTTGAAAGCCAGGTATTATGTTGATGGATCCATTTTGAATGCAGCTTGTCCAAGTGGTGGCTCGTACACGTTCAAGAGCATTTTGCACGAGAAAGATCTCTTACTCGATGGTCTGATATGGAGGATTGGAGACGGCTCCAAAATTAAGATTCATCACGATAATTGGATTCCGAGGAAGGGTAGCTTGAAGCCACTGGGCCAGAGCTACGTACAAGGGGTTGTGAGAGTGTGTGACCTGCTGGATGAAACGGGCAGCTCCTGGGACGTGAACAAAGTGGAAGCCATGTTTCCTCCTGATGAGGCTCGAGAAATCTACCAAATCCCAATTGGTGGCCCGGGGTGGAGGATTACCAGGCATGGAATTACACAAGGAACGGGATGTTTACTGTCCGGTCTGCCTACCACTTACGTATGAGTCAGAAGCGGATGCGTTCGGGCCGGCCAGAGACCTCGTCATCTGTTGCGGATCATAAATCCTGGCTAAACCTATGGGACACGGTGGCACCAGGCAAGGTAAAGACACACATGTGGAGGTTGATACGCAACGGGCTAGCAGTGGGGTCGGAGCTATCAAGGAGGAAGATTAAAGCAGGTGTTTTTTGTCCGGCTTGTGGACGAGAGGAAACGAATCAACACAGGTTCTGGAGTTGCTTCCACTCTGCAAAATTTTGGAAGACAATGAACTCGGTATTGGGAGTACTGGTGGCGATCCCACCGGCGTCGGTTTGCTCCCAGAGTACTTTGTCGCGGTGGCTCTTGACGTGGTTCGCAGAAGCATCAGATGATGAACGAGTTGTCCTTGTACAGGGCGCGTATGCGCTCTGGTTAGCAAGGAATAATGCACGTGATGGACAGAAGATTGAAGATGCGGACGCGATAGCGAGAAGAGTTGTCAGTTTAATGGAGGAATGGCAGTCCATACATGGCCGAAAACACAAGCCGAAGACAACTGCAGTGAAGGAGAAATGTCATCCACCACAAGATGGGTGGGTGAAAGCCAATGTAGATGGAGCTGTTGGAAATATGCCCTAGAGGCAATAATAAAAGCATTATTATTATATTTCTTTGTTCATGATAATTGTCTTTATTCATGCTATAACCGTATTATCCGGAAATCGTAATACACGTGTGAATACATAGACCATAATATGTCCCTAGTAAGCCTCTAGTTGACTAGCTCGTTGATCAACAGATAGTCATGATTTCCTGGCTATGGACATTGGATGTCATTGATAACGGGATCACATCATTAGGAGAATGATGTGATGGATAAGACCCAATCCTAAGCATAGCACAAAGATCGTGTAGTTCGTTTGCTAGAGCTTTTCCAATGTCAAGTATCTTTTCCTTTGACCATGAGATCGTGTAACTCCCGGACACCATAGGAGTGCTTTGGGTGTATCAAACGTCACAACGTAACTGGGTGACTATAAAGGTGCACTACAGGTATCTCCGAAAGTGTCTGTTGGGTTGACACGGATCGAGACTGGGATTTGTCACTCCATATAACGGAGAGGTATCACTGGGCCCACTCGGTAATACATCATCATTATGAGCTCAAGGTGACCAAGTGGTTGATCACGGGATCATGCATTACGGTACGAGTAAAGTGACTTGCCGGTAACGAGATTGAACAAGGTATTGGGATACCAACGATCGAGTCTCGGGCAAGTAACATACCGATTGACAAAGGGAATTGTATACGGGGTTGATTAAATCCTCGACATCGTGGTTCATCCGATGAGATCATCGTGGAGCATGTGGGAGCCAACATGGGTATCCAGATCCCGCTGTTGGTTATTGACCGGAGAGTCGTCTCGGTCATGTCTGCTTGTCTCCCGAACCGTAGGGTCTACACACTTAAGGATCGGTGACGCTAGGGTTGTGAAGATATGTATATGCAGTAACCCGAATGTTGTTCGGAGTCCCGGATGAGATCCCGGACGTCACGAGGAGTTTCGGAATGGTCCGGAGGTAAAGAATTATATATAGGAAGTGCTGTTTCGGCCATCGGGACAAGTTTCGGGGTCATCGGTATTGTACCGGGACCACCGGAGGGGTCCCGGGGGCCCACCGGGTGGGGCCACCTGTCCCGGGGGGCCACATGGGCTGTAGGGGGTGCGCCTTGGCCTATATGGGCCAAGGGAACCAGCCCCTATAGGCCCATGCGCCTAGGGTTTCCATGGGGGAGGAGTCCCACTAGTGGAAGGCACCCCTGAGTGCCTTGGGGGGGAGGGAAACCTCCCCTGGCCGCCGCACCTAGGAGATTGGATCTCCTAGGCTGGCGCACCCCCCCTTGGCCCTCCTATATATAGTTGAGGAGAGGGAGGACTTCATACCTCAGCCTTTGGTGCTTCCCTCTCTCCCTGTTACATCTCTCTCTCGTAGTATAGGCGAAGCCCTGCTACTGTGACGCCCTGCATCCACCACCACGCCGTCGTGCTGCTGGATCTTCATCAACCTCTCTTCCCCCCTTGCTGGATCAAGAAAGGAGGAGACGTCATCCGTTCCGTACGTGTGTTGAACGCGGAGGCACCGTCCGTTCGGTGCTAAGATCATCGGTGATTTGGATCACGTCGTGTTCGACTACATCATCCCCGTTCTTTGAACGCTTCCGCTCGCGATCTACAAGGTACGTAGATGCATCTAATCACTCGTTGCTAGATGAACTCCTAGATGGATCTTGGTGAAACGAGTAGGAAATTTTTTGTTTTTTGCAACGTTCCCCAACAGGAGCTACGTCCAAGGTGGGGGAGAATGGTGGCACAGGTGTCGTGCTCCGGAACCATGTTGGCGCATACATGGGTGCAACAGGTCAATTCCTTCCAATGTGCAGCGATCCAGTGGCTGTGGAGCTTCGTGCTTGCAAAGAAGCAGCTCGGCTGGCAGAAGAGCTAGACATACAAAGTATACACATCGAGACCGACTGCCACGAGATCGCCTGCAAGCTCTAGAGTAAAGGGAAGGACTTGTCGCCGCTAGGACCGATTGTGGAAGAAGTCAAGCAGATGCTTGCATCGCGTGAGAGATGGAAAGTGTCGTGGGTCAGAAGAGAGGCAAATAGGGCTGCACACTTAGTAGCTAGAGAAGCAGTGACCAATAAGCTAGACTAGTTGTGGCGTTTTGTGCCCCCAGATTTCATATTGCATGTGATTTCAGACGAGATCCCCACGGGGAATGATTAAATAAAGTTGGACCTTTTAGTTAAAAAAAACTTGGCAATTTCGACACTTTCTAAGATGCAGAATCAGGGTCTCGAAAAATGCTGAGTATAGCAAACGTGGAAATCGAATGCCATGGTATATTGAAATCACACATGTGTCTTTTTATGCCATACAGGTATAGTATACATGTCACTCTCCTCTCTTCCTTCCCTGCCGTGGCTGTATCCTTCTCCTGGGCTGCCTGCGAGCCCTTGTCCCTCGGTTTTGTTTCCCAGATCAGAGAACGGTGTTGCACAACATTAATTTTGAACAAAGAGCCATACCACAAGTGCAAGCCCCCGTTACTGAAACTTCATGGAAACCGCCTCAACAAGGTTGGGTCAAGCTTAATACGGATGCTTCTTACTCATCGGAAGGTGGCGCGGGAGCTGGGATGATATTGCGGAATGTTGATGGCACTATTGTCTTCTCAGCATGCAGAGCTTGTTGGCCAATGAGACACGCCGGGCATGTCCAGTGCGTGTGTGTGCGCGTGCTGGGCGTCTCGGACGTCGGTCGTGGCCGTGTCGGGTCCGTGGCATGCGTGCGTGCGTGTGTAACAACAGAGCTTTGTTCTCGTGTAGAGACGCACTAGAAGCGGAGTTGTGTGCTTGCATGAAAGGGGTGTCTTTTGCAATTCAACGATCTGATCTTCCCATTGAAATCGAGATGGATTCGAGGGTGGCGGTGGAGATGCTATCTAGTGGTGTGGTTGACCGTTCAGTTTATGCTTCTTTAGTTGGTGAAATTAATTTTCTGTTAAAACTTAGGCATTCTTGTATTACTCATGTCCCTCACTGTCAGAATAAAGCGAGTGATAGGCTTGCCAGCTTTGCTAGATTAGAAAGTCGGACCATGACATGGGTTGGGTCAGGACCTGAGGATGTTGTGAAGATTGTCCTAGAGGATTGTAAGGACCAGATAATTGAGTAATACAAGTTTTTTTACCCGCAAAAAAAGAGAACGGTGTTGCAAAGGGAGGCCATGGGCTGATTGCAACCCGAGAAAGCCATGGCCGTGCATCTCCTCGGTGAGGTCGGACGTTTTGGCACCAGGCGAGGACCAGAGGTCACGACCACCGGTGCTGAAGCGGCAACCGGCTCTGCGATTTTCTTCAACTGGCACCGGGAAAGCTACCACCGGTGCCCGGGTTTGCTGCAACCAGACGACGGCGTACATTTTTGCTGCAACAGGTAATGGGAAAGCTACCACCGGCACCTGGTTTTTCTACAACCAAGAGACGATAAAGTGTGACTGGCGATGACAGGCTGCAATTTTTGTTGCAACCGGCAGTGGGAAAGCTACCACCGGCGACTGATTTTGCTGCAACTGGCGTGCGATGGTGCGATGAGCGGCGACATGGGATGACCACGACGACCAGGATTGCTCAGCCGGTACACCTTTTTGCTACCACCGCGGTGATCGTGTGTCGCGTCGACGGGGAGCTCGTCGTGGATGACCCGACCTCACGGAGGGGACTCCACCTGCTGCTGGATGTCACATCCTTCCGACGATAGCTGCGATGCGTCACGTCTCATGCTGCTGCTGTGAACCGCCGCCGACGAGGTCTAGAACTGGTGATGCCCACTGCCGCCACCCCGTCGATGTGAAGCCGGAATCGGCGTAGCACCATGCTACAACTGCCATCTTATTTTGTTGGAACCGACATAGCACCCTGCTACAACCAACGTCTCATTTTGCTACAACGCACCGTCGGCGTCGCAATTTTGCTGCAACCGCGTTGCCTTTTTGCGACAATCGGCGTCCCTTTTTGCTACAATCGGTGGCGGTATTGATTCAGGCATTCATGGGGAAATTAGATCGGAAAGCTGCATCTGTCCATAGGAACATGCTGATGAGTGGCAGTCTGATCTACTCTGAGTGGGGCGGGCTACCGAAGATGCTGCGAGCGCCATGGGCATCTGCAGCTAGCGGGAGGGACCGTGGAGGCAGCTAGTTCCTACGTGGGAGCCGTCGCGAGGAAGAAGACGCGCGTGGAGGATTTTTTTCTGTTTCTTTTCTCAGCACGGGACCGACCCTTGATTTGGAGCGTACGTACGCACCCGATCAGACGCACCGCGGGCGACTAGCCCAAATTTGGGCCCACGCACCGACGCCTATCATCACCCTTGTTCAAATGCATCAACAAATGTGTCTAAAAAAATGCATCAACAAATCCGGCATCGACCAACTCATAAGCAGGCATCGACCAACTCACGAGCAACTGAACTAATAAGATCTGATTGAGCATCAATGGGTGGTTAAAGGTGACAACAATGTTGGGCTGTAACGCATGATTAAACTTCTTTAAATTTCAACTAGTACTGCATGCAGCCATTTGAACCACTGTACTCTATGTATGCGGTTATTTGATCGCGCGAACTTAAGAAAACGAGATGTATGCGGATAACATTGAATGGCGGCCTCCCGCATCCGTGTCCGCAGATAGATGTAGAAGGAAACTTGCGGGTCACCATTAAAAACACCCTTAGAGGGGAGTATGGGGTGCCTGGTTGTAGATGCCCTTATGCTCCAACACGTACACCGACATCTCTTTTGCTATCGCTCCAATATACTTCCATCGTATATATAAATGTGTCCTTTAACACAGTACAAATGCAAGCGCTCGTACACATTTATCCTACCCTTATGAGCATCTTCGAGAGATCTCGGTGTACGTGTTGGAGCATAAGGGCATCTACAACCAAGCGCATATCCTACCCTTATGAGCATCTTTGAGAGATTGAGCCGCCATATCATCTTGAGATTTAGGAATTCATCGTAGGCATCTCGTCGTCGACAGGAACGTTGCCTCCCACTAAAAGCGTATCGTGGAAAATCCTAAAATAAATAAATATTGTTTGGTTCGCTAATGTGTGTCCTTTTACAGATTTCAATATAGACTACATATGAAACAAAATAAGTAAATCTACACTATAAAATATGGTTTTGCTATTTAACAGTCGACTGTTTTTTAATTCGCTGTAATTCGAATTTGTGGCCGTCTGATCTCGCGCTTAGATTCGCGCTGAGAGTTGTTGTTTCGGTCGCGGGTTTCTTTTTGCCGGGCACAGTCAGGTGCTGTTTTCTTTGATCGGGCTCGGTTTTATTTTGGATCCGCCCGTTACCATCTCCCCCATGCGTGTCGTTTCCTTTTCTCCATTTTGAATTTTTCCCCATTTCATTTGGGTAGTACTGTTTCGAAATGGCAGAGGGGCAGAGGGGGGAGCGTTAGGAGGAGGCGCTCGAGCGGCGGAGGAGTCGAGGCGATTCTGTCGGGTTCATGGCGTTTCCGAGATCCCTCTCTCCCGGAGCCTGATTTTCCTCTTCGATTCCCTACTTCCCTGGTTATCTTCTTGTCTCTCTCCCTTCCCACGTGCGATTTGCCATGGTTGTGGTTCTGTAGCTTCCAGATCTAGGTGTTTGTGTGTTTGTCTTGTAGATTTTGTTGTTGTTTCAACATTTAGCTGTTGGTTCTGCTTCATGGTTCGTGTAGTTTCCTGTTGAAAGAACATGCGGTGCCCCCATGTTTGGTTTTGGTAATTGATGACAATCTCTATGGACTAATGGTTGCCTTGAGTTATATTGAAGGTTTTGTCCATAGGCTTTTCTTGGAGTACATGTGTTGGTTTCAAGGGGTTTGTGTCGACCAAGGTGCTATTCAAGGAATTACCTAAAGATTGGTCTTGTGAGAGGTTGATCAAGACTAAGTTAAAGAGTGAATCAAGTTGATCAACCCACAAAGCGTATAAGATGTACCGAGAGGGATCAAGTGATCCCATGGTATGGTAAGCATTGTCAATTACGCTTTGTGTACTAACCCATGGTCTTCGTGAGGGTTCTTTGTGGGGTTAGGTTGCGGTGTGCAAGTTCAAGTGGAGCATCACGAAGAGATCAAATGCTTGAAGCTTGCCATCCTTTGTGGTGACAATGGACTTGTGAAGATGTGCGGAAGAAAGGCTCACCCATAGTGGAGTATGGGGGAGCAATCAACTAGTCTTCATCGAGCCAACACAATCAAGAAAGGTGGTCCAACTTGAGGAAGTCAAGATCGTCATCATCTAGCTCAAGTGGACCATGTGCAAGGCAAAGGTTTGCCCTTGATAGGTTTTCTATTTTACCGGTCTCATGATGGTAGTTGGAAGACCGGGTTAGGATCGATTGCCGTACTATCAAGGGGGGCTCTCGATGAGTAGCTTGATCGTATCGTTCGTTGAGAGCTCAAACCATTGCATCCTTGCATCATCTTTCTTGGTTCTTGTTTGGTTCTCTTTGAGAGTCTTAGAGCTTACGGTCATCTTGATGACAAGCTCGAGTTCATCAAAAACGGAGTTCACATGCATCTTCTATGATGTTTTCGATGTTGGAGGTTTTGCCGGTTCTTCTCGGTTGGAGGTTTCACTCCTCTATTTGTTGGCATACCTCCCCTGCCTCTTCTTACTATATCCAGTCGCTGTTTTGATGCTACTCGTCGTCTTGTTTCCAACAAGCTTGAGTTTGCTCAATTCGGAGCTCATATGCAGAAGTTATGGCAGTTCTGGTTTTCTTGAGAGCGGTTTTTGTCTGGTCCCAGCGGTAGTACCGCGTGCCCCAGCGGTAGTACCGCTTGGAGCTCTCAGCCGTTGTACCGCTGCTTCCGGGCGGTGGTACCGCCAACTTGCTCAGCAAAGACTTGGGCGGTTATTCCGGCTAGGCACCACCCAAGTACCGGTCAGGCCTCTGTTTTGATGCGGTACTGTGGCGGTGGTGGCCCGGTTGGTCTGGTCGTACCGGTACCACCGGTGTCCGGAGCGGTTCTACCGCTCAGGACTTAGCCGTCCGAGCGCTCAAGGCCATGCGGTTGCACCGGCCCGGTACCGCTCGACTACCGCACTCAGGGGTGACTCCCTTCTGTTCCTATGCGGTGGTTGAGCGGTGGCTGGGCGGTTGGTCCGGTTGTTCTTCTCAACCGGTGCTACCGCCTGGTCGCCCGGTTGTACCGCCTGGTAGGGTTCTGCACGTATACTGTGAGTCCCGGTTGTACCGGGACCAGGAGCGGTACTACCGCTCGTGTGCGGGCTGAGCACATAACGGTTGGATTTTCCCCCTCCTATAAAAGGGGGTCTTCTTCCCCATTGACCCCAATCTTTTGAGCTCGTGTTCTTCCACCATTGTTGACCTTCTTCGAGCTTGCTAACTCTCAATCCCTCCATGGATTCTTGCTAGTTTTTGAGGGAAAAGAGAGAGGAGATCTAGATCCACATTTCCACCAATCACTTTCTCCTCTATGTGAGGGGAACTCCTTGGATCTAGATCTTGGAGTTCTTGGTGTTCTCCTTCTTGTTCTTCCTCTCATTTACCTCCCTAGCATTAGTTGCTCCGGTGGGATTTGAGAGAGAAGGACTTGGGCACTCCCTGTGCCCTTGCCATTGCATTTGGTGCATCGGTTTGAGTTCTCCACGGTGATACGTGGAAGTGAAGTTTGAGAAGCTTATTACTCTTGGGTGTTTGGGCATCCTAGAGCTTGTTCCTCTTGGGTGCCTTGGCGCCCTAGACGGTTGGTGTTGTTCGGAGCTCAATCATTGTGGTGTAAAGCTCCGAGCAAGCGTCGGGGTCTCCAATTAGGTTGTGGAGATCGCCCCGAGCAATTTGACGGGTACCGGTGACCGCCCCCAAGGGTTGCCAAAGTGTATGGGTTCGGTGACCGCCCCCAAAGGTTGCCATTTGTACGGGTTCGGTGACCGCCCTCAAGGGTCCCTTAGTGGAATCACGGCATCTTGCATTGTGCGAGGGCGTGAGGAGATTACGGTGGCCCTAGTGGCTTCTTGGGGAGCATTGTGCCTCCACACCGCTCCAAACGGAGATTAGCATCCGCAAGGGTGTGAACTTCGGGATACATCATCGTCTCCGCGTGCCTCAGTTATCTCTTACCCGAGCTCTTTACTTATGCACTTTACTTTGTGATAGCCATATTGTTTCTTGTCATATATCTTTCTATCACATAGTTGTTTATCTTGATTAGCATAAGTTGTTGGTGCACATAGGTGAGCCTAGTTGTTTTAGGTTTTGTGCTTGACAAATTAATCGCTAGGTTTATTCCGCATTTGTTCAAGCCTAAATCGTAATTATTTTAAAACGCCTATTCACCCCCCCCCCTCTAGGCGACATCCACGATCTTTCACCTGTGGATCCCGTGTGCTTGCATCAGTTAGTATTTGTGTGCTCGCCCCTGACTTTGTGATTGCGTTGTTACGTTTCAGGTGTTCTCGTTTTGATCCTCTCATTATAGCCGTTGTTTGGTTGCTCATTTATGAATATTTTGATTGATATGTTGGTCCTCTGGTAGGGTGAGGGTTTGTGGTTTTTCAGGTGATAGGCATGTCTCTGTGTTGAGTGTTGGTTGAGCCCTCTGGCTCGCCCCCTGCTGTTGCAGTTTCAACCATCTGATAGGGTAAGGTTTTAGGTAGAAGTGCATTTTTACGGTTGGTTTTCTTTTTTTTCATGAGTTTTTTCAGAGTTTGCAGTGCTGTTTTCCTAATAGTTTGTGGGTTTTTTTCTCCATAATCCCGTGCGTTCTAGCACTGCAACTAGGTCTGCTAGTGTGTGTCAACTTTTTTTCTATATGTTTTCCTAGAATTTCAGTTGATTTTAGCTCAGAATTGCACTGTAATGAGTATTTCCATGTAATGTGGTCCCCCAGTTTTGCACTGTATTGTAATTCCCGTCTGATTGTTTCCTGCAATTCTTGTGCTTTTGGTCTGTAATCCCCCAGTTTAGACATACGTCTGCATTGTAATTGTGTAGTTTTGCTTTGTAATTCATGCGCTTTTTTTACTATAGTAGCTTACTCTGTAATATTCATCAGTTTTGCAATGTACTCTGCAACAACCATGGAAATCACACTGTACTTTGCATTGTAATTTCACTGAAAGTAGTCTGTAAGTAATTACACTATTTTCCTCTATGTACACTTTAATATCCATGGTAATTTCACTGTAATTTCCCTCAATACACACCGTAATATTCATGGTAATTACACTGTATTTTCTTCATTGTACACTGTAATTTCCATATAGTACTTACACTGTAATTTCCCTTGATGTACACTGTAATTTCTGTATAGTTTTCACACTGTAATTTCCCTCAGTGTACATTGTAATATGCTTGGTATTCTCACTTAGATTTTTGCCAGTGTAATTTCCCTAAAGTAAACTGTATAATTGCTCTGTAATTACTATGTAATTCATGTGATTTTTGCACTGTAATCTCCCATTTCTGATTTTCACTGTAATTCATGTGCTTTCTTGGCTGTATGCCTTTTGATTACTCTGTAATTTGTGTCAGGTTTACACTGTAATTTCTTCTGTTCTTGAGTGTAAGTTCCATTAGTCTACACTGTAAGTGGTGTCTCCTGGTTGTGTTATGCGCTGGGGCTGTGTATTAGCTGGGATATGTGGAGGGAAGGGGTAGTACAAGGTGAGATCTGGGCCTTTTTGTGGGTTGCAAGTTCAAGGTCAGCTGTTCGCTGCTTTTCCTCTTCTTTTAGTTGTCAGGTGTAATTACCTAATTTTTCCAGTGTGAATTGTCATAGTGTAATTACAGTGGATTTAAAGTGTTATTTCAATGTAGTTACAGTGTAATTTATCTCAGCATTACAGTGCAATTTGTCCTAGACTTACAGTGTATTTTCACCTAATATTTTTTCAATGTGTCATAGTGTAATTACAGTGGATTTATGTAGTTGCAGTGTAATTTATCCCAAGTTTACAGTGCAATTTGTACCAGACTTACAGTGTATTTTACCTAATTTTTCCACTGTGTCATAGTGTAATTTATCCCAACTTTACAGTGCAATTTTTGTCCCGGACTTACAGTGTAATTTGAATGTAGTTACAATGTACTTTATCTAATAGTCCCAATGTGATTTTTGTCATAGGATTTGAGTGGATTCTTACAGTGTAATTTAGCCCAGTTTGCACAGTAATTTTATCTAGATTTTCAGTGTAATTATGTCCAGTTTTAGCTAGTTTTCACTGTACTTTGCCTGGATAAGTACTGTAGGGCTTTCGAATGCTTCAGCTAAATTTATTTTTTGCCATTTTTACACTGTAATTTCTATGGTTCAGAACTGTAATTGTCAGTTAGAATATAGTGCATTTTTACGCTTGAATTGGATGTCTTTCACCATTATTTAACTTCTTTTCCTTTGTTGTCTTTGTGTTCTGTTTATAGGTTTAAATGGGTAAGCTACGGAAAGTCTCTCATCGGGATATTCCATTAGTATCATATTTATAGAGTGCAGATTCTCGGAGTGAACCTTTTGTGCCTAATGATTTTGCAGAAGAGCTTCTTATCGTGTGTCTCTGGTAGTTTATTTATTTCTGCTTCTTTATTTGTTTATTTCTTTATGTTCTTAGTTTGATGTATTTATTTTGGTCCGTGTTATTTCTTATTTGTTTTGCAGGAACTATCTGGTAATGAAGGAGGGTTCGACAAAGCTCTTCCAAAGTTCTATCTGAATCAAGTCTGTTTTATTTTATCTTGTATTTTTTATTAATTTTGATTTTGGGTATTTACTTTCAGATGACCCTTGTGTTTTTGTTATTTTCAGGAAGTAAAATGCTTGAAGAGGAAATTATCATCTGCTTCAAGGAGGAATGTGTATAGTTCCTCATTATTGTTTATTTGTTCTTTAATGCATGTTCCCCTGGTTTAGGGTTTTCTCAGCATATCATAATTTTAGAGATTAGTATTGCTATATTTCTTTTGTAGTATGATTCTTCAGTGGATGTCCCTGATTGTGATTTTTTTGTAATCCCCAATGTTGTAGCCCTGCAATTGCCCTATGTTATCAGTCTTAGATCCCTCCAGTGATTTTTTCAGTTCCCTTTGTATTAGAGTGTAAGCTCATGTATTAATGTGTACTTTCAGTAGGTTTTTCGTTGGTAAATCATGTGTGCTTAATCATGTATTTGGCAGTATTTTTCATGTGCTCACACCATAGTTCATGAGTTTGCCATGTTTTCATTACACTGTGATATTCATGTGATTTCTAGTGTAATTCCAATTCTTAGTCACTGTATTTTTAGATATGTTACAATGTAATCTACCCCCAGAGTTGTACTATAGTTCCCATGAATTTCCTGTTTTTCATTTTTCATTTGCTCTTCTTCTTGTTATTCATATGTAAGCAGTACGGTTTTCAGAGTGTTCAGCCGTATTTGTGTAGTTTATGCGTAAGTTTTGTATTTTACTAAGGAATTTGTAGTAATCTGAATAAATATTTTGAGTGGTTGAAATGTTATTTTTAGTTTTGTTGCTTGTGTATTTCAAAGCTTTATTTGCTTATTTGTTCTATTGTATGTGTTTTGATATGTGTTTCACTTTTGCTATTGTTTTGTAGAGACACAAACGATCTAGTGATTTCGCTTGTGCCACTTTCACTAGAAATTCTGGGAAGTTCTTCTCTGGTGTTGTCGATGAAATGTGTCCTAGATATCAGGGTGTTATCCAGACATATGGCATGGGTTGTCTCTTAAATTTACCATAATTACAATTGATGTTGATCTATCTCTTTGTAGATGAAGAGAAATTCCTCCTGATTTGTTCATGTGAGAGGTGAAGAGAGAAGATGGTGAGCAGTTGGGGCAGTTGCTGACCTGTGGATGTTGCTGAATCCCCTTTGATGTTTTTCCTTCTTGCTCCACGTCAGGTACATCCTCCTCTCCGAATCCCTTTTGATTTTTGTTTGCTCTCCCTTCTTCTCCTCCCCCCTCGCCCATGGCCGCCTCCATCTTCCCCCTTCTTCTTCTTCCCTTCTGATTTGCTCTTTTGTGCTGTTAGGTGTGATCTGTCGAGTGATTTGTGGGAAGGGTTTGCCCCTTTTCATGCGTTGCAAGTTGCGCACGTGTTGTGTGGTTGTGGAGATCAAGAGGGGGTTGGCCCCTGATTTTTCTGGAGTGGTTAGTTGTCCAGCGAACCGGGTCAGATGTTTTCCCCAACCCGTTTTGATGTCTCTTTTGTGCTGTTGGCTGATTTTGTGGTCATACAGGTGTCATCTGTTCATTTGTCAGGAAATTTAAATGTTGTCGAATTGAAAAACAGTCAAATGTCAAATAGACAATCCCAAAAAATATGTCATTTGTATGTAGTTCGTATTAAAATATGTAAAAAAGACTTATATTTAGAAACAGTGTGAGTAGTAAAAAAATGTGTGCTCTAGTTTGGCCCGGTGATTTTGGCCTGTTTAATCGCGGAGATAAGCGGCGTGATTCCCTACGCAACTTAACTGCCCGCCGCGTATCAGCAAAAGGATTACACCCGTGTTGCGCAAGGACTCAACGTGGACGCCCCCCTCGTGCACCGCGCCCCACCCCACCATCCGTCCGTTCCAGGACCAACGGCCAAGATCCCGCGGCGCCCCCCTAATCTGAAGCGACCTTCCCCAACCCTCCGCGGCTATTAAATACCCGGTCGCCGCCATTCTCCCCGGGCTTTGATCGATCGAGTCGATTCTCGCGCAGAGCTTGAGAGAGATCGGAGGCGATGGGAGGCGGCAGCATGGGGATCCGCGCGGCCGCCAGGGCCGCCTTCATCGGCGGCTACCGCTCCGCCTCGAACGCCCGCCGCTCCGCCCTGCCCTCCTCCTCCGCCGCCGCGGCCGACACCCGCCCCGTCCCCACGGCCACCACCTTCGACGACTGGTACATCCCCGACCGCGAGGTGTTCGGCCCCGTGCCCTCCCACGAGGAGGCCATGGCCGCCACCCTCGACCTCAGGGACGCCTTCGAGATGTGCGCATCCTAAACTATACTAATTACTTGCCACATCTCCTTCTTGCTTCCTTTGTTTTACCAGATTAATTACTTACCAAACTGGTGATAGTTTGATAGATATGGTTCACGTCCATGAAGTTTTAGTTGCAAACTGATGCGATTGCACGTCTGGTTGTTATGCAGTGACAGAGCCCTACATAGTGGTTGGCTCTGTTCTGTTCTTCTTTTTCAGTAGATTGTTCTTATCTGCTGTCCGGTGTAAGACAATTGGTATCAGGAGCGTTCAGCATTTTCTGATAGATTCAAGATTTTTTTTAATTTAGGCACCCTTCATGTTTATCTGTGATGTTCCTGTCCCCAATTGCTCGTTTGCTGGGATCGTGCCATCAGAATTTTGATTCACAGAAAATCACGCCGGTGCTTGTTTAGGATTTCCATTGCATGTTCTGACAGGATTGCCTGATCCAAACCCTAAAAATATCTCACCGTGTCTGTCATGTAGAGTTGTTCTTCCAACCATGTCATATAATTCTGTATTCGATTAGTTTCCTTATGTGCCTTTTTCATATGTATGCCGCTTTGGCCTTTTGGCTTGTGTGCCAGATGTTGTGTTTGCTAACAAACTGATGACTTGTGTTCATGCAACCAGTGCCAAGATTGATTCCCATGGTGGCCGCCTGGATATCTCCAAGACACATATCTCCCATGATGGCCTTGATGATCCCACAAAGGTTGCTCAGGAAACATTTCAGGATCATCTCCATTCAGAAGCATCTAAGCATGAAGAGAAGCATGACAGTTTATCCGTTGCCTCTGGATCCTCTGCACGTGTTATTGAAGCCTTCACCATGCTACACGAGAGTCCTGAAGCTCAGGTAATTAAGCTCCAACTTATACTGAAGGTGTCGGCAAGGTCACCCTAATGATGTGTTGTGGAGTCATGATTTTTTCATTTCTTCCTGCTAGCATCAGAAGATAAGTTGATTTCATATATTGGCATAATGTCAGCCCTTTTTTTGTATTCATGCAACTTCAGTTGGCATTAAGTGCAAACAACTCAGAGTTATTGTTTATTTACCTGAAGCATGGGTTCTATTTGGACTGCAGGATGTTGTTGCTTCGCTTGCTTCTGATAAGAATGTCTGGGAAGCTGTGATGAAGAACAAGAAACTTGTGGAGTTTTACAAGACAAGTAAGCGCCCAGCCATCATTTAATACATCTAATTCAGTTAACCATTAGAAAAGTATAATAAATAACTTGGTTCATCTATCTTCCCGTTCTCAGACCTCAGCGAGTCATCCAGTGTCACTGACGAAGCTGAGCAGAGCGACGCCGAGAGCTCGCAGAGCAGCAATGGTGTCGTCTCGCCGGCAGATGCATTCAGTGATTACATTCAGATGATGAAGGCGTTTGTGTCGGAGATGGTGACGAATCTTTCGAGCATAATGCAGGACCTGGTGGCCACGTCAGACGAGGGCCAGAGCAAGGGGAGGTTGAAGACCCTGATCATCAACTCCAAGAAGGATTTCACAAATGGCCCGTCGTCCTTCGTGCTCCTGGCCATCGCGTCTATTCTGGTCGTTTTGCTCAAGCGTGCATAGTTCTAAATAAAACAAAGGAGCTGGCAGAGTGGTTGTTCTGAGTTTAGTTTCGTTTCAGCTTTTTGAGACAGACAGGATTTGATCTTCTTTTTCTACTTATTAGTTCATCAAATGGTCGATTCTACGCACTGTACAGGTCGACGTTAAGTCTTTTCAAGGGTTTATCTGGTGGCTGTGTGTTCACCTGGGGATGAACATGTTCTGCATGATGTTTAGCTGTTACTGCAACTTTATATGATGGAGTTTAGTTTTCTTTTGGACTGGTTTTAAGTTTAGCTGTTACTGCAACTTTATATGATCTCGTTCTGGTTTAGCCATGTTTCAAGATATTCTGGTTTAGCCACATGTGCATATCTGTGCAGTGCTCCAGGGTTAGCCACTTAGCCCTCCATGCCTGAGTATCTAAATTACTCAATGTGGTTAAGGTTTGTACATAAAACCTACAAAACAATATTGATAGATTTTTGTAGGTACACACTCATTTTACACATATGCAGCAAATATGGCACACAAGCTGCTAAGCTTGGCAAAGGCGTGTGTACCCCATCCAAATTGATGCCTCACTCATTTGCCTTTCTATTAACATCACTCTGAGTCATTTGGCTTTCTATTAGCATAATTCTTAGTGGAACACAAGATCTGTATGCGCACATCTAAAGAAAATATCATACGTATTATGCATAAATATTTATGCGGCTCTTGCTCCAGACAGTCGTGTCTCACTTGAGGCTTAAAAGTTTTTCTGTGTAATAATTCATACATAGATACTCGAGTACTGAGCATACGTGTTTGATTAAGGTGTGAGATTCTGAAAAATCTGTTGTGAGCTGTGAGACCGCATTCTGGGCAGTTAATACACTACCATAACATGGGCGCACATGCTCAAATGTTACAAGTTTCAACTGGTTGTTTCTTCTGAGAAGAAAGGGGAAATTCACGTATACAGGGATCTACCATCCAGAGAAATCTTTGAATTCTACGCTAGGAGCACTCGCTTTTCTCTTCTTGCTTGAATCATCTGCTGCAGCGGCATTTCCAGTGGCATCAGCAGAGCCAGCTGTCCGAGCCTTGAGATACTTGCCAACTCCACCACCAGCGCTCGCTGAAGCAGAAACACCAGTCCCTGGGTTGCTATACCATGACCCCACCTTATCCTGGATTAATGCAAATAAACGTTCAAACAATCAGAGATGTATAAATGCAAAGAAGCACTTGAATCTAATTGAAACAAGATGCAAAGCAGCATTACATGATCTTCATCCTTGTTCTTCTCCTCCTCCTTTGCCTTTTCTTCTTCCTCGTCTGGTTCCGTGTAAGGATTCACAAATACACTAACTTTCAGTAACTTTATTTCCTCCTGTTAACAAAGTTGAAAACCAGGAATACCACGTTCAGATGTTTTTGTCCAGTGAAAAAACAACTATGCTGAACACAACACATCAATTATACCTAAAATGGTATGGAACATATAGTGCTTAGAAGACGAGTATACTGCAGTTGTGCCAAAGTTTAATGGCCAGCATATTGTGGCCACAATATCTTGTTTGCGTAAAACTACGAGGTATTTTCATTTCTAAAGCAAAGTAAAAAAAAATGCGGATGAAACTAGAACAATCATACTAACCAATGGGCGGTCGTCATCATCAACAGGAACCTTTTCCATTGCTGAAAGATTGTGCAGACCACCAACCACCATGCCAAACACTGTATGTTTGAAATTTAAATGTGCTGCAGACTTGTATAGGATGAAAAACTGCGACCCATTGGTATGGGGCCCAGAATTCGCCATGCTGACAACACCTCTTCCTGAATGTAGCAGCTTTGAATTCAATTCATCCTTGAAAGGTTGACCCCATATGGACTCCCCTCCACTTCCTGTGCCAGTTGGATCACCTCCTTGAATCATAAAGTTTCTGTAAAAAGGTGATGATCAAACCGGACAACATTTAGATATATAGCCATAATCAAGGGAGTATAAAGAAGGGAATGATTGAATGGACAGGATTTGGATACGGCTAATAGAATAGGAGAACATACTTGATGCTACGATGGAAGATAAGACCATTGTAGTAACCATTTTCACAATGTGTTAGGAAGTTTTCACATGTCCGAGGAGTAATATCACAATGAAGCTCCAAATTCAAATCACCATGGGTGGTATGCAACTGAACATATCCTTTCTTTTTTGGATTCCTTTCAACTTTAACATACTCAAATTCATTTTTGGTAACGGGATCATAGGAAGTCGACGTGAAAGAACGTGAAGCTGCTCCAGTAGTGTAACGACTTTTAACCTGAAATCAGCGAATCACCTCCATAAGACAAACACTAACTGCACAAGTAACAAAAGGGCTATGTAAATATAAGACATGAAGATGAGATGAGACTATACCAATTTAGCATTTATAGGATCCCGATCCCCTGCCCTGTGCATAGCAATTCTAGCAGCAGTTTTCTCAGCAGTGCCAGATTTTGCTGCTGCTGCACTTCTGCCATGAACAGAAGCCGAAGCAGCATCCACAACACTGAATGGTTGAGGAGGTTTAGGTTCTTTGCTCGATTTTGAGTCACTCTTCTCTTCTTTTGCTAAAAGGACAGCCAGTGCGGCAGCTCTTTCCTTTTGAGCTTTCTGTCCTCCACCACCATGCAGAAAAGCTAATTTTCCTTTTTCAGTCCCAAGTTCCTTCATCATTTGCTTAAGATCACCGGCAACATTTATGTTGTAGGCTGGATCATCTTTCATCCGCTGCAACTCTGCAAAGAAGTTGGATAGTCAGACTACATAAGTTGATCTACATCAAAAGGATAGATACAAAGCAGCCAACACAAAATAAGTAAAATGGAAAGAGGATGCATAATTGAACCTTCATCATCAAGTTTGAGGCCTTGTCTAACATGATCAAATTGCCCTAGGACCTTGGTATCAAGCGCATTTGGATTCTAGAGAAGTCAGAAGGCAAACAGTATTAGGCTAGGGTATTAATTGGCAGTAAGACAATGCGTAATATATATTGTCCTTCCAGACAGCTACCTGAATTGTTATCAAGTCCTTTCGTGCGAAGGGCTCATCGGTTAGCAACTCTTTCCAATTCTTTGGCTTAATGTTAAGCTCCTGGATTGCCTATGAACACAAAGCAATAATCAATCAGCTACGAGCATACCAAATTGACCACCTGAAAAACACTATTATATAAGCTAACCAAAGTCTAAAGCCCACCTCATAACAGAAGACGTTCCCGGTAGTCTTTACAGCAACTATATGCGTGAATTCTGTAAAAACTTTATTTAAAACAGGACACTGGAACTCTCCTGCACGAAAAGAGTAAATATTAACACAATGACACCAGAAGATCAACTAACATCAAAGGAATTTACTACTGTTCAAGCAGTTCTATTTGGTTCAGGCTACATCGACTTTTTCATGCCATAGATTCAACCCACCATCTGTGTTCTTGTGGAAAGTGAGAGGAATTAGATCCTCCTGCTTCAGTGCTCCTCCAGTTACCGGATGCTTCCCGAATTTTTTAATATATGGGATTATGCTCCTACATTCAGAAGCAAAAAAAATAAGAATCCCTGCCTTCTCAGCTCTCCTACCAATAAGTTATCCAAGAAGCAACTCCTAGGCACTTACATCAAATCGAAGACGCTTCCATCTGCCGTACACACCGGATCCTCAAATGGCAGGAAAGTGAGCCTAATATCCAATGAAATGACAATCAGTGGCTGAAGAAGAGGGATTGACTTTACTTACTACTCCCTCCGTTCTAAAATAGATGACCCAAATTTGTACTAACTTTAGTACAAAGTTAGTACAAAGTTGAGTCATCTATTTTGGAACGGAGGGAGTAATCAACTGCTAATGTGGCTAAATTCGAATAGTATGAAGGTTCAACATCCAGAGCTGAATTTGAGCATTTGGAGCTTACAAAGGTAACTAACTAGCTTAACTGGTGGCATATATACCAACTAAAATATCCACAGAAAACAAGTTCATGCCCTAAGGAAGAAACCCTATAAGCTCAAGCTCTCCGAAATTCGATTCAGAATCCTAAATTACCAAGAGAACAGAGGTAAGCAGGCAAATCTTCCAGCGAGGCTGGTGCGGGAACAGGGGAAGCGGGGAGGGAGCGTAGGCAATTACGCGCAGCAGTAGAAGGGGAGGCGCTGGAATGGCGCGATGGCCTCCCTGTTCTTGGCGCCGCCCCACTCTGTCGCCCACTCCGTGGCCGTTATGAACATCCGGTCCTTGCTATGCTGCTTCTTCCCCATCTCCGACTACCCTATAGGCGCGGGCCTCCGGCCGGTGGTGCGGTTGCCCTGCCGGGCGGTCGGGTTTCGCCGGCGGCGACGTGGGACGGCGAGATTTGACGACCGCAAGTGTTGGGTCGGGGAAAGAGAAGGGAATAATAGGCGGCTCAGCCCGTGATAGAAATACACGGCTCGAGCCGCGCGGGTCGGTGCGAAACAGATTCGCCCCGGCCCGGCCCAACCCAGCGCACAACCGGCCCAAAAGCAGAGCGCAAGTGCGCACAGCGCACCACCGGCCGAGCGAGCTGAGTCGTCGATTCGAGCAGCGGGATGGGCGGCGGCGGCGGCGGCAGCCCGACGGCGAGCAACAGCAGCAGCGACGATGACGGAGACGCCTCGTGGAGGGCGGCCATCGACTCCGTCGCTGTAGGGGGCTTCGGCTACCCGTCGTCCAACGGCGCGGCGAAGGCCGCCTCTGGCGGCGGCGGCGTCGAGGAGGACAGCAACGGGCTGGAGCAGCCGCCGCAGGATGAGGGGAAGGCGCAAACGCCTGGGCTCAAGCTGTACCAGATCAAGGTGTCTTGCTTTCCACGTTCGCCCCTTGCTTTATGCTTGCTAGCTGCATAATATTCTTCTGCTCCTGATTCAGTGCCGCAGCTGCAGCTCATTGGTTGACATGGTCCTCGGTTTTGTTGTGCTGATTCAGTGCTGTCTTCAAAGCTTGATGCATACTTCATTCTTCCTGTGGTCCTTGGACGAACTAGAATTAGCTGGTTCACTCGGATTAGTCTGGGTTTACATAGCAAGTTAGCAATAGCAGCTGCATTTGCTTCAATTGTACTCCCTCCGTTCCTAAATATAAGTCTTTTTAGAGATTCCAATATGGACTACATACGGAGCAAAATGAGTGAATCTACACTCTAAAATACGTCTATATACATCCGTATGTAGTTCCTATTGAAATCTCTAAAAGGACTTACATTTAGAACGAGGAGGGAGTATATTCGAGTGGGATATATCAGTGTTACCAGCGGATGCACATACTTAGCTACATTCTTGCAGAGTAGCTACGGTTGGCAAATTGAGAAAACCCATCATGTTTCACCCCATAGACTGAAGTTGTGGATATAATCAATCATGTTCCACTCCATATAGGATGTGTACTGCACCATTGCCATTTTGGAGGTTTTCTCGCTGGTTTGATAAAATGCCACAACTTACTATGCCGCTACCCAGTAAAAATCAACTTTGTCAGTACCCAGTAAAAACGAACTGGCTTTGCCACTAGGAAATAATGCCCCATCTTGCATTGCAATCTATCCAATTCCCCTTATTGCTTTGACCTTTTGGTAGATGCTCCGTTCCATGTGTTAAATAATTTACGGTGGGCCTCCGGATCATCATATTAGTTTCCGTTGGTACCTGTCCAAGCCACAAAGTAAGTTCATCACTTGCATGATCGTTTTAATATGCAGTAGTTTGCAAATACACCATGTGATTTACATTCTATGTCTACAGAATTCTGTACTGTTTACTTGCATGATCCTTTTCAGAATGTAGTAGTTCATCACTTCACCTGGCAAGCCTGATGAGCAACTAGAAAAAGCTGGCACATGTTGCCATGTATTCACCATTCAGACCTGCCAGTCTGCAACTATAGTATAACCATTTCACTTAAACAGATTTTTCCTGTTTAAGTTTTTTTTTCTCTGCCCTTCATTCAGTTGTTCTTCTGTTTGTATCATTCTTTCTTTTGGTTAGGCATTAGGAAGTCATACTATGTTATGCATTATGATCTTACAAACTTCATTTGATTTGTTTCAGGTAAGAAATATGTTGGACAATATGTTAGAGAGAAATCTCGAAATAGTGAGGAATCCTTGCTTGAACGTGGCTGACCCCGAGGAAACAGGGGGAGGGATAAAGTTATTTAAAAAGGCACCTCCTGGCATCAGAATGGATGCCGTAGGTATGATGTGAATGTGATTATCTTTAATAATCTTGGTGGATAAATCCTTTCATGATGATAATACATATTCATACTAATGTTTATTTCTAGATAAATACCATGTGCAACTCAAGAGACCAAAGATTCTTCCTGGGCCAGAGGTCGACGAGAAATCAAAGAAGGTTTGATATATATTTTCACAATAATTATACATATGCATGTGAGCTTATGGTTGTATGTTTTACTGATCGTACTGCGACCCTGATTTCAGTTCAGACATATGCTTCAGTCTGTTGTTGTTGATGGTAACGACGTACTTGTTTCCGCGAAAGAAGCATCCCAAATATCATTGGCTAGAATGGAAGCTAGAGAAACTGCAGCAAAGACCAAAGCCAAGAGGGAGGAAGAAAGGGTGAACCAGCTGAAGAAGGTCAGGGGAGAGAAATGGCTTCCTTCCATTGCTAGTAAAATGAAGGTAAATAAATGCATACTTTAAATCACTCTTCAATGGCTAGTTTGGTGGGTTTGTTGTTGTACAACATCGACCAACATTTTGTATTAACAGATATATGATGCCAGCATGCATTATGTTCATATTGCCTCTGCAGAAAGAAAAATCTTGGGAGCAATGGCAGGAAAAAAAGCTCAGGAGCAACGGCGGTGATGGTGGATCATTTCAGCTGGGCCGCATATGCTAATCTTTTAGGCCATCTATGGGGGGTACCCTTTTCTGGATGCCACAAGCCCACAATTGCTTTGATAACTTCTATTTTGCCATTTATCCATTTGGCAATGATGGTCGACAAGAGGATTGAATTGGATGAAAAGATAGAATGTTGGACTGACGATTTTGTTCTAATCTAGAGAACGTAGCTTATCAGTACCTTCTCATGGAATTTTTGTAGCAAAATTATGTTATATTTCAGGATTGGATATACTTGAGCAGTCTCTGCCTCGCAACTGGGACCGAAATCTACGCCACAATTGCATTTTGTGTGGGGGAATTCGTATTTATTTGATGAATCAGACCCCACCCCCCCCCCCCCCCCCCCCCCGCGTCCCCAAGGAGGAAGAAGCCTTCGTCCGATCCTGCGAAGAGGGGAGGATCGCCACACATCAGCGATGCTTCCAAGAAAAAGCACGGTGCTTGCCGGCGTCGCTGTATTTAAGTTTAAACAATTATATAGAAAAACGGGCTATTATTTACAACAGTAAATAGTATATAGATTGTGAAAATGTATGTTTATGAAGAATTTTAATGAATCTTATATTGTACTCCCTCTATTCACTGTTATAAGATGTTCTAACTTTTTTCTAAATTGAATGTATGTATGTATAGACGTGTTTTAGTGTGTTTGTTTACTCATTTCAGTGTGCATGTAGTCCATATTAAAAATATCCAAAACATCCTATAATAGTGAACAGAGGGAGTAGATGCTATATTGAATCTAGAATAAGTTTGACTTAGGAAAAAAAAGAACTTCACATAATTTTGAACAGATGAAGTACTCAAAGTGACCAATCATGCACTATCCCAACCAGCCTCCATAATTTGGGCCCATAATTTCAGCACTATTTTGTATGCAGCCTGGAACTTTTTCAAATGCATGGAGTGACCAATTCATATTTTTATATGGTAGTGTGGTCCCAATTTCTTCTAAAAAAAGGTGAAGTCCCTATTCTACTGATTTTTGTTTTTTTGGGGTTTAATTCTACTAATTTTTGTTCGAGTCTAGAACACCCTACTCTACTGATGGGCCAGAGTACAGTCCACCAGAGTCTCAGGGCCAGAGCCCACAGCCCGCAGGGCAGCCCACACCACCATGTCCTCTCTTCCCCACAGTTTCCCCGCTTCCCTCCTCTCCACTCCCCCTCGCCGCGCCGTCACCGTCCGCCGCCTCCCCTCCTCCCCATGGACACCCCGCCGTCCACCTCCGCCTCGGCCGCAACCGCGTCCGACCCGGACGCGGCGCTCGTCGCGGCCGTGGCGGACGCGCTCGTATCGGCGTCCCGCCTGCCCGCCCCGGTGCCCATGCCCACCCTCCTGGCCGCCTACCTCCCGCGCCTCACCGCCTCCCACCACCCGCGCGTGCTCGCCGTCGCGGCCTCCAACCCGGCGCTCGCCTCGCCGGAGTCGCTCCTCGCCTACCGCAGCTTCCTCTCGCCGCCCTCCTGCCTGCCCTCCCTCCTCCCGCTCCTCCCCGTCCTCCCCTACCGCCACCTCTTCCCGCTGCTCCTCTCCTTCGTCCCGCTCGACCCGCTCCGCCACCTCCACCGGCACCTCCTCGGCCACCTCCCCTCGACCCCTCTCGCCGACGCCGCGCTCTGCGCCTACTCCCGCCTCCGCCTCCCCCACCTCGCCGCCCAGCTCCTCCACTCCCTCCGCCGCCGCATCCGCGTCCGCCCCTCCCTCCAGGCCGCCAACGCCGTCCTCTCCGCGCTCGCGCGCAGCCCCTCCACCTCCCCGCAGGCCTCCCTGGACGCCTTCCGCTCCCTCATCGCGCTCCGCCTCCACCCCAACCACTACACCTTCAACCTCCTCGTGCACACCCACTGCTCCAAGGGCACCCTCGCCGACGCCCTCGCCACGCTCTCCACCATGCAAGGGTTCGGCCTCTCCCCCGACGCCGTCACCTACAACACGCTCCTCCACGCGCACTGCCGGAAAGGCATGCTCGGTGAGGCGAGGACTCTGCTGGCGAGAATGAAGAAAGAGGGGATCACGCCCACGCGGCCGACGTACAATACCCTTGTGTCGGCTTACGCGAAGCTGGGGTGGATTAAGCAGGCGACCAAGGTCTTGGAGGCCATGACGGCCAACGGGCTGGAGCCTGACCTGTGGACGTACAATGTGCTTATCGCTGGGCTGTGCCAGGCAGAGAAGGTGGATGAGGCGTTTAGGCTGAAGGATGAGATGGAGCGGCTCGGCACTTTGTTGCCTGATGTAGTGACCTACAATACACTCGCTGATGCGTGCTTTAAGTGGAGGTGTTCGTCTGATGCACTGAGGCTGCTCGAGGAAATGCGTGAGAAGGGGGTGAAGCCGACTTTGGTCACACATAACATTGTTATCAAGGGGCTTTGCAAGGATGGGGAATTGGAGGAGGCGTTGGGGTGTTTCAAGAAGATGGCAGATGAAGGTTTAGCACCAGATGTGATCACGTATAATACGTTGATTGATGCATACTGCAAGGCTGGCAATGTCGCCAAAGCATTTGCACTAATGGATGAGATGGTCGGTAGGGGACTCAAATTGGACACCTTCACGCTTAATACCGTGCTATATAATCTGTGCAAGGAGAAGCGTTATGAAGAGGCTCAAGGGCTGCTACAATCTCCATCCCAAAGGGGTTTTGTGCCCGATGAAGTCAGCTATGGCACAGTGATGGCAGCCTACTTCAACGAGTATAATCCGGAGCCTGCTCTGCGTCTGTGGGATGAGATGATTCAGAGGAAGTTGACACCAACTATTTCGACTTACAACACATTGATCAAGGGGCTTGGCAGAATGGGGAGGTTGAAAGAGGCGATTGATAAGTTGAATGAGCTCATGGAGAAGGGGTTGGTACCAGATGACACCACGTACAATATCGTCATCCATGCCTACTGCAAGGAAGGGGACTTGGAGAATGCCTTCCAGTTCCACAACAAGATGGTGGAAAATTCCTTTAAGCCAGATGTTGTTACTTGCAACACTTTGATGAATGGACTGTGTCTGCAGGGGAAGCTTGACAAAGCAATGAAGCTCTTTGACTCATGGGTAGAGAAAGGGAAGAAGGTTGATGTTATCACATATAACACCCTAATACATGCTATGTGCAAAAATGGGGATGTTGATGCTGCTTTGCATTTTCTCGCTGATATGGAGGTCAGAGGATTGCAGCCTGACGCGTTTACCTACAATGTTGTGTTATCTGCACTATCTGAAGCAGGGAGACCAGAAGAAGCGCATAGTATGCTGCATAAGTTATCTGAGAGTGGAAAATTGTCTCAAAGCTTTTCTTCTCCCCTCTTGAAGCCTTCTTCTGTAGATGAAACAGAGTCAGGGAAGGATCACGAGGGTAATACTGAGGAAGAAACTGGTGGAAATCCACAAGATAGTGCTCTGGAGGCCTACACAAAACGCGTAAATGAGCTATGCACCGGTGGGCAATTCAAAGAAGCTAAGGCCATTTTGGATGAGATGATGCAAAAGGGAATGTCTGTTGACAGTTCAACGTATATAACTTTGATGGAAGGGCTTATCAAGAGGCAGAAAAGGCAAACACATGCAGCTGGGTAGTACATACCATTGATCTTTGCTGCTCTTTGATGTGGCATCAGCCGGAGTTTAGTCATAAATCTGGTAAATTTGAGTGCTTGATATCTCGGAGGAGTGTGATGGGCATAAAAGAAGCAGGTATGTGATCTGCTTCTTTCTCAGAAATTCACCACTAGAATCTTGTTAGTTTTTCAGCTGCAATACAAAGTAAATCATTTCACAGTCAAATCTACTAGATGTAAAAAGTATGTTATTGCAGTTTAAGTACATGTCTTCTAAACTTTTGTGCCTGATGAATTTACTGCTAGGTTTTCAGCCAGTGTGTGATGCAGCGCTCGCTGGCCACCTGCACTGTAGTTTTCCTTTTTGAGGGTTTCCTTTTCTTTACCAGCCAGAAATTGGAGGGCCACCCCCTCTTTTTTCCAAAAAAAGAAACATGTTTTCTAAAACCTGTCCAAAGGAAACAGCTTATACAGAAAAGCTTTATGTTATCTGCAAGCGCAAGCTCCGGACCATAATTGTTGTATGCTGAACAGCATGTTTGGTTGCCAACATACTTACCTGGTACTTTGTCAATTAAAATGGATGTTAACTTTTGCATGTTCTAGGGCCATAGTGTCCGCCATTTGTCTCAATGCTGTCAAACTCTTAAGCAAAGGGGTAATTGTAGCTAGAAAAGGTCTTACCTAGTTTAGATCCTTGGCGTAATGTTGTGCTACCACACTAATATTGGCCGTCATGTGGCAAGTCCAGTAACCTACTTAATAGTTAATCGCCTGCCCTGTAGACTGAAGGTCAGTAACTCGGTTTACTCCTGTTACTTTTTCTTCACGCAGCAAATTCTAGTCCGCGTTCAGTGATGTTGGATCTTTGCTTAGAAGAAAATTGATCATCATTGTGAGTTGTTAATATGCGAGAATTACCCTCTGTCCCTCTGGGAAAGCCCGAGAAGTTCACGGTGAACAAGATGGCTGAAGTGCTCAAATGTAATGAGTGCATCATACTCCAGTTTTCAACCTGTCATGATCATACCTAAATAAGAAGGAATGAATTAGTCTGCTTCATAGAAAGATGGCTTAACCACTCTTTTTCTGTCCCTCGTGAAGAAAGGAGCCAAGCATAGGACACTGCTGTCTCCTTGCCCCCGCCGGCTTTGTTGGTCACGCACGGCCCACGCAGTGGACTATGGGAAGGTAGATACACATACCTCTCATCAGCTCATTGTAATTTTCAGTGGACTATGACGGCCGTTCCACAGCTAAGTTTACTGCCACATGGTCAGTATTTTAATTCACCTGTTCGGTGCGGTGTATATATACAAGACTTCACAAATGGACAAATGAATGCAGGTACTGCTTTTGTTTCTGTGTTCCGTGACCGAGTGACTGGTACTTCTGCATTCTTTTTGTCAATGCGAGTAGTGGCCACTACTATACTGTGATGTGACTTGGAATTTGGAAGCTTCAGTCAACTTCTTATGGCTTGAGACGGCCGGTATTTTATATCGGGCCTACTCATACTGTATCGTCTTTGCTGATCTTATGGGCCTGTTCATAAGAAAAAACAAGTGTTAATTTGATTCGCACTTTGGAAAGAAGCGTTCAGGTTCATTTGATACCTACAACGGAAGTTGAGAACTTGAGGCGAGGTGCTTCCTTACTTACTCGCCCTTGACCCGACTACGGAGGGAAGAGATTCCAGGCGAAGAATGTTGGCATATTGTTGAAACCAAGCGGCTAGTTATAAGATGCAATAGTTGTATGGAAATAAAATATTGACTTTTGCTCCCATTTTGAACGGATACCACGCTAGGTATATGTGTTCATCAGTCACTGATGTGTAGAACTCCTTTGCCCTCGACGGAACGAAACGGGACGGTGACGATGGGCGGCGGCAGCAAGGACATTCATTTCTTGATCGGCGGTGTCTTGTTGCAGTACCACATTCACATGTTGATTTTTGGCCTGTTGCGCGCGCACTTTTCTGCCACGGTAGTGTGCCCAGCGCACAGCATTCTGAATACAACCGCATCACGAGCCGGCCCTTAGCAGCTCGGGGCGGACATTTGTAGCAGCCGTGCATATATAGGTTATTAAAACCGACCCCACGGATTCACATGACGATCGATCGGTCGACCTGGACTTCCGCATAGGCATAGGCGTCGTATGCACGGCCACTGACCGCGTGTCCGGGCCGGGCGCGCCGGCATCGAATCGCCTCCTCTGAGGAATTCGCCTGTCGCCGCCACATGTAACGCCAGTCGCTGTAAAAGTTTCTTGTTCCGGCTCCACGTGAACCCCTCGGCCCCGTAGACGACGCTAGCCGGTTCACATGCGGCTCACAGGCGTCAATGCACGGCACAGTCAGTTCGTCAATAGCAGCAGCCGCCCGTGCTGAATGCTCTGAAATCTGAATGCCACTACCAAAGCGCGCGCGCACACACACACACACACACACACACACACAGAGAGAGAGAGAGAGAGAGAGAGAGAGCGAGAGTTCGCATTCGTAGGCACCGGCTAAGCTAGACAGAAAAGAAAAACTAGAGTGGAGCAGTACGTGGAGAATTAGAAAGGCCAAGTGTCTTGCGCGGGCGGGCGACGGATCGGCATCCAGCACCCCTCCGGCCGCGCTTGCTTGGCAAGCTCGATCTCCTCCCGTGCGGGTGGTGAGGTGAGCGCGGCCAGCAAGCAAAGCGCGCGCGCGCGACGGATATCATAATCTTTTGGCCCCGTCGCCGTCGCGGGGGGTGTTGCTGTTGCCCGCCCTCCCACTATAAATTCGGGCGGCAGGCCACGCAAAGATCGTTGGTGCGGATGTCCAGGGAACAGAGCAAGGGAGCGCGAGTGTGAGCGTGGACTGGACCGTCGTCTACCTCTGCCTCTTCTTCCTCCTCTACCTACTGCCGCTCTTGAGCAAGTGCCTTGGTCTCTTCAGGGGGTGGGTAAACCCTCTATCTATATCTGCCATTGCCCTGCATTCCTCTTTCTCTGTGCTCTGTTTCCTCATTGCCATTGCCCTGGTTGGCGCTTACTGCAGAGCACGAACTGCTGACCGACGGCGATGGCTACCACGATGGAGAAGCTGGTGTTCTTGCTCTTATGGGCTGCTGCTCTAATGGAAGGTACGCAATGCGAGTGATTCAATCTGCTATACCACTTTGCAAGCTACTGCCGTGTATCCTTGAACCTATGAACCAATTATCAACCGGATAGTTGCATTCCATGAGAAATCGACGTGGTTTCTTTGTAACGCAGCTGGCTAACCATTTGCTTCCATTCAGGTTCCATGGTGAAGTCTCTCCCGTACGATTCTTCCGCAAGCGTCGAGGCAAGCCCATCCACCCATTCATTCATTCTCTCATAGGAGAATTACTCGACCCTTACGTTTGCAATAGCATAGATAACCCATGTACAAGGGCAGATGATTTTTTAAGCACGAGCTTGGGTTAGCAGAGGAGATTACCATGCATGGGCCACGTCGTTATTCCTCACGCAACGGGGTTAATTTGCCACGCAAGTTAAAACGGGCCAGTGGGTTTCCCGCCCAAGTTAAAATGGAATGTCCTTAATTCTCTCTTACCTAGTAGTACGTACCTTAATATGCTTCCCAGTGCCATGCACGATAGCGGCCGTCCTAGTGCAGTGCGCAGACGTGTTAGAAAAGTTGGCTACACCTCAAAACAAAACCCCGTAAATCATGCACATATAGTCTGAACTGGTCTGGACTATGGAAGAATGTATAAATTTTCTTTGGGTCTACTTCTCTATGTTTTTGTCTGTCTTTATGCTGTCTTTGTGATATAATACAATAATAATACTATAATGGATACAGTCAAAGCAAGCGGAAAGTATCTGAAATTAGTGGTTAGTGTTTGATTATCTGCTGATCCAGCTGATTAGGCAAAGCAAAGCATCTGCATATCCCAAGACGAAAGCAATATGGACGCCGAGTAGATGAAACTTGTGCACGGCGGTCATGCCGCAACTGGCCGATAGAATAGAAATAACCAGGAAAGGCGGACGGTAAAAGCCGGGTGGCAGGATCAATTTCCGGGTCTGTCTAGTTTCTACCCGGCCTAAACCAGGAAATCTGTTTCGCGTCGACGTCTAGACAGGCGCCTCTTTTTTAGAGATAGTCTAGTTCGGGCACTGGGCTCAAACCAGCTAAAAGTATACTACTATGCACAAATTGTATTATTATTCTCAGAGTATACGTCGGTCGTCTGACTTGTGTGAGGTGGATGCAGTGCTTGGTTGAGCCGATGGAGCCGCACTACGGCGGCGGGCTCATCGTCAACCCGGACTTCAGCGCCGGCCTCCGGGGCTGGTCGGCCTTCGGCTACGGCAGCGTCGCCGAGGGCGCGTCGGTGGCCACGGGGAACCGGTACGCCGTGGCGGGCAACCGGACGCGGCCGTACCACAGCGTCAGCCAGAAGGTGTACCTGCAGAACGACACGCACTACACTCTGTCCGCGTGGTTGCAGGTGAGCCATGGTGCCGCCGCCGACGTGTGGGCGGTTGTCAAGACCGCCGACGACTTCGTTCACGTCGGCGGCGCCGTGGCCAAGCCCGGGTGCTGGTCCATGCTCAAGGGCGGGTTCACCGCCGCCAACGCCGGACGCGCCGAGATCTACTTCGAGGTCCGAATACGCTCCATCATCAATTAGTTATCACGTGCTAATTAACGGGCAAATCATTGAGTTGATTAATAGCGTGTTAGTGCATGCATGCAGAGCAACGCGACGGTGGACATATGGGTGGACAGTGTCTCGCTGAAGCCGTTCAGCAAGGAGGAGTGGGCGGCGCACCGGACGGAGTCGACCCGCGCCGTGCGGAGGAAGATGGTGAGGCTCCAGGCCAAGGACTCCGGCGGGAACCCGCTGCAGGGCGCGGAGGTGTCGGTGGAGAACGTGCGCAGCAGCTTCCCTCTGGGCGCGGCCATGAGCCGCGAGATCCTGACCAACCCGGGGTACCAGCAGTGGTTCACGTCCCGGTTCACGGTGACCACGTTCGAGAACGAGATGAAGTGGTACAGCACGGAGCCGGCGCCGGGGCGGGAGGACTACACGGTGCCGGACGCGATGCTGGCGCTGGCGAAGCAGCACGGCATCGGGGTGCGCGGGCACAACGTGTTCTGGGACGACCCCAAGCAGCAGCCGCGGTGGGTGCAGTCGCTCCCCTACCCGGAGCTGCTGGCGGCGGCGTCGCGGCGGATCCGGTCCTTCGTGTCGCGGTACGCCGGGCAGGTGATCGCGTGGGACGTGGTGAACGAGAACCTGCACTACTCCTTCTTCGAGCGGCAGTTCGGGTGGGACGCGTCCACGGCCTTCTACGCGGCGGCGCGGCTGCTGGACGCCGGGTCGGCGCTCATGTTCATGAACGACTACAACACGCTGGAGCAGCCCGGGGACATGGCGGCGGCGCCGGGGAGGTACGTGGACCGGCTGCGGCAGATCATCGCGTCCTACCCGGAGAACGGCGCCGGCATGGCCATCGGGCTGGAGGGGCACTTCACCACCCCCAACATCCCCTACATGCGCGCCGCGCTCGACTCGCTGGCCCAGATCGGGCTCCCCGTGTGGCTCACGGAGGTGGACGTGGCCGGCGGGCCGTCGCAGGCGCAGCACCTGGAGGAGGTGCTGCGGGAGGCGTACGCGCACCCGGCGGTGCAGGGGGTCATCCTCTGGTCCGCGTGGCGGCCGCAGGGGTGCTACGTCATGTGCCTCACCGACAACAACTTCAGGAACCTGCCGCAGGGGGACGTGGTGGACCGGCTGCTCGCCGAGTGGAGGACGGCGGCGCAGACCGGCACCACCGACGAGCAGGGCTACTTCCAGGCCGAGGTCGCGCACGGCGACTACAAGGTCACCGTCAGCCACCCCTCGCTCAACACCTCCGTCTCGCAGAGCGTCACGGTCGACCTCGGCTCCGGGAACCACTTCTTCATCCAGGCCTAGTAGAATAAAAAATGCTTTCGCTAGGTGTAATGCAGAAATGTTCCAGGGCATCGGAGTAGTAACTATTGAGAAATCACTACGTGGTACTGTAGAACACACTAGATTTAGCCATTCATGTACACAAAGTTTACACCGTATAAAAAAGGAGGCCGTACTACTTTACACGATTCCCGGATGAAAATGTTCCGTGCTTCGTCTTATCGGGCTAGCTTTGGCTTCAGGTCAAGATTAGCTGCGGCGGCGGCTTGTTGGTCTCTTCTTCTCACACGAAGTTCCTTTCTGGCAAATCCAATTACACGATGTCATCCCATGATCACGTCTTGTATTATCTTATAGCACTAAGGATAACCAGAGAGTTCATGTCATCCGGATGCAAACAAACCGAAATCACGAGCGAGACGCAGACAAAGCAAAAAAAGAAAAAACATTCGGAATTGCTAACTCACATCTAGATGAAATTTAAGGATGTCGCATCTAAGTCTCTGGCCATTGAATCTGTTTGTTGTAATCTCATGCAAAAATCTCGATCTTTTGTTTGCCTCTGTCGCTGTCGCTTGTTGCATCCCGTCGTTCTTTTTTTCCGGCCCATTCTTGTTTGTTGGCCCGTTATGGTCATTAGGCCAGGGAAGGGGCGGGCCACTTTTTTTGTTAGGCGTGTCTAGTGGGCGGCCGGCTGCCCACTAGTGCAACCGAGCGGCCGGCTGAAAAAGGAAACCCACTGTCCCCACGAAACAGAAAAGGAAGGCAACAGACCGATCGACGGCCACCAAACAAACCGATCGAGCCGCCCATGTAGCCAGCTGTCCCCAGCTCGCACCCATGCCCCCGCTCGCCCCCACGTCTCAGCCCCTCCCACGCTGCTTTTTCTTCTTCTCCACGCCAGAAGCAGATCCAACAAAAATCGCCCCAACCCTTCTTCCTCCTCCTACACAGCCGCCATGAGAGCCCCAAAGTAGAATGGAGCTGCTTCAAGATCTAAAGGGCAGGGTGGTCAGAGCCATACCAGGCAGTAAGATCAAGCAGGTAAGCCCCCTCTCCACCTCTTCACTTCCCCCTTTCTTGTACTGCATAGGCATATGTAAACCCCTTCTCCATGGATCCATGGAGAATCTGCTTCAAAAAAAGGTGAATCTGGCACATCACACCAGCCTACTTATGTTACTGCTGGATGTGTTAAACATGCCAAAAACTACTTGATGCATGCCATACAAGTTTCTACCACTGGATGTGTTAAACAAACCAACTAAAAACAAGTTCTCTGGCCAATTAAAACATGATTAAAGCCAACTCAACAAAGCATTGTAGCCAAAAACTAAACATGCATTCTACCAACTTGTAGTTATTGTTTGCAAAATGAACAAAAAATTGACTGCCCAATAGATATGTGCAACGAAAAATTCATAAATGTGCAACTGAACATGCATCCCATCCAACTGAACCTATATTCTGGCAACTCGGCATGCATGCTAGCCAAAACTAAAACATGCATTGTACCCCACGTGTTATCTGGCCAACTAAAAAACATGTATCCTGGCCAACTAAACATGTATCCTGGCCAAGTAAACATGTATATTTCGCAATACATGTTTCTGAGTGAACACTTTGGGAAAAGTGTAGTATATGTGCAAATAAAAAACATGTTTTCTGGCCAACTAAACATGCATGTTGGCAAAAAACTGAGAAAATGTATCCTAGCCAACTGAGACATCTCTAGCCAACTGAATGTATTAACTGTCCAACTGAACATGCATGTTGACCAAAAACTAAAATAAATGCAACCTGGTCAGCTGAGACATCTATTCTAGCCAACTAAAAATATTGAATGTCCAACTAGATATGTATGTTGGCCAAGTGCAAAGATGCATCCTGGCAATTGAGACGTCTATTCTAGCGAAAACCAGAAATCTGTAGTGCAACAGGAAAAGCACAAGAACTTTTGTCCATGGCTAATGAAGCCACAAACCATATTAACATATTCATGTTGGAAATATGCCCTAGAGGCAATAATAAAAGCATTATTATTATATTTCTTTGATCATGATAATTGTCTTTATTCATGCTATAACTGTATTATCCGGAAATCGTAATACACGTGTGAATACATAGACCATAATATGTCCCTAGTAAGCCTCTAGTTGACTAGCTCGTTGATCAACAGATAGTCATGGTTTCCTGGCTATGGACATTGGATGTCATTGATAACGGGATCACATCATTAGGAGAATGATGTGATGGACAAGACCTAATCCTAAGCATAGCACAAGATCGTGTAGTTCGTTTGCTAGAGCTTTTCCAATGTCAAGTATCTTTTCCTTTGACCATGAGATCGTGTAACTCCCGGATACCGTAAGAGTGCTTTGGGTGTATCAAACGTCACAACGTAACTGGGTGACTATAAAGGTGCATTACAGGTATTTCCGAAAGTGTCTGTTGGGTTGACACGGATCAAGACTGGGATTTGTCACTCCATATAACGGAGAGGTATCACCGGGCCCACTCGGTAATGCATCATCATTATGAGCTCAAGGTGACCAAGTGGTTGATCACGGGATCATGCATTACGGTACGAGTAAAGTGACTTGCCGGTAACGAGATTGAACAAGGTATTGGGATACCAACGATCGAGTCTCGGGCAAGTAACATACCGATTGACAAAGGGAATTGTATACGGGGTTGTTTAATCCTCGACATCGTGGTTCATCGATGAGATCATCGTGGAGCATGTGGGAGCCAACATGGGTATCCAGATCCCGCTGTTGGTTATTGACCGGAGAGTCGTCTCGGTCATGTCTGCTTGTCTCCCGAACCCGTAGGGTCTACACACTTAAGGTTCGGTGACGCTAGGGTTGTGAAGATATGTATATGCAGTAACCCGAATGTTGTTCGGAGTCCCGGATGAGATCCCGGACGTCACGAGGAGTTCCGGAATGGTCCGGAGGTAAAGAATTATATATAGGAAGTGCTGTTTCGGCCATCGGGACAAGTTTCGGGGTTATCGGTATTGTACCGGGACCACCGGAGGGGTCCCGGGGGCCCACCGGGTGGGGCCACCTGTCCCGGGGGGCCACATGGGCTGTAGGGGGTGCGCCTTGGCCTATGGGCCAAGGGCACCAGCCCCTATAGGCCCATGCGCCTAGGGTTTCCATGGGGGAGGAGTCCCACTAGTGGAAGGCACCCCTAAGTGCCTTGGGGGGGGAGGGAAACCTCCCCTGGCCGCCGCACCTAGGAGATTGGATCTCCTAGGCTGGCGCACCCCCCCTTGGCCCTCCTATATATAGTTGAGGAGAGGGAGGACTTCATACCTCAGCCTTTGGTGCTTCCCTCTCTCCCTGTTACATCTCTCTCTCGTAGTATAGGCGAAGCCCTGTTACTGTGACGCCCTGCATCCACCACCACGCCGTCGTGCTGCTGGATCTTCATCAACCTCTCTTCCCCCCTTGCTGGATCAAGAAAGGAGGAGACGTCATCCGTTCCGTACGTGTGTTGAACGTGGAGGCACCGTCCGTTCGGTGCTAAGATCATCGGTGATTTGGATCACGTCGTATTCGACTACATCATCCCCGTTCTTTGAACGCTTCCGCTCGCGATCTACAAGGTACGTAGATGCATCTAATCACTCGTTGCTAGATGAACTCCTAGATGGATCTTGGTGAAACGAGTAGGAAAATTTTTGTTTTCTGCAACGTTCCCCAACAGTGGTTTCAGAGCTAGGTCTATGCGTAGTTCTCTTGCACGAGTAGAACACAAAGTAGTTGTGGGCGTTGATTTTGTTCAATATGCTTGCCGTTACTAGTCCTATCTTGATTCGGCGGCATCGTGGGATGAAGCGGCCCGGACCGACCTTACACGTACTCTTACGTGAGACAGGTTCCACCGACTGACATGCACTAGTTGCATAAGGTGGCTAGCGGGTGTCTGTCTCTCCTACTTTAGTCGGATCGGATTCGATGAAAAGGGTCCTTATGAAGGGTAAATAGCAATTGGCATATCACGTTGTGGTCTTTGCGTAGGTAAGAAACGTTCTTGCTAGAAACCCATAGCAGCCACGTAAAACATGCAAACAACAATTAGAGGACGTCTAACTTGTTTTTGCAGGGTATGCTATGTGATGTGATATGGCCAAAAGGATGTGATGAATGATATATGTGATGTATGAGATTGATCATGTTCTTGTAATAGGAATCACGACTTACATGTCGATGAGTATGACGGTGACAGGATGATCATGGAGCCCCAAAATGGAGATCAAAGGAGCTATGTGATATTGGCCATATCATGTCACTATTATTATTTGATTGCATGTGATGTTTATCATGTTTTGCATCTTGTTTACTTAAAACGACGGTAGTAAATAAGATGATCCCTTACAACAATTTCAAGAAGTGTTCTCCCCTAACTGTGCACCGTTGCTACAGTTCGTCGTTTCGAAGCACGCCGTGATGATCGGGTGTGATAGATCCTTACGTTCACATACAATGGGTGTAAGACAGTTTTACACATGCAAAAACTCTTAGGGTTAACTTGACGAGCATAGCATGTACAGACATGGCCTCAAAACACAGAAGACCGAAAGGTCGAGCATGAGTCGTATAGAAGATACGATCAACATGAAGATGTTCACCGACGTTGACTAGTCCGTCTCACGTGATGATCGGACACGGTCTAGTTCACTCGGATCATGTAATACTTAGATGACTAGAGGGATGTCTAATCTGAGTGGGAGTTCATTAATAATTTGATTAGATGAACTTAATTATCATGAACTTAGTCTAAAATCTTTACAATATGTCATGTAGATCAAATGGCCAACGTTGTATTCAATTTCAACGCGTTCCTAGAGAAAACCAAGCTGAAAGACGATGGCAGCAACTATACGGACTGGGTCCGGAACCTGAGGATCATCCTCATAGCTGCCAAGAAAGATTATGTCCTACAAGCACCGTTAGGTGATCCACCCGTCCCACAGAACCAAGACGCTATGAACGCTTGGCAGACACGTACTGATGACTACTCGCTTGTTCAGTGTGGCATGCTTTACAGCTTAGAGCCGGGGCTCCAAAAGCGTTTTGAGAGACATGGAGCATATGAGATGTTCGAAGAGCTGAAAATGGTTTTTCAAGCTCATGCCCGGATCGAGAGATATGAAGTCTCCGATAAGTTCTTCAGCTGTAAGATGGAGGAAAGTAGTTCTGTCAGTGAGCACATACTCACTATGTATGGGTTACATAACCGCTTGACTCAGCTGGGAGTTAATCTCCCGGATGACGCGGTCATTGACAGAATCCTTCAGTCGCTTCCACCAAGCTACAAGAGCTTTGTGATGAACTTCAATATGCAGGGGATGGTAAAGACCATTCCTGAAGTATTTGCTATGCTGAAATCAGCAGAGGTAGAAGTCAAGAAGGAACATCAAGTGTTGATGATGAATAAAACCACTAAGTTCAAGAAGGGCAAGGGTAAAAAGAACTTCAAGAAGGACGACAAGGAAGTTGCTGCGCCCGGCAAGCAAGCTGCTGGGAAGAAGTCAAAGAATGGACCCAAGCCTGAGACAGAGTGCTTTTATTGCAAAGGGAAGGGTCACTGGAAGCGGAACTGCCCCAAATACTTAGCGGACAAGAAGGCCGGCAACACCAAAGGTATATTTGATATACATGTAATTGATGTGTACCTTACCAGTACTCGTAGTAACTCCTGGGTATTTGATACCGGTGCCGTTGCTCATATTTGTAACTCACCACAGGAGCTGCGGAATAAACGAAAACTGGAGAAGGACGAGGTGACGATGCACGTCGGGAATGGTTCCAAGGTCGATGTGATCGCCGTCGGCACGCTACCTCTACATTTACCTACGGGATTAGTTATAAACCTCAATAATTGTTATTTAGTGCCATGTTTGAGCATGAACATTGTATCAGGATCTCGTTTAATACGAGATGGCTACTCATTTAAATCCGAGAATAATGGTTGTTCTATTTATATGAGAGATATGTTTTATGGTCATGCTCCGATAGTCAATGGTTTATTCTTAATGAATCTCGAGCGTATTACTACACATGTTCATAGTGTGAGTACCAAAAGATGTAAGGTTGATAATGATAGTCCCACATACTTGTGGCACTGCTGCCTTGGTCACATAGGTGTCAAACGCATGAAGAAGCTCCATGCAGATGGACTTTTAGAGTCTCTTGATTATGAATCATTTGACACGTGCGAACCATGCCTCATGGGAAAAATGACCAAGACTCCGTTCTCAGGAACAATGGAGCAAGCAACCAACTTATTGGAAATCATACATACTGATGTGTGCGGTCCAATGAGTGTTGAGGCTCGCGGTGGCTATTGTTATGTTCTCACCCTCACTGATGACTTGAGTAGATATGGGTATGTCTACTTAATGAAACACAAGTCTAAAACCTTTGAAAAGTTCAAGGAATTTCAGAGTGAGGTTGAAAATCAACGTGACAAGAAAATCAAGTTTCTACGATCAGATCGTGGAGGAGAATACTTGAATCACGAATTTGGCACACACTTAAGAAAATGTGGAATAGTTTCACAACTCATGCCGCCTGGAACACCTCAGCGTAACGGTGTGTCCGAACGTCGTAATCGCACTCTATTAGATATGGTGCGATCTATGATGTCTCTTACCGATTTACCGCTATCTTTTTGGGGCTATGCTTTAGAGACTGCCGCATTCACTTTAAATAGGGCTCCATCGAAATCCGTTGAGACGACACCGTATGAATTATGGTTTGGGAAGAAACCTAAGCTGTCGTTTCTGAAAGTTTGGGGATGCGATGCTTATGTCAAGAAACTTCAACCTGAAAAGCTCGAACCCAAGTCGGAAAAATGCGTCTTCATAGGATACCCTAAAGAAACTATTGGGTATACCTTCTACCTAAGATCCGAAGGCAAGATCTTTGTTGCCAAAGACGGACTCTTTCTAGAGAAAGAGTTTCTCTCGAAAGAAGTAAGTGGCAGGAAAGTAGAACTTGATGAAGTATTGCCTCTTGAACCGGAAAATGGCGCAACTCAAGAAAATGTTCCTGAGGTGCCTGCACCGACTAGAGAGGAAGTTAATGATAATGATCAAGATACTTCTGATCAAGCTCCTACTGAAATTCGAAGGTCCACAAGAACACGTTCCGCACCAGAGTGGTACGGCAACCCTGTCTTGGAAATCATGTTGTTAGACAATGGTGAACCTTCGAACTATGAAGAAGCAATGGCGGGTCCGGATTCCGACAAATGGCTGGAAGCCATGAAATCCGAGATAGGATCCATGTATGAAAACGAAGTATGGACTTTGACTGACTTGCCCGTTGAACGGCGAGCCATAGAAAATAAATGGATCTTTAAGAAGAAGACAGACGCGGATGGTAATGTGACCATCTATAAAGCTAGGCTTGTCGCTAAGGGTTATCGACAAGTTCAAGGGGTTGACTACGATGAGACTTTCTCACCGGTGGCGAAGCTGACGTCCGTCCGAATCATGTTAGCAATTGCCGCATTCTACGATTATGAAATATGGCAAATGGACGTCAAAATGGCATTCCTTAATGGTTTCCTTAAGGAAGAATTGTATATGATGCAGCCGGACGGTTTTGTCGATCCTAAGAATGCTGACAAGGTGTGCAAGCTCCAACGCTCGATTTATGGGCTGGTGCAAGCATCTCGGAGTTGGAACATTCGCTTTGATGAGATGATCAAAGCGTTTGGGTTTACGCAGACTTATGGAGAAGCCTGTGTTTACAAGAAAGTGAGTGGGAGCTCTGTAGCATTTCTCATACTATATGTAGATGACATATTTTTGATGGGAAATGATATAGAACTCTTGGACAGCATCAAGGCCTACTTGAATAAGAGTTTTTCAATGAAGGACCTTGGAGAAGCTGCTTATATATTAGGCATCAAGATCTATAGAGATAGATCAAGACGCCTCATAGGTCTTTCACAAAGCACATACCTTGATAAGATTTTGAAGAAGTTCAAAATGGATCAGTCCAAGAAAGGGTTCTTGCCTGTTTTGCAAGGTGTGAGATTGAGCTCGGCTCAATGCCCGACCACGGCAGAAGATATAGAAGAGATGAGTGTCATCCCCTATGCCTCAGCCATAGGTTCTATTATGTATGCCATGCTGTGTACCAGACCTGATGTAAACCTTGCCGTAAGTTTGGTAGGAAGGTACCAAAGTAATCCCGGCAAGGAACACTGGACAGCGGTCAAGAATATCCTGAAGTACCTAAAAAGTACTAAGGAAATGTTTCTCGTTTATGGAGGTGACGAAGAGCTCGTCGTAAAGGGTTACGTCGACGCTAGCTTCGACACAGATCTGGATGACTCTAAGTCACAAACCGGATACGTGTATATGTTGAATGGTGGAGCAGTGAGCTGGTGCAGCTGCAAGCAGAGCGTCGTGGCGGGATCTACATGTGAAGCGGAGTACATGGCAGCCTCGGAGGCAGCACATGAAGCAATATGGGTGAAGGAGTTCATCACCGACCTAGGAGTCATACCCAATGCGTCGGGGCCAATCAAACTCTTTTGTGACAACACTGGAGCTATTGCACTTGCCAAGGAGCCCAGGTTTCACAAGAAGACAAGGCACATAAAGCGTCGCTTCAACTCCATTCGTGAAAATGTTCAAAATGGAGACATAGAGATTTGTAAAGTACATACGGACCTGAATATAGCAGATCCGTTGACTAAACCTCTCCCTAGGGCAAAACATGATCAACACCAGAATTCCATGGGTGTTCGATTCATCACAATGTAACTAGATTATTGACTCTAGTGCAAGTGGGAGACTGTTGGAAATATGCCCTAGAGGCAATAATAAAAGCATTATTATTATATTTCTTTGTTCATGATAATTGTCTTTATTCATGCTATAACTGTATTATCCGGAAATCGTAATACACGTGTGAATACATAGACCATAATATGTCCCTAGTAAGCCTCTAGTTGACTAGCTCGTTGATCAACAGATAGTCATGATTTCCTGGCTATGGACATTGGATGTCATTGATAACGGGATCACATCATTAGGAGAATGATGTGATGGACAAGACCCAATCCTAAGCATAGCACAAAGATCGTGTAGTTCGTTTGCTAGAGCTTTTCCAATGTCAAGTATCTTTTCCTTTGACCATGAGATCGTGTAACTCCCGGATACCGTAGGAGTGCTTTGGGTGTACCAAACGTCACAACGTAACTGGGTGACTATAAAGGTATACTACGGGTATCTTCGAAAGTGTCTGTTGGGTTGACACGGATCAAGACTGGGATTTGTCACTCCGTATGACGGAGAGGTATCACTGGGCCCACTCGATAATGCATCATCATAATGAGCTCAAAGTGACCAAGTGGTTGATCACGGGATCATGCATTACGGTACGAGTAAAGTGACTTGCCGGTAACGAGATTGAACAAGGTATTGGGATACCAACGATCGAGTCTCGGGCAAGTAACATACCGATTGACAAAGGGAATTGTATACGGGGTTGTTTAATCCTCGACATCGTGGTTCATCCGATGAGATCATCGTGGAGCATGTGGGAGCCAACATGGGTATCCAGATCCCGCTGTTGGTTATTGACCGGAGAGCGATCTCGGTCATGTCTACATGTCTCCCGAACCCGTAGGGTCTACACACTTAAGGTTCGGTGACGCTAGGGTTGTGAAGATATGTATATGCAGTAACCCGAATGTTGTTCGGAGTCCCGGATGAGATCCCGGACATCACGAGGAGTTCCGGAATGGTCCGGAGGTAAAGAATTATATATAGGAAGTGCTGTTTCGGCCATCGGGACAAGTTTCGGGGTTATCAGTATTGTACCGGGACCACCGGAGGGGTCCCGGGGGCCCACCGGGTGGGGCCACCTGTCCCGGGGGGGCCACATGGGCTGTAGGGGGTGCGCCTTGGCCTATATGGGCCAAGGGCACCAGCCCCTATAGGCCCATGCGCCTAGGGTTTCCATGGGGGAGGAGTCCCACTAGTGGAAGGCACCCCTAAGTGCCTTGGGGGGGAGGGAAACCTCCCCTGGCCGCCGCACCTAGGAGATTGGATCTCCTAGGCTGCGCACCACCCCCCCTTGGCCCTCCTATATATAGTTGAAGAGAGGAGGGATTTCATACCTCAGCCTTTGGTGCTTCCCTCTCTCCCTGTTACATCTCTCTCTCGTAGTATAGGCGAAGCCCTGCTACTGTGACGCCCTGCATCCACCACCACGTCGTCGTGCTGCTGGATCTTCATCAACCTCTCCTTCCACCTTGCTGGATCAAGAAAGGAGGAGACGTCATCCGTTCCGTACGTGTGTTGAACGCGGAGGCACCGTCCGTTCGGTGCTAAGATCTTCGGTGATTTGGATCACGTCGTGTTCGACTACATCATCCCCATTCTTTGAACGCTTCCGCTCGCAATCTACAAGGTACGTAGATGCATCTAATCACTCGTTGCTAGATGAACTCATAGATAGATCTTGGTGAAACCGTAGGAAATTTTTTGTTTTCTGCAACGTTCTCCAACAATTCACACATATAATCTTGTCCCACGCATATATTCTGGTCCCACACCTATTGCAATATTAATATGTTCAAATATACCAGAACTAGAAACATAAACGACGATGAAAAACATATAACTATAATCTGTCCTCCAATTCTTCTTTCTTCTTTCACCTGGATTTTCCTTCTCAAATGTAGCATCCAATTATGTGCAGAAAAATCTGAAAAGAGCTCCTTGCGAAACGGAAACCTACAGATCATTACAACAAAACAAAAAAGGGGAAAGTCAGAAAAGCTCTGTAGCAAAAAGAAGTCATGCTTTTGCCAGTTATTTACTACAAACTGTGCAACTAACATAACAAATCTGTGCAAACAAAAAATTTCATAACTGTTATAATAAAAGATTATGCTACAGTCATGTTGTTTTTGGAACTAAGATTATCACAAAATGGTGTGCAACTGCCTATTTACTAAGTTTTTAGGTTGTTTGAAACACTCTTTTTCTGTGGTTACCAACTGATGACATCAATTTCTTCTTTTTATATATGTGCAGGGAGTGTGTGGCAGCATCCAAGAACAAGGAAAAAAATGCTTGATCTCAATGAGTTGCCTCCAGATCTCAATGAGCTTCCTCGTGATATGGATCAGCAGCAACCCAGCATACAACAAGGAAATTGGACAGAAAATGGTCGATCTGTTTACTACACGCAGGCAAGTCGTGATGGTAACCCTACGGGCCATGACAATATGGCAGGACAGTCATCAGCTCGTGGTGCCCCTGTAGTGGTGTCTTTGCAGTCAGAGAGCCATACTCTTGATGACACAGGAACCGAGGCAAATGTTCCTGGTCCAACCAGGACTGAGCTAGAAGCTGGGGCTATTGACAGAGCTGTGCAAGTAGAAGAAGGAGAGGATGAGGCTGGTTCTCAACCTATGGAACCCTATGTTGGCATGAGGTTTGACAGCCTTCAAATTGCTAAGGATCACTACAACAGCTACGCACTACGGATGGGTTTCTCTATCAAGATGAACACCTCTAGATGGACAGCCCGCAACAATGAATTGATAAAACAACAGTTTTGCTGCAACAAGTTCAAGAAGCCCAAAGCTGATGATGGAGGAGCTGAGGCTCCTCCTGTCCTGGACCCTATTCTAGATCCAAAATCTGTTAACAATGATGAGGAGATGGAAGAAGAACCTCCAATATTTGCTGAAGAGGAGGCTGGTACTAGTAAGAAGAAGAAGAAGCGCAAACGCGAGACAATAAAGCAGACTGAATGCAAGGCGAAAATGTTGGTGAAGCTGATAGATGGGCGATGGGAGGTGACGCACTTTGTTTGTGAACACAATCATCTGCTTGTGAACAAACCATCATTGTCCAAATACTTGAGATCCCACCAAGGTATCTCACCTGATGAAAAGGAGTTTCTGCGCATCTTGTATAACTGCAACTTGACTACAGGTGTGGTGTTTTTCTATATCCCTTGAAGAATTAAGTTTCCCTCTAGGCAGTCCAGTGTGCAACTGTTATGGTACTACTGTGCAACTGAAATGGCTTAACTGTGCAACTGGTGTCCAACTTCCCATGCTTTTTGTATATCACTTTTGGTGCTTCTTGTGCACCTAGATTGTCTTTACTGTGCAACTACACAATGTCCTGTATGCAAAAACTGCAAAGTGTTTTTAAAAAGGTGCAGCTAGGTGTCCATTTCCTGCAATTATCTTCTGTGCCAACACGTGTCCTATTACTGTGCAGCTGGATGTGCCATTTGTGCAACTAAAAAAAGGATATACTGTTTGTTTTTGTATTATGCAGGACGAATGATGCATGTAATGGCAGAGTTCTATGGATCTAAGATGATGGTGCCGTTCGGACCAAAGGCAATAACAAATCTTTGTACAAGTTTCCGTAGAGATGACACAAAGGAGGGTGATCTGATTGAGACAATTGCACACTTCAAGGATATACAAAAAACCGATCCAAACTTCTTCTATAAGGTGAAATATGATGAAGAGGACAGAGTTGTCAACATATTTTGGGTGGACGGCTTAGCTCGAAAAGCTTATGCGGAGGCGTACCACGATTGCATATCGTTTGACACCACCTACATGACCAACTTGTACAATATGCCGTTCGCGCCCTTCATAGGAATAAATCGACATGGCCAATCTTTCATGCTGGGTTGCGCGTTTGTGAGGCAGGAGTTGGCATCGAGCTTTGATTGGGTCTTTGGAGCATTCCTAGAGGCTATGGATGGCAAACCTCCTGACAACTTCATCACCGATCAGGATGGTGCGATGAGGCAGTCAATACAGAGCATCTTTCCAACCACCGTGCACCGCTGTTGTCGATGGCACATCATGAAAAAGGCTCAGGAAAAGGTTGGTTGGCTGCTGTGCCGGAATCCAGGACTCTCTGATGATTTCAACAAGTGTGTTGACTTCAACTTCACTATAGACGAGTTTGAGCAGAATTGGGCTGGGTTAATGATGAAGTATGAGGCTATGACACACACGCACTTTGAGAAGTTGTACGAATACAGGTCAACTTGGGTGCCGTGCTACTTCAAACACAGGTTCTGTTGGGGAACGTTGCAGAAAACAAAAATTTCCCTACGGTTTCACCAAGATCCATCTAGGAGTTCATCTAGCAACGAGTGATTGGATTGCATCTACATACCGTTGTAGATCACGTGCGGAAGCGTTCAAAGAACGGGGATGAGGAAGTCATACTCGACGTGATCCAAATCACCGGAGATCCTAGCGCCGAACGGACGGCACCTCCGCGTTCAACACACGTACGGTCAGCGTAACGTCTCCTCCTTCTTGATCCAACAAGGGGAAAGGAGAGGTTGAGGAAGATGGCTCCAGCAGTAGCACGACGGCGTGGTGGTGATGGAGCTGCAGTACTCCGGCAGGGCTTCGCCAAGCTCTATGGAGGAGGAGGAGGTGTTGGAGAGGGAGAGGGAGGCACCAAAGGCAAAGATGAGAGGTCCTCCATCCCCCCCACTATATATAGGGGGGCCTAGGGGGGGCGCCGGCCCTAGGAGATGCAATCTCCTAGGGGGGCGGCGGCCAAGGGGTGGGGGGCTTGCCCCCCAAGCAAGGGGGCGCCCCCCCTTTAGGGTTTCCCCCACCCTAGGCGCATGGGCCCTAGGGGAAGTGGCGCCCCAGCCCACTTTGGGCTGGATCCCTTCCCACTTCAGCCCATGGGGCCCTCCGGGATAGGTGGCCCCACCCGGTGGACCCCCCGGGACCCTTCCGGTGGTCCCGGTACAATACCGGTGACCCCGAAACTTGTCCCGGCGGCCGAAATAGCACTTTCTATATATAATTCTTTACCTCCGGACCATTCCGGAACTCCTTGTGACGTACGGGATCTCATCCGGGACTCCGAACAATATTCGGGTTACTGGCATATACATATCCACAACCCTAGCGTCACCGAACCTTAAGTGTGTAGACCCTACGGGTTCGGGAGACAAGCAGACATGACCGAGACGACTCTCCGGTCAGTAACCAACAGCGGGATCTGGATACCCATGATGGCTCCCACATGCTCCACGATGATCTCATCGGATGAACCACGATGTCGAGGATTAATCAACCCCGTATACAATTCCCTTTGTCAATCGGTATGTTACTTGCCCGAGACTCGATCGTTGGTATCCCAATACCTTGTTCAATCTCGTTACCGGCAAGTCACTTTACTCGTACCGTAATGCATGATCCCGTGATCAACCACTTGGTCACCTTGAGCTCATAATGATGATGCATTACCGAGTGGGCCCAGTGATACCTCTCCGTTATATGGAGTGACAAATCCCAGTCTCGATCCGTGTCAACCCAACAGACACTTTCGGAGATACCTGTAATGCACCTTTATAGTCACCCAGTTACGTTGTGACGTTTGATACACCCAAAGCACTCCTTACGGTATCCGGGAGTTACACGATCTCATGGTCAAAGGAAAAGATACTTGACATTGGAAAAGCTCTAGCAAATGAACTACACGATCTTGTGCTATGTTAGGATTAGGTCTTGTCCATCACATCATTCTCCTAATGATGTGATCCCGTTATCAATGACATCCAATGTCCATAGCCAGGAAACCATGACTATCTGTTGATCAACGAGCTAGTCAACTAGAGGCTTACTAGGGACATATTATGGTCTAGTATTCACAATTGTATTACGATTTCCGGATAATACAGTTATAGCATGAATAAAGACAATTATCATGAATAAGAAATATAATAATAATACTTTTATTATTGCCTCTAGGGCATATTTCCAACAGTCTCCCACTTGCACTAGAGTCAATAATCTAGTTACATTGTGATGAATCGAACACCCATGGAATTCTGGTGTTGATCATGTTTTGCCCTAGGGAGAGGTTTAGTCAACGGATCTGCTATATTCAGGTCCGTATGTACTTTACAAATCTCTATGTCTCCATCTTGAACATTTTCACGAATGGAGTTGAAGCGACGCTTGATGTGCCTTGTCTTCTTGTGAAACCTGGGCTCCTTGCAAGTGCAATAGCTCCAGTGTTGTCACAGAAGAGTTTGATTGGCCCCGACGCATTGGGTATGACTCCTAGGTCGGTGATGAACTCCTTCACCCAAATTGCTTCATGCGCTGCCTCTGAGGCTGCCATGTACTCCGCTTCACATGTAGATCCCGCCACGACGCTCTGTTTGCAGCTGCACCAGCTCACTGCTCCACCATTCAACATATACACGTATCCGGTTTGTGACTTAGAGTCATCCAGATCTGTGTCGAAGCTAGCGTCGACGTAACCCTTTACGACGAGCTCTTCGTCACCTCCATAAACGAGAAACATTTCCTTAGTCCTTTTCAGGTACTTCAGGATATTCTTGACCGCTGTCCAGTGTTCCTTGCCGGGATTACTTTGGTACCTACCTACCAAACTTACGGCAAGGTTTACATCAGGTCTGGTACACAGCATGGCATACATAATAGACCCTATGGCTGAGGCATAGGGATGACACTCATCTCTTCTATATCTTCTGCCGTGGTCGGGCATTGAGCCGTGCTCAATCGCACACCTTGCAAAACAGGCAAGAACCCTTTCTTGGACTGATCCATTTTGAACTTCTTCAAAATCTTATCAAGGTATGTGCTTTGTGAAAGACCTATGAGGCGTCTTGATCTATCTCTATAGATCTTGATGCCTAATATATAAGCAGCTTCTCCAAGGTCCTTCATTGAAAAACTCTTATTCAAGTAGGCCTTGATGCTGTCCAAGAGTTCTATATCATTTCCCATCAAAAGTATGTCATCTACATATAATATGAGAAATGCTACAGAGCTCCCACTCACTTTCTTGTAAACGCAGGCTTCTCCATAAGTCTGCGTAAACCCAAACGCTTTGATCATCTCATCAAAGCGAATGTTCCAACTCCGAGATGCTTGCACCAGCCCATAAATCGAGCGTTGGAGCTTGCACACCTTGTTAGCATTCTTAGGATCGACAAAACCTTCCGGCTGCATCATATACAATTCTTCCTTAAGGAAACCATTAAGGAATGCCGTTTTGACGTCCATTTGCCATATCTCATAATCATAGAATGTGGCAATTGCTAACATGATTCGGACGGACTTCAGCTTCGCTACCGGTGAGAAAGTCTCATCGTAGTCAACCCCTTGAACTTGTCGATAACCCTTAGCGACAAGCGAGCTTTATAGATGGTCACATTACCATCCGCGTCTGTCTTCTTCTTAAAGATCCATTTATTTTCTATGGCTCGCCGATCATTGGGCAAGTCAGTCAAAGTCCATACTTTGTTTTCATACATGGATCCTATCTCGGATTTCATGGCTTCTAGCCATTTGTCGGAATCCGGGCCCGCCATCGCTTCTTCATAGTTCGAAGGTTCACCGTTGTCTAACAACATGATTTCCAAGACAGGGTTGCCGTACCACTCTGGTGCGGAACGTGTCCTTGTGGACCTTCGAATTTCAGTAGGAGCTTGATCAGAAGTATCTTGATCATCATGAATAACTTCCTCTCTAGTCGGTGCAGGCACCTCAGGAACATTTTCTTGAGTTGCGCCATTTACCGGTTCAAGAGGCAATACTTCATCAAGTTCTACTTTCCTCCCACTTACTTCTTTCGAGAGAAACTCTTTCTCTAGAAAGGATCCATTCCTGGCAACAAAGATCTTGCCTTCGGATCTGAGGTAGAAGGTATACCCAGCAGTTTCTTTAGGGTATCCTATGAAGACGCATTTTTCCGACTTGGGTTCGAGCTTTTCAGGTTGAAGTTTCTTGACATAAGCATCGCATCCCCAAACTTTTAGAAACGACAGCTTAGGTTTCTTCCCAAACCATAATTCATACGGTGTCGTCTCAACGGATTTCGACGGAGCCCTATTTAAAGTGAATGCGGCAGTCTCTAAAGCATAGCCCCAAAAAGATAGCGGTAAATCGGTAAGAGACATCATAGATCGCACCATATCTAATAGACTGCGATTACGACGTTCAGACACACCGTTACGCTGAGGTGTTCCAGGCGGCGTGAGTTGTGAAACTATTCCACATTTTCTTAAGTGTGTGCCAAATTCGTGACTCAAGTATTCTCCTCCACGATCTGATCGTAGAAACTTGATTTTCCTGTCACGTTGATTTTCAACCTCACTCTGAAATTCCTTGAACTTTTCAAAGGTCTCAGACTTGTGTTTCATTAAGTAGACATACCCATATCTACTCAAGTCATCAGTGAGGGTGAGAACATAACGATAGCCACCACGAGCCTCAACACTCATTGGACCGCACGCATCAGTATGTATGATTTCCAATAAGTTGGTTGCTCGCTCCATTGTTCCTGAGAACGGAGTCTTGGTCATTTTACCCATGAGGCATGGTTCGCATGTGTCAAATGATTCGTAATCAAGAGACTTTAAAAGTCCATCAGCATGGAGCTTCTTCATGCGTTTGACACCTATGTGACCAAGGCGGCAGTGCCACAAGTATGTGGGACTATCATTATCAATCTTACATCTTTTGGTACTCACACTATGAACATGTGTAGCATTACGCTCGAGATTCATTAAGAATAAACCATTCACCATCGGAGCACGACCATAAAACATATCTCTCATATAAATAGAACAACCATTATTCTCTGATTTAAATGAGTAGCCATCTCGAATTAAACGAGATCCTGATACAATGTTCATGCTCAAAGCTGGCACTAAATAACAATTATTAAGGTTTAAAACTAATCCCGAAGGTAAATGTAGAGGTAGCGTGCCGACGGCGATCACATTGACCTTGGAACCATTCCCGACGCGCATCGTCACCTCGTCCTTCGCCAGTCTCCGCTTATTCCGCAGCTCCTGTTTTGAGTTACAAATGTGAGCAACCGCACCGGTATCAAATACCCAGGAGCTACTACGAGTACTGGTAAGGTACACATCAATTACATGTATATCACATATACCTTTCGTGATGCCGGCCTTCTTGTCCGCTAAGTATTTGGGGCAGTTCCGCTTCCAGTGACCACTTCCCTTGCAATAAAAGCACTCAGTCTCGGGCTTGGGTCCATTCTTTGGCTTCTTCCCGGCAGCTTGCTTGCAGGGCACAGCAACTCCCTTGCCGTCCTTCTTGAAAGCTTTCTTACCCTTGCCCTTCTTGAACTTAGTGGTTTTATTCACCATCAACACTTGATGTTCCTTTTTGACTTCTACGTCTGCTGATTTCAGCATTGCAAATACTTCAGGAATGGTCTTTTCCATCCCCTGCATATTGAAGTTCATCACAAAGCTCTTGTAGCTCGGTGGAAGCAACTGAAGGATTCTGTCAATGACTGCGTCATCCGGGAGATTAACTCCCAGCTGAGTCAAGCGGTTATGCAACCCAGACATAGTGAGTATGTGCTCACTGACAGAACTGTTTTCCTCCATCTTACAGCTGAAGAACTTGTCGGAGACTTGATATCTCTCGACCCGGGCATGAGCTTGGAAAACCATTTTTAGCTCTTCGAACATCTCATATGCTCCATGTCTCTCAAAACGCTTTTGGAGCCCTGGCTCTAAGTTGTAAAGCATGCCGCACTGAACGAGGGAGTAGTCATCGGTACGTGCCTGCCAAGCGTTCATAACATCTTGTTCTATAGGGAGAACAGGTGCGTCACCTAGTGGTGCTTGTAGGACATAATCTTTCTTGGCAGCTATGAGGATGATCCTCAGGTTCTGGACCCAGTCCGTGTAGTTGCTGCCATCGTCTTTCAGCTTGGTTTTCTCTAGGAACGCGTTGAAGTTGAGGACTATGTTGGCCATTTGATCTACAAGACATATTGTAAATTTTTTAGACTAAGTTCATGATAATTAAGTTCATCTAATCAAATTATTCAATGAACTCCCACTTAGATAGGCATCCCTCCAGTAATCTAAGTATAACATGATCCGAGTTAACTAGGCCGTGTCCGATCATCACGTGAGACGGACTAGTCAACATCGGTGAACATCTTCATGTTGATCGTATCTTCTATAGGACTCATGTTCGACCTTTCGGTCTTCTGTGTTCCGAGGCCATGTCTGTACATGCTAGGCTCGTCAAGTCAACCTAAGTGTTTGCATGTGTAAATCTGTCTTACACCCGTTGTATGTGAACGTTGGAATCTAACACCCGATCATCACGTGGTGCTTCGAAACAACGAACTGTCGCAACGGTGCACAGTTAGGGGAAACACTTTCTTGAAATTATTATGAGGGATCATCTTATTTACTACCGTCGTTCTAAGTAAACAAGATGCAGAAACATGATAAACATCACATGCAATCAAATAATAATAGTGACATGATATGGCCAATATCACATAGCTCCTTTGATCTCCATCTTGGGGCTCCATGATCATCTTGTCACCGGAATGACACCATGATCTCCATCATCATGATCTCCATCATCGTGTCTCCATGAAGTTGCTCGCCAACTATTACTTCTACTACTACGGCTAACGCGTTTAGCAATAAAGTAAAGTAATTTACATGGCGTTTCTCAATGACACGCAGGTCATACAAAAAATAAAGACAACTCCTATGGCTCCTGCCGGTTGTCATACTCATCGACATGCAAGTCGTGATTCCTATTACAATAGCATGAACATCTCATACATCACATATATATCATTCATCATTCATCACAACTTTGGCCATATCACATCACAGAACACTTGCTGCAAAAACAAGTTAGACGTCCTCTAATTGTTGTTGCAAGTTTTACGTGGCTGCAATAGGGTTCTAGCAAGAACGTTTTCTTACCTACCTGAAAGCCACAACGTGATTTGTCAACTTCTATTTACCCTTCATAAGGACCCTTTTCATCGAATCCGCTCCAACTAAAGTGGGAGAGACAGACACCCGCCAGCCACCTTATGCAACTTATGCATGTTAGTCGGTGGAACCGGTCTCACGTAAGCGTACGTGTAAGGTTGGTCCGGGCCGCTTCATCCCACAATACCGCTGAAGCAAGATAAGACTAGTAGCGGCAAGAAAGTTGACAACATCTACGCCCACAACAAATTGTGTTCTACTCGTGCAAAGAGAACTACACATAGACCTAGCTCATGATGCCACTGTTGGGGAACGTTGCAGAAAACAAAATTTTTCCTACGGTTTCACCAAGATCCATCTAGGAGTTCATCTAGCAAGGAGTGATTGGATTGCATCTACATACCTTTGTAGATCACGCGCGGAAGCGTTCAAAGAACGGGGATGAGGAAGTCGTACTCGACGTGATCCAAATCACCGGAGATCCTAGCGCCGAACGGACGGCACCTCCGCGTTCAACACACATACGGTCAGCGTAACGTCTCCTCCTTCTTGATCCAGCAAGGGGAAAGGAGAGGTTGAGGAAGATGGCTCCAGCAGCAGCACGACGGCGTGGTGGTGATGGAGCTGCAGTACTCCGGCAGGGCTTCGCCAAGCTCTATGGAGGAGGAGGAGGTGTTGGAGAGGGAGAGGGAGGCACCAAAGGCAAAGATGAGAGGTCCTCCATCCCCCCACTATATATAGGGGGGCCTAGGGGGGGCGCCGGCCCTAGGAGATGCAATCTCCTAGGGGGGGCGGCGGCCAAGGGGTGGGGGGCTTGCCCCCCAAGCAAGGGGGCGCCCCCCCTTTAGGGTTTCCCCCACCCTAGGCGCATGGGCCCTAGGGGAAGTGGCGCCCCAGCCCACTTTGGGCTGGATCCCTTCCCACTTCAGCCCATGGGGCCCTCCGGGATAGGTGGCCCCACCCGGTGGACCCTCGGGACCCTTCCGGTGGTCCCGGTACAATACCGGTGACCCCGAAACTTGTCCCGACGGCCGAAATAGCACTTCCTATATATAATTCTTTACCTCCGGACCATTCCGGAACTCCTCGTGACGTCCGGGATCTCATCCGGGACTCCGAAAAACATTCGGGTTACTGCATATACATATCCCAACAACCCTAGCGTCACCGAACCTTAAGTGTGTAGACCCTACGGGTTCGGGAGACATGTAGACATGACCGAGATCGCTCTCCGGTCAATAACCAACAGCGGGATCTGGATACCCATGTTGGCTCCCACATGCTCCACGATGATCTCATCGGATGAACCACGATGTCGAGGATTCAAGCAACCCCGTATACAATTCCCTTCGTCAATCGGTATGTCACTTGCCCGAGATTCGATCGTCAGTATCCCAATACCTCGTTCAATCTCGTTACCGGCAAGTCACTTTACTCGTACCGTAATGCATGATCCCGTGACCAGACACTTGGTCACTTTGAGCTCATTATGATGATGCATTACCGAGTGGGCCCAGTGATACCTCTCCGTCATACGGAGTGACAAATCCCAGTCTTGATCCGTGTCAACCCAACAGACACTTTCGGAGATACCTGTAGTATACCTTTATAGTCACCCAGTTACGTTGTGATGTTTGGTACACCCAAAGCACTCCTACGGTATCCGGGAGTTACACGATCTCATGGTCTAAGGAAAAGATACTTGACATTGGAAAACTCTAGCAAACGAACTATACGATCTTGTGCTATGTTTAGGATTGGGTATTGTCCATCACATCATTCTCATAATGATGTGATCTCGTTATCAATGACATCCAATGTCCATAGTCAGGAAACCATTACTATCTGTTGATCAACGAGCTAGTCAACTAGAGGCTTACTAGGGACATGTTGGTGTCTATTATTCACACATGTATTACGATTTCCGGATAACACAATTATAGCATGAATAAAGACAATTATCATGAACAAGGAAATATAATAATAATGCTTTTATTATTGCCTCTAGGGCATATTTCCCACAGGTTCTTCCCCTTCCTCCAGTCTACACAGCGTAGTGAGGGATTCAACGCTGTCCTGAAAAGATATGTGAACCCACACAACTCAATGCTGAACTTCGTCAAGCAATATGAAAAAATCCAGAACCACATCCTTGCCAAGGAAGGCTGCAATGATTACAGGATGGAACACCTTGAGATTGAGTTGTGGTCCAACTTCCCAATAGAGAAGCAAGCTTACAAAACCTATACTAGAGACCTTTACCGCAAGTTCAGAGAAGAGTTTGAGCTGATTGGATGTTATAATGCATTCCAAGTTGGTGCTGATGTGTTTGAGCTCAGACCGAACCAGGAATTTGTTGCGAAATATGGTTCTCGAAACTACTTGGTGCAGGAAAGGGTGGAGGAGGGTTCCTATTTGTGTGAGTGCTGTAAAATGGACAAGGACGGCATCCTCTGTTGCCACATCCTCAAGGTGTTCACCCATGTTGGCGTTGATGTCATACCGGAAAGGTACCTGCTAAGACGGTGGACACCTACTGCTGTACCTAGTGCGCCAGCGACTGGTTATGAGCAACTGGATGAAATGCCTCCTCAATCAAAGAAGCAGATAAGGGAGAGGAACATGATATACGATTTTCAGAAACTAGCAAAGTTTGCGAGTGGTTCTGATCCAGCACAAGCTATTGTATACAAGCATATGCGTGCAGCACGTACCGAGATCGGCCACCTGAACAAGTCCAAGAAAAGGAAAAAACCGACTGCTGCAACGGGGCCATCAGATGATGGCAACCCTCGAGGACCTCCTCCACCTCCAGGCAGCAATCAGGGGGCTCATCATCCAGGTAATTACCTGCCCCAACTCTTGATCTAACTAGGTGTGTAACTTCAGTTGCACACATCATTGTGCCCATTTGCACACACCATGGTAGCCACTTGCACAGAACATACTGCCTAGTTGCGCACGCTGTGTTAGTTCAAGCATCAAGATAACACAACTAACTTATTTTTCCAGTTCTGGATATAGGTGATGTCAACCCTCAAGGACCTCCTCCCCCTCCTAGCTGTACACGACATCCTCCGCCACCTCCTCCCCCGCGTGCTCCTCCCAATGGCCCTACAGGCAGCACTCAGGGGGCTTGTCGTCCAGGTAATTACCTGCCCCCAACTCCCCATCAAACTAGGTCTGTGACTCCAGTTGCACACATCATGGTGCTCAGTTGCATCGAACAGGCTACCTAGTTGCGCACGCTGTGTTAGTTCGAGCATCAAAAAGATAAACAGAACTGACTTGTTTGTCCTGTTCTGCCTATAGGTGATGCCAACCCTCAAAGACCTCCTCCCCTGCCAGGCCCAACTAGCAGTGCACTTTGTGCTACTCCCAATGGACCTACAGGCAGGACTCAGGGGGCTCATCACCCAGGTTAGTACCTTCACCGACTCCAAAACAAAAACTAGAGTGAGTGACTTTAGTTTCACATATCATAGTGCCTAGTTGAACAGAACATGCTGCCTAGTTGCGTGCGTTGTGTTAGTTTGAGGATCAAGCTAAAAATCTAACTTGTTTTTCATGTTCTGCCCATAGGCGACTACAATCCAAGTACCATGACAGGCCGTGCTACTGCAGGTGTTTTTTTCAACTTAACTTGCACACAGCAACCAGTTAGTTGCACAAAATGTACTGTGTGGTTGCACAGAACATCAGTGCTGGTTGCACAATAACAAAAATACTAAACTTTTTATATGATTATTACACAGGTGATCGTGACGGTCCTACTGCCCCGTTGGAGGCTGCATCCCTTGCACAAGTTTCTGATGATTTTGTGCCCAGGGATCCTCCAAGGTCTACTACAAAGGGTAGGGCAAAGAGTCGACAGTACAAATCGGCGCTGGAGCTACACCCAAAGAAGAAAAACAAATGCAGCCAGTGCCAATCTATAGAGCACACTGCTGGTGTGTGTCCACAGAGGCTCCTGTGATTCTGTTTCCTCATTTGTAACTTTGGAACAAAAAAGGAAAATAATGATGTCTTTTTTAGCAATGTTGGGACCAAAGTTGACACATTCAACATCTATGATTCCTCTTTATCTAATTTATGCTGCTTGAATTAGTTCATGCACTGTGTAAAAAAAGTTGCTATTTGTGCCTTTGTTGGCAACTGGTTAAATATTTAGTTGTTGAACAATTGTATATCCAGTGCTCCTAATGTATCAACAAAAGTGATGATATTGAGTTGCAAACGCAATTACTAGCAATGTGCAACTACAAAATCTGCTTAATAAAATTGTACAAACCAGCAACTTCCTCCATGGAGCAGAAAAAAAGAAAAAAATAGTACTGACCTACTCCTTGTCGTATCTCAGCAACTTCCTCCATGGGGCGGTGTTGTGCACGCTGGTGACCCAATCATATGCCAGCTTCTTCCTGATGTTGAGTACTTTCTTGGGGTCGTAGTTGGGCAGTTGGCTACCATTCCACTCGGTGGCGTTAAGCAGTGCGAACAACCCACACTCATTACTGCAAAAATGGGCAAAATAAATTTGTCACATAAAATTAAAACCAAATAAAGGTAATGCACTCTGTGCAACTGCTTATGTCCTACTGTGCAACTGCTTCTATTCTACTGTGCAACTGCTTATGTCCTACTGTGCAACTGCTTGTGTTCTACTGCTACTCATTATGTGCCACTGTGCAACTGCTTATGTGCCAGTGTGCAACTACTTATGCGCCACTCTGCAACTAGCTAGATAATCCATTAGAAACTCATAAAAATGATAAAACAGATTGAAGACTAGTACTGTGTCTTAAAAATACTAAAGATTGCACATGTAGAAAAATTTAAAAACTACAAAATGATGGTATATGATTGAGAAGGAATGAAATGCTTATTGTCTTACTTGCCGAGCTGCTTCGGTATGTCAATGTCAATAATCTGGAAGTGCTCGATGCTGAACTTTGGGTAATGCTTCCTCCATAGCTGGCGTACTGCCCCCGCGATGGTAGAGGCGGTGTTCATCAGCTCAATGTTGTCCAGCGTCCTGCTTGAATCAAGAACTTCGAAGCGTTCGTCCCTCAAGTTGACACTGAAGACCCAATAATGCCTCCCTCCGTCCTTATCGGTTACATCTGCGCACTCGAGCACTGGCAGCATGACCTGCAAGCGTGAACGATTTTAGACACAAAATCAAGCTGTAGCTAAGAAAAATAGTAAAAGACTTGGTCAAGTTAAAAACAAGTTGCAATAAGTATCTGCCAACTAACAGATGTGTCATGTGCAACTGGACATGCTGTGGGTGCCAACTAAAAAAATATTGATCATGTGGGCACAACACTCACCAAGTCTTTCTTGTCGAGACGGTTCTTGTAATCAAACTTCTTGTTTATCTCATTCACATTGTGGATCCCTTGCTGTAATTTTATCTGCACAGATTATAAAACATGGCTCAAAACTCCTTAGTAGGTGAAAGGCCTCCCTCAAATGGTCAACGAAAAAAGTGCTACAGAACAAAGATGAGGGTAAAAAGAAGGTTTTGGAAAAACTTACAGAAAACCTCAGTGGCATAACAACCTTCTTTGACCCTTCTGGTAAGTTATCCATGATGTGTAAGATTCCAGTCTCAATAACAATTTTTGACAACCATTGAACCGGCTTCATCGAATCAACTAACTCCTTTAAAGAAATGTAGAAAGCACCATACCTGATTATCTCAGGGCTGATTATTTTTTGAAAGCAATAAAAAGACAAGTTAGCTCGAAGGTTCACAGCAGCAAAAAAAATGTGCATGAAATTGAAAACAGAACAGTGTGCAACTAAAAGCCCTGTTCTGTGCAACATGCTATGCTTTCTGTGCAACTAAGTGGCTGGTCCTATGCAACTGAAAAAGATATGTATGTAGGTTGTGGGGAGTTAGTTTACCTGGTAGCTCCATCATCTGCTCCTTTGTGATGCCTGACCCAATACAAGAGGGCAGTGTAAAGCTTGTTCACTACCTCATTGGTGCTGAAAGTCTTCTTCTTGTTGTAGTCGATGAATGGACACCTTTGAGATGCTGCGGGCCTTCTTACCCTCCTCTGTCTTCGTGCAAGAGGTGGTCCCGAAGAACTGCTTGTGCCAAGTTCTGGTTCTGCGCATATCGGGGTGTGGCAATTCTCTGGTGAACCAACATCTAGTTCTTGAGCTATTGCCTTGCCAGCATCAACAGCATCACATCCTTCATTCACAGCTGCTAGGTCCAACTCACACTCATCGATGCAGATCACACCGGCTTCTGCTGTTTCTGCTGCTGGAGCAGGTGCTGGAGCATCACCATCTATGCCGAGGTCAAAAGATGGTGCATCGCAGAACCCGTCACCATGATAAGAGTTTGATCTTCGTAAGGGTTCAAGGACCAGGGCATCTCCTTGCGGCACAAACACGGGTGCATCATTCACTGACTTGGTTCGCAATAGTGTTGTAGTTGGTGGCTTTGGAGGCTTGCACCTACTTATAATGTCGAACACCTCCTCTTGTGTTAATGGTTGCTGAAAGTTAGCTCTTGGGGACGGCACTTTGATAGTTGGATCACCTCCTTTTGTGTTTGGCATTGAAGCATCTCTATGAGTAGGCACCTTGGGACTTGCAGTTGCAGTGGTGCCTTCCTGACCAGCTGTAGTGGCTTTGACTGTGACCATGCTGCTAACTGACACATCAGTTGGCACACTGGTATCTGTAGTTGGCATCTTTCCAGTCTGAGTTGGCAGCAACCTAGCAGAACTTGGCACCCCTGCATCAATGGCTACGGCTCGCAGTTCTCTCTCGTCTCTGAACCCCAAATCTTTTGTGGCCTGTTCCCCCTTTGCGCCCCTGGCAAACTTGACAATCTTTTGCTTAGGTGGTTTTGGTGGGACTGTTGAAAGGGGAGTCTTCCCCTTGATCTGTTGAACTTCTCTGACATTGGTTGGCTCTCTGCTCACTACACTTGGCATATCAGTTTGAAGCACAGCTTCCTTGACCATATTTACTTCAGCATCTGCACTCACCATCTTCTCCTTGGTTTGAGGCAACTGCAGATTCTTCTTCATTGAAACTGCTTTACGCTTCTAGACCACGTGAGGGTTTGCCGTGGATGCTGCCTTGCTCTTGCTGGAGCTTAGGTCTGGGAGCTGCTTTAAATATTCCTTGTATTTTTCCTTTGAATGAACCCAGTCAAGACCCTTTCCTGCTTCCTCCATGTCAATTTGATTCTTTTCAGCATCACTTGATAAGAACAGGCTCTTGTCAATGGCAAAGTTGATCTTCTCACACATATCTTTGTCGCTGAAATCTGGCACGGGAAAGGTGGTTGGCAAAGCTGGCTTCAAGTTGCAGAGCTTGAACATATCAATGCTGCCCTGAGACTCTGCTTCGTCATTTTTCTTTGACTTCGGCAAATCCTTGTCTTTCCAGCAAGTTTTGTCAATCAACATCTTTAGTGTGCTCCTGCTACTCAATGAATTGCTGCTGCTCGCAGGGGTGGCATGAGTGCTAGTCCTCCTGGATGTGTTGCCACCTGTACCACCAGAACCAGGGGCGTTGTCATCATCATCGTCATCGCTGCTGTCGCTGCCTCCATTGGATCCCCCTTTATCATCACCATAATCATCCTCGTCTTCTTCATCATCGTCTTCTTCCCTCTCACTACCATCAGCTGCTGCGCCTTTGTCTTCTCCCCTCTCACTGCCATCAACTGCTGCCCCTTTGTCCCCGTCCCCCTCTTTGGCCTCACCTTCTTCTTCCTCCTCTGCATCACTATCTTCTTCCTTGTCCTCCTCCTCTCCTTTGTCCTCTTCTTGTTTGTCCTCCTCCTCCTCCTCCTCCTCCTCCTCCTCCTCCTCCTCCTCATCCTCCTCCTCCTCTGCATCTTCTTCATTGTCATCCTCATCCTTGTCCTCCTCCTCTGATTCATCCGCATCTGTGTCCTCCTCGTCGTCAGCACCTATCGCTGCTTCCATTTCCACATCTTCTTCTGACTCATCCTCAACAAACTCTTCTTCTTCTTGTATAGTTGACCGCCGTCTCTTTCTTTTTGGAGCACGGCGTGACGCCCCAGTTTGCATTGATGGCTGATGTACGTAAGGATCAATATCTGGTTCCTCGTCATCGATCTTGGCAACTGCTTCAATGAAGGTGCCAACCTGTTCAGTTACAGCCTTGCACAGCTCATTGACCACTTTCGCAATCTTTGCCTTTTTCTGCATCAACACAAAAAAAATTCAGTACTGATTCAGTTAGAAAAAATAATAAAAAGTAAAAATGTCTGTAACTAACCATGATGTGATAAGCAAAAACGACTAATATACACTTTCTGGCCAACTAAAAACATGATTCTAGCCAACTACACATGCACTGTGGCACAAACTAAAAAACATGCATTCTGCCAAAAGTTGATGACAATGGTTGTAAATGAATACTTTGACTGTCCAAAAGAACATGTGCAACTACAAAAGCTTATATGTGCAACTGAACATACATCACAACCAACTAAATTATGTATTCTCGCAACTACAAAAGTTATACATGTCCATCTGAACATACATCCCAGCCAATAGAAAAATATTGGTAAGTGATACAAGTTTCTGTATGCAAAACACTAACCTGCGGATTGTATGTTATTGGTAACTTGGATGCTACGAATGCTTCAGCTTGCAAAATTCCACCAAACAGTGGTGTCTGCTCCGTGCCTCTATACTCCTCTTTAAGCTGATGTGAAAAAAAAGAGAAACAGAAAATAACAAGGTTATCAAAATAGATTTGTGTGTTGAATGAAACCACACATTATAACCTGTGCAACTACAACATGATACTGGGGTAGACAAATTCAACTATACATATATGCAACTGAACAAAGACACAAAAACTATGCAACACACATGGCACCTAAAAAAAGTTTCTACCAACTGATGCAACACATCTGTGCAACAAGATTAGTAAAACTGTGCAACTTAAAAAAGATGGTGTGCCAATTTAAAATGAACATGTGTGCAGATTGCCAAACTGAAAGCTACAATCTGTGCAATTACATGCATTGTTGTGCCAGCTGATGACAGTTTTCTGTGCAATTTCCAAAAAGAGTGACCAGACATCAAAAGAACATAGAAGGAAGATACTGTTGGAAAAAAACAAAAAAGAACTCACTTGTAATTTGCCGAACACACCAGGAGAGATAGTATCCTTCTTGATCACCTTGGCAATTAGAGTACTATCCCATGCATTCGATCGTATCGCGCAGTTGCTTACTGGGATGTCATGTACGAGCGCATCAAGGTATAGTATCTGCACCAGACCCAAACAAAAGAAAAGGCCAAGTTCAGTTATTGTTATCAGAATTTCAGCAAACTATAACTGCATAGAAAGAACAGGAACAGATGGAAAAAAGTGGTCGTTTTCACTAACCATCAAGTGATACAAGCAGCAGCAGACAGTTTGCTTCTCCTGGTCCATGTTCCGGAAAGCTTCGTTAATGTGTTCTGCTACAAAGAGGCAGATGTTTGTATTCTTTAGCATTTGATGGTCTAGCACAAGTCCATAACACTTTGGGTTGAGCTTCAAGGCCGTGGTTGGTGCTAGAAAAGTGCTGAAGGCAACCGCAAGCTAGGCCATAAAGAATGTGTCATCCGTTCTTCCAGCCATATCCTGAATCATCTTGAGCCATGTAGTGATCTGGGGATGAGAATTTCCAGTTATGTTGAAAGCCTGTCTGAATCTCCTAGTGGCATCCTTGTCAACTAAATATCTGACTTTTGGACCCTTGTTTGGGAGATCAAATACCCTCTGAACACTGTCAGCATCAACACGGATCCTTCCCCTTCCCGGGAAAACCATTTCAGAGGTCTGTGGCTGGTAGGACTGCACCAGGAACTTAGTGAGGTCCGCTGGAAGTGTGTCTGATAAGTTCAATAGCCCCCCGACCGACCTCGAAACTAGCTCTGATTTCTGTAGTGGGGTTAGAGAGGCGTTGAAATTTGCAAAGCGCGCCGGTGATGCCCTTATCCTGCCTGCTTGTGATGGTCGCTCCACATCTTCCCCTGGAGCCACCTCAACTCCTTCACCGCTGCCCTGTTGATTAGAAAATGAAAGCATTACACAAACATTAAACACAAGAGAAAAAACAAGAATGAAAAAGAAACTAGCAATCATCATTTGGATCAGTATTAGAATGAGCTATATATTCATAAATTGGATCATGCCAACTAATATGATGTATTTGTGCAACTAATAAAGCTCATGAGGACAACTGCAAGACTGCCAGTGTGCAACTGAATGTGCAACAATAAAACAGTAAATAAAAAAAGAACGAGACCTGGCAGCTACAAAAAGTTCTATTGGATGTGCAACAATAAGAAATGATACTGCAACACAAGAGAAACAATAACTAAAAAAAGGTTTGCAAAGAACTATTCAAATAGCTCATAAACACACACAAAAAACCCACATACCTCAGCATCTGCTGCGGAAGATGCGACAACTTCTCCAGCAACTGCTGCCTGCACAAAAAAATGACCACTGATGTCAACTATGAAAAGATGCCAACTAGTGAACTACAAGATGCCAACTAATGCCAACTAATGTCAACTGTATTTAAATCAATATGACTAGAGATGTCAACTACAAAAGGTTGTTATTGACAGACTAAAAACAAAAATAGTGGTCCGAACTGCTGCATAATTTACTTATATTTGAGATTTTACTTACCCTAGAAGATGACTCAGCTCCCTTGCCAAGTGCTGCACGTCTAGTCCGCTTTACAACACGGAACTGATCAGCATCCTAAGAAAAAAAATAAAAAACATGAGCATGGGAAAAACGAAAAAAATGTTATATGACCCAAACAAAACCAAAAAATGGACTTGTGTCATCAGCATGCCACTTACCTCAACATCCTCTCCCTGCTCAACACTCTGTGCAGGTTGTGGCTGGCGATTAGCAGGACGCTTCAGTTCCGGCAAAGCAGCTGACTTCCAGAACGCTGATTAAGCAACCAAAAGAAAACATGAAAAAAAGACACTAGCATACATGCATAAGTTGAAAACAACTCAAACACAAAAGAAAAAAAGTGAATAAAAATACATCTCCTTCATTGCCATCCGCATCTCCTCCTATTATAACCATTTTTGCCCTGCGGCAGGAAATACAACAAAAAAACATAGTTAGAAGATGTGGACAACCAACTACTACAATGATGCAGCCAACTGGGCAGTAAACCTTGTGCAAACTGGACATCAAATAAGCCAACTAACTTTTTTTGCCTAGTTATTACTTGCCAACTGTGACAAGTAATACCTAGGCAGAAAAAAGTTAAGTAAAGGCAACAAGCTCAGTGAGATAACTTATTCTGAAAAAAACGTCCCTAGTTGAACATGAGGGGAGACACATGAAAACAACCATATCCACAACAAAAAGACTTGCACATTGAGAAAAATTAAAAATGGAAAATTGGCAAGCATTGGTACTAATTTGCACAAATCAAGGGGTCCTAGTTGCACAAAAGCATGAGAATAACACATAAATCACCACAGCCACCACAACGCTGGTGGATTGGGTAGATTATATTGGAAAACTGGCAAGCATTGGTGCTAAAATTGCACAAACAAGGTCCCTAGTTGCACACAGCAGAGGGGAAAACAGCCAACTCATGCGTAAAATGAGTTAGAAGATGCGCAAAATGAAGTACAGAACCAACTAGTACATGGATGCAGCCAACTAATCAGGCAACTTGTGCAACTGAACGACGCGTAGATAGACAACCTAGCACAAAATAGCAAGCCAACTAAGCAGGGAAACTAGTGTCCATTGTAAAACACATGGACAACCAACTTGACCACAAAAGTAGAGCAACTTGTGCAACACAAAAACAATATATATATACAGCCAATTAGTATATGGATGCATCCATCTAATTGTGCAAATGAACAACATATAGACGGTCAACCTAGTGCAAAACAGCAAACCAACTAAGCGGGACAAACTAGTGCAGGTGTAGAACATATGGACAGCCAACTAGTAAAAGTGATGTAGCCAACTGAGCAGGCAACTTGTGCAACTGAACAATATGTAGACACCCAACTAGCAAAAAATTGGTGCAACTGCAGAACATAGGGACAACCAACTACTATATGAATGAAGCCAACTGGATAGAATTTTGTGCAACTGGAACACAAGTGTCTACCAACTAAAAAGTGGCCGTGATACAAGTTTCACCCTCTTAGTTGGTTTGCACAGGTAATGGTCCCTAATTTGCACAGGTACTAATTTGCACATGTAATGGTCCCTAATTACAAACAAGAGGAGAAAAACACATGACCCACGAGAACCACCATAAGGCTGGCAGATTGGCTATATTATCTCAAAAATTGTCTACTACTGCTCCTAATTTGCACTCAAGGGGCGACAGACTTGCACACCACGGGGGAAAAACACTCATCAAAAACACCAGATCCACTGCGAGGCTTCAATCCACAGAAGAGGCTCTATCGCCGCGAACCACTCATCCTCCCTGAACCATATGCACGAGCTCACCCCCTACTGCAACGCAAAAACGACGGGATGAGCACAACCCTAACCCACCCCTGCCAATCCGGCGGTTTCCCAAACGAAGTAGTCCGCTGCGGTGACCTCAACCTCGCCGGAAAATGAGTTTGACCTCCCTAACCCCGACCGCGACCTCGACCTCTACCTCGACCTCTACCTCGACCTCCTTGACAACGACCGCGACCTCACCGGAAAACGAGCGACCTCATCAGAAAAAGGACGGGCGAGTGGAGAAACAAGCAGGGACGAAGACGAGGAACGCGCGTAGGAGCAGTACCAGAGCCGCCGCGGACGACGACCCTCGCGGCGCGCCCTGCCGTCGACCACAACCCGGCGGATTTGGAACCGCCTCCGAGCACCAACCAACGGCGAAAGCAAAGGGGGAAAGTGGAGGAATGGGCGGCGAGAGGTGGGGGTGGACGGGGTAATGGCACGAAATTCGAAACCGCCGCCCACTACGCACGACGGCTAAAACGCTGGAGAACTGCCTAATCCTCGATGACATGTGGGTCCCACGGACGATTTATCTCGCGGGCGCGCCGCAATCGGACCAGGCGACTGGTCCACATGCGGGTCTGAGCGGCGCGGCCCCACCTCCCGACCAGGGGACACCTGGACACCGTGCGGCGTCGATCGGGATGAGATCGAGCGGCTCTCGTTCGGCCGCTCGTTCTGTCTGTTTAGTGGCTGGCCGCTTTTTAGATTTCAGGTTTTTTGTTTGGTTGAAAAAAACTACATGGTGTGCATGTTCGTGTCAGATAGCTGGGCCATTTTATTTGTCTTTTCGAGCTTCATTTTCTTGTCTATTTTTTGTGGTGTGTCCACTCACTGCAGAAATTTCATTTGTAAGCTCTTTTTATATTTTCTTCTTCATTTTTCTTCGTTGTTGCCCCTGTTGACCTGCTGTATGCTGCTGCCCTTTGGCATCTCTACGTGGGTTGCTGGCGTGTTTTTTTGCCCTCTCTTGTGTGTTTTAGGCTTGGCTTTTTTCCTTTTTGTTTTTTAGGCTTTGATGCTCAATTTTTTGCTTTTTTCCGTATATATATATGTGCAATTTTTAATATTCATATTTTTGGCACGGCTCACATGTTGTTGTCCCAGCACAAGTGATCTGCGCATCCTTGTCCATGTGTTTTTCGGTCGTTTCTGTGTTTGTGTTTCTTTTTCTTAGTTTTTTGAGCGAGATTGCTAAAATACATATAGACGAAATTTAGTGATCGCATATCTAGATGTCCAGCCGTCCGATCTAATGTGTCTTTGTTTTTCGTGCTAGAGTGATCACCCGTGTCATGAACGATCCGGGCCATGTTGTATAGTCTGTCGGGTCGTGAGGCCTACAGCGGAGCATGAGTGTTTTTCCTTTTTTTTCTTTTTTGTTAGGCCGTGTTGCCTTTGTTTGTGTTTTTTTAGAATACAAAGAGTGTAGCCGAGAGAATATTACATGGATACGGCAGCCTCCCTCGAGTCGTCACTCCCCTCTTATGTTCTTCCATTTTTATTGTTTTGTTTCGAATCCAAAGGAGACGACCTAACCTGGCGGATCTGAGGCTCGGAGATGGCAGGGAACGTTGTTTTTTGGTTTTCCCCTATTTGTTTCATGCACTCTTTTTTCCATGTCATTTTTATATACTGCGTAAGCAAGTGTTTGCCTAGTTGTTTTTTTCACACAAATAAAAATATCCTGATTTTACTTTGTATGTAAACCCCTCGACTCTAGAATAGAGCTATTTGTAGTTTTTGTAGTCGCCTCATTTGCAAGTAGTCATCTCAAAAATTGATTTTTTTGTAGTTGTCTAAGCTGCAAGTCAACCGTCGACTCACAACTACGGGGACGTATGTTTGTACGGGCACAGTTGTAAGTCAACCATCGACTCGCAACTAGAGAGGGGCGTATGGTTTTAGGGCCTCTAGTTGCAAGTCAATCATCAACTCGCAACTAGGGTGGGCGTATGTCTGTAGGATCCCAGTTGCAACTCAACCATCAATTCACAACTAGGGCGCGTCATACTTTTTCTGTAGTTGCCCTAGTTGCATGTCAAACATTAGACTTGCAACTAGGGGGGCGTGTGTTTGTAGGGGCCTAGTTGCAAGTTAACCATCAACATGCAATTAGGACGCTTTGTACTTTTTTGTAGTGGCCCCAGTGCATGTCAACCATCGACTCGCAACTAGGGGGCGTATGTATGTAGGGGCCAAGTTGCAAGTCAACCATCGACTCGCAACTAGGACGCATCGTACTTTTTTGTAGTGACCCTAGTTGCATGTCAACCATCGACTCGCAACTAGGAGGGGCGTATGTTTGTAGGGGGCCAGTTACAAGTCAACCATCTAATCGCAAGTGGGACATGTCAAACTTTTTTGTAGTTACCCTAGTTAAAAGTCAACCATCGACTCGTAACTAGGGGGGACATATGTTTGTAGGGGCCCAGTTGCAAGTCAACCATCGACTCGGAACTAGGGGGACGTATGTTTGTGGGGACCCAGTTGCAAGTTAACCATCAACTCACAACTAGGACGCGTCGTACTTTTTTTGTAGTGGCCCTAGTTGCATGTCAACCATCGACTCGCAACTAGGGGGCGTATGTTTGTAGGGCCCCGGTTGTAAGTCAACCATCGACTCGCAACTAGAGGGGGCATATGTTTGTAGGGCCCCTAGTTGCAATTCAAGCATCGACTCGCAAGTAGGGCGGACGTATGTCTGTAGGAGCCTAGTTGCAAGTCAACCATCAACTTGCAACTAGGACGCGTCATAATTTTTTGTAGTGGCCCTAGTTGCATGTCGACCATCGACTCGCAACTAGGGAGCGTATGTTTGTAGGGGCCTACTTGCAAGTCAACCATCGACGCGCAACTAGGATGCATCGTACTTTTTTGTAGTGGCCCTAGTTGCATGTCAACCATCGACTCACAACTAGGAGGGGTGTATGTTTGTAGGGGGGCGGTGGCAAGTGAACCATCAACTCGCAAGTTGGACGTGTCATACTTTTTTGTAGTTACCCTAGTTGCAAGTCAACCATCGAATCACAACTAGGGGGTATGTTTGTAGAGCCCACTTGCAAGTCAACCATCGACTCGCGACTAGGATGTGTCTTAATTTTTTGTAGTGGCCCCAGTTGCATGTCAAACATCGACTCGCAACTAGGGGGCGTATGTCTGCATTGGCTCAGATGAGTGTCAACCATCGAGTCGCAACTAGGACGCATCGTATTTTTTTTGTAGTGGCCCCAGTTGCATGCTAACCATTGACTCACAACTATAGGGGGTTGTATATTTATAGGGGATCGATTGCAAGTCAACCATCGATTCATAACTAGGACGCGTCCTACTTTCTTGTAGTAGCCCCAATTGCATGTCGACCATCGACACACAACTAGGGGGTGTATGTTTGTAGGAGTCCGGTTGCAAGTTCATCATCGACTCGCAATTGGACGCATCATACTTTTTTGTAGTTGCCCCAGTTGCAAATCAACCATCAACTTGCAACTAGGATGCAATGTACTTTTTTGTAGTGGCCCTAGTTGCATGTCAACTGTCGACTCGCAACTAGGGAGGGGCGTATGTTTGTAGGGGGCCAGTTGCAAGTTAACCATCGACTTGCAACTAGGATGCATCGTACTTTTTTGGAGTTACCCCAGTTGCAAGTCAATGATCGACTCGTGACTAGGGGGAGGGGCGTATGTTTGTAGGGGCCCAGTTGCAAGTCAACCATCAATTCGCAACTAGGGGGCAAATGTTTGTAGGGGCCCAGTTGCAAGTCAACCATCGACTCGCAACTAGGGGTCAAATGTTTGTAGGGTCCAGTTGCAAGTCGCAACTAGGGGGCAAATGTTTGTAGGGTTCCAGTTGCAAGTCAACCATCGATCACAACTAACTCTTTGATCTCCATATTAAGTTTAACCTTTTTATTTTTCACCAAGACAATCATTGATACAAATTATTGCAAAGTAAAATGATTTTTTGTGCAACCATGATAGAGATTAGCATGGCTCTCTCATTGAGGACTGAAAACAAACAGCCACCCATCCATGAGAAAATGTTTCTTTTTTCAAATTTTGAAAATGCTTGTGTTTAAAAAATGTACGCAAATTTTGGGAAAAAATCATGTTCATGTTCATGGTTCTATTTTTATACATAAATTCAAATAATGTTCGCATTTTTAAAATTTTGTTCGGAGTTTTAAAAGATCTTCATGCTTTTAAAAAATGTTCACGTTCATGTTTCAAAAAATGTTCCCATTCAATAATAATAATAATAATAATAATAATATAGGTTTGCATTTTCATGAAATGTCTGAGGTTTTACAAAGTATTTAAAATTAAAAAAAGGTCTGTGTTTTAAAAATACTCATTTTTTCTGAAAAAAAACATATTTTGAAGTTCCAAAAGCCGGTCTCTAATTTCTCGCTGTTGAGTGTTTCTTAATGTTGTCATTCCATTTGGGACATGTCAACTGGTTAGTGAGGAGCGCAGGTAGTTGTCAGGTCCCTAGGTCGATCTATAGCAAAATGGGCTGGGCAGTTGGGGGCACCCTATACGAGGAAAAACACAGCTGGGCACTAGGCATGAAGGATTTTCCCATAAAAAGAAACCAACGCAAAGGAAAAATCATCATCGGACAAAAAACAAATAAGAGGACCACAAACAAAACTTAGATGTGACATAGTTATGTCACATCTAGATGTGTTCTAGACACACCCAAAAACATTTTTTTCCTTTCACGAGTTCAGACGTGTGTGCTACACCGCATCAAAAGTTGCAAACCTAATTACTTCAGTCGAAGCAACAAAAAAATCCATGCCACATTCCCAAACAAATTACATAGGCTCTGCTGCTCTACTGTCAAAGATATCGCATTGCTTTTTTCTATTTGTTACTCCCTCCGTTTCTTTTTTACTTTGCATATAAAATTTGATCAAAGTCAAACTAAATAAAGTTTGACCAAATTTATATAAAAATATCAACATCTACAATACCAAAGTTATATGGTATATAAAAGTTAATTCATGATGCATCTAACAATATTAATTTCATATTTGTGAATATTGGTGCTTTTTCCTATAAAGTTAGTCAAACATTACAAAGTTTGTTTTTGACCAAAAAATTTATGGAAACTAAAAAGAAACGGAGGCAGTATCTAACCCGCGATGCTCTCCGCTGCAGTAATGTCATGAATACGAACGGGAGAAACTCTAAACCAAGTCTTACAAATTTTATTCAGATAGTCTTCCCTAGCTAGATTGGGTGATGCCTCGTTGGCAGAGCGTCTAGCCCACAACACTCCGAAATCATCGAGCGAGCCGAGAAGTTCCTTAATCTCTTCTATGAGAGGCCATCACCTGGACTTGTCTAGCTCCTTCAACTTCAGCGCATGCATGACACCCTGGTTGTGTGCCTCCAACGTGATCTTCCGAGCGCCCACCTCGATCGCAAGTTGGACTCCTCGTCGGCAAATACCGTGAAAACTGAACATGACAACAGAAGCTAAGAAATAGGCGGAAGTAGCGGCGATAGTTACAAGAGGCAGTACCATGCAAGCGGTACTACCATTCTACTACCGTTTCACTACCGCTTATAAAACAGAGACTCACATAAGTTAGATTCCAAGCGGAAGTAGGAGCGACACCGGTATGCAGAAGTACCGCCTAAGCGGAACTACCGTGGACTAGAGCGGTACTACCGCCTGGATGCTGTAAGACTGTCCAAGAAATAACAGTTGACTCCTCCATGCCGGGGGAAGGGTTAGTGGGTGCAAATGGGTTTGTGTACGTGTTAATTCCACCCATACCTTTCCAAAGCAAACCTCTTCTTAATAGTACGGATTTTCTACGGCTCGAGTCAACTGAAAAGAAATGCCGGAAAACCGTCTTCACTCTTTCTATCACCTAGGGGAATAAAACCGTCCCGTGCCATATATAAGAATATCCGAAATGCTCAATGCACACGGTTAGTCCGCAAAACGCATTGTCATCAATCACGAAAACCATTAGAGACATGCCCTAACAGAGATCTTGACCCAAGTGGAAGGCTCTCTTTAGAATGTTGGTGGTGGCTGAGGGGGTGGTGGCGGTGGTTTTGATGGTACCGGCCGAGAGGATGGTGGTGGTGGCGGCGGTGATGTTTACTTCGACGACCACTTGTTTGAGTTCGTGCATGCCTTTGGTTGGCTCGATCCACAACATACACATGTTATGTTTATGGTGATTTTGGATCAAACTTGTGTTTGAAGAGATGACTTTTGGATGAACTATGCATGTTTTAATTTTTAAATCGCAATGATGAAATTATATGTTATGACGGTTATGTTGCAGTTTTTAATTTCAATGTTTTTGTGATATATATTGTGAAGTGTTTGAAGTTCATGCAGCTAGAAAAAAAATCTATACAATTTTTTTACTCTACTAAAGTTTAGGGGATCAACTAGATGCGGCCACTTATAGAGGAGTAAAATTTTCCTCATCAAACTTTACTCGGCCGAATCCTCCTTTAACTTTTAGGGGATCGGTTAAAGTTGGCCTAAGCGAATAGCGTTGATTTGCGTGTCATGTCGCTGTGCTTTGGTGTGTGTGTGTGTTATGCGTGCCGGGTCTTTCTCCGGTGTGATAAGAAATATTATACCCGTTCCTAATTAACAGTGTTGTGCTACCTTTAGATAAATGCATGTATTTCTTTTTTTGCTCAGATGTAAAGGCAATGCATAACATATTGATGTATAATGATGTTCTCTAAAGTTTCTCTTTGTTAAGTATTTTTATTTTGAGAACATCCTCTCTTAATGAAGTATAGCATAAAACCACCACAACACAACTGAGGCCAAGGTTCCTCACATTTCGATCGTATATTAAAAATATATAAAATAAGAACTAGTAGAACAGTTAGCTCACTTTAATAATGTTTCCGGCCGGTTGGATCTGCCTATAAGCGTTGACTTGCACCAAACATTGGTACTCCCTCCATTCCAAAATAGAGTGCGCCCGCGCTTTCCGAGGTCCAACTTTAATCATAAATTTAACCAACGAGACCAACTGTGGCGGGAGAAAAAAAATTATATAATTGGAAACTTCTTTCGAATACGAATTCACTGATATAATTTTTGCTCCCGCCGCAATCGGTCTTGGTAGTTAAATTTACGGTCAAAATTGAAGCACGTGGATAGAGGAAGCACTACATTGTGGAATGAAGGGAGTGTTGTTTGTCTGAACCGTAACATTGATGCTGTTTGTCTGAACCATTAAGCTCGGCTAGCGAGGCTGCAAGTGGGATGTACCGCCGGAGGTCACATCTACCACATATTATAAGTGGGAAGCCCACATCTACACACATAGCTTTAAACGGGAGAAGTGGACACGGGTGTGGGAGCCGACCATCCAACGTTGTCCGCATACATTTTAAAAATTATTTGAACTGACCGGGCGAAATTTGCGCAAACACGACGGATTTTCATATAAACCGGATGTAATTCATTACATTTTGGACAAATTTTAACTCAATCCTACTCTAAACCTAATCTAAATGATTGTCGGCGCGCATTCCCCATGTCCGGCCATGAGCCTAAGAATATGAAGCTCTGGCTCTTGCCTTCGCCTTCTCCAGTTCCGCCTCGACGCTCTCAAGCTCTGCCTTTGTAGCCCCCGCCTCTGCAGCCATGAGCCCCAGAAAGTGAAGTTGTTCGCCTCCACGTCGTCGCCAAAGCGGCTAACCGGCCGACGATGTTGAGCCCACCAAGCTTGGCTTCAATGAGAGGGGAGGAATTGGGAAGCGGCGGTGACCTACCATGCGCTACTCTTCCTTGATGTCGGTAGCATCCGCGGATGTGTCAGCTTTGTGGTTGTGGCGGCGGGGCACGACTTTGGCGGAGCTAGCGATGTCGATCTCGTCGTCGCTCTTGCCAAGCATCTCATCCACCGCATCATCCATCTACTTGCAGGTGGCCTCTAATTCCACCTGATGAAGCCGGTATTGCTAGCGGCCGCGATGAATATCGCAGGCGGAGCGGTAGGACTCAAGTAGCGCCTCCTGGTTCCCCACGTCCACGTCAGGCGCGATGGTCATGCTGGCAGCGAATTGCTCCTTCGCGTGCCGATGCTCGTCGAGGAGGCTGAGGCTGTAGTCTTGGTCTCTTGCGCCTCCCACTCCCCCCCGTACCATGTCCGTGTAATGAGCATGGGCCTTGCCGATGGTGATGCTGGCATGCACCGACGAGGAGGGTGATGCCGACTCATCCTCAATTGGGACGTCGTCGGCCTCCGTATGCCGGCCGGCCTGCTAATGCCCCACAAGTATAGGGGATCAATCGTAGTCCTTTCGATAAGTAAGAGTGTCGAACCCAACGAGGAGCAGAAGGAAATGACAAGTGGTTTTCAGCAAGGTATTCTCTGCAAGCACTGAAATTGTCGGTAACAGATAGTTTGATAGCAAGATAATTTGTAACGAGCAAGTAACGGTAACGATAAATAAAGTGCAACAAGGTAGCCCAATCCATTCGTGGCAAAGGACATGCCAAAATGTTCTCTTATGATAAGCAAAGCGTTCTTGAGGGTACAAGGGAATTTCATCTAGTCACTTTCATCATGTTGGTTTGATTCGTATTCGCTACTTTGATAATATGATATGTGGGTGGACCGGTGCTCAGGTGTTGTTCTTACTTGAACAAACCTCCTACTTATGATTAACCCCCTCGCAAGCATCCACAACAACGAAAAAAGTATTAAGATAAAATCTAACCACAACATTAGACTTTTGGATCCAAATAGGTCCCTTACAAAGTAGCGCATAAACTAGGGTTTAAGCTTCTGTCACTCTAGCAACTCATCATCTAATAACTACTCCACAATGCATTCCCTTAGGCCCAAATACGGTGAAGTGTCATGTAGTCGACGTTCACATGACACCACTAAGGGAATCACAACATACATATCATCAAAATATTGAACGCATATCAAGTTCACATGATTACTTGCAACATGACTTCTCCCGTGACCTCAAGAACAAAAGTAACTACTCACAAATAATAACCATGCTCAAGATTAGAGGGGTATTAAATAGCATAATGGATCTGAACATATGATCTTCCACCAAATAAACCATATAGTAATCAACTACAAGATGTAATCAACACTACTAGTCACCCACAAGTACCAATCTAAGGTTCCGGTACAAAGGTTGAACACAAGAGATGAACTAGGGTTTGAGAGGAGATGGTGCTATTGAAGATGTTGATGAAGATGGCCCTCCCAAAGATGAGAGTGTTGTTGGTGATGACGATGACGATGATTCCCCCCTCCGAGAGGGAAGTTCCCCCAGCGGAATCGCTCCACCGGAGGGCAAAAGTGCTCCTACCCAAGTTCCGCCTCGAGACGGCGACGCTTCATCCTGAAAGTCCTCTCCAGTTTTTTTCTAGGTCAAATTGACCTATATACTAGAAGATGGGCACCGGAGGTGGGCTGAGGAGAGCACAACCCACCAGGGCGTGCCTGGGGGGGGGGCTGGCGCGCCCAGGTGGATTGTGCCCACCTAGTGGGCCTCCTCCGGTAGTTATTTGCTCTAGTATGTTTTTATATATTGCAAAACAATTCTCCGTAATTTTTCAGCTCATTTGGAGATGTGCAGAATAGGTAACTCTGATGTAGCTTTTTCAGGTCCAGAATTCCAGCCGTCGACATTCTCCCTCTTTGTGTAAACCTTGCATATTATGAGAGAAAAGGCATTAAAAATACTCCAAAAGCATTATTATTCATAAAAACATTATAAATGACAGTAGGAAAACATGATGCAAAATGGACGTATCAACTCCCCCAAGCTTAGACCTCGCTTGTCCTCAAGCGAAAAAATTGATATCGAAAAACATGTCCACATGCTTAGAGAGAGATGTGTCGATAAAAACAAAATGCGGACATGGAAGCATCATGAACATTATTATAACAGTAAAGAACACATAGAAAGATAGGGGCTTATAGTTTTGCCTCCCAACATATTCACCTCAAGGGTGATGTCAAAAATAATAACTCACGCTCACCCATATCCAACTGGATATATGTGCCTGGATCTTTCCTCACCACATGATGCTTGCAAAAAGAGAAAATAAAAGGAATAGGGAAGAATACTTTGACTCTTGCATAAAAGTAAATAAAAGTAAAAGATAGGCCCTTCGCAGAGGGAAGCATAGGTTGTCATGCGCTTTTTGTTTGTATGCCAAATCCCTTAGTGCAAAAGAATGTCATGTTATATTGCCCCTTATGATAGCAACCTTTATTATGCAGTCTGTCCCCTTTATTATTTTGCCATCACAAGTTCGTACAACGCTCAATTTTCTCTTACACTAAATGATCCAACACATTTAGAAGCAATTTTTATTGTCTTATTGCACCGTTGACAACTTACTTGAAGGATCTTACTCAATCCATAGGTAGGTATGGTGGAATCTCGATATAAGATTTTGGTTTTAAGGGGATGCACAATTAGTATCTCTACTTAGTGTGGAATTTTTGGCTAGCAAATATATTGAGCAAGCACCACATGTTAAAGGATCTATGGAAATATAACTTCTATGTGAATATGAACAAACATAACTCATTACATTGTCTTCCTTGTCCAACGTCAACAATTTTGGCATGTAATAATTAATAGGGCTCACAATCATAAAAGATGTCCAAGATGGTGTATTTGCATGTGAATCTTCTCTTCCCTTATTAATTCTTTCATGAGTTGCATCATTGACCAATGACTTGCTATTCTGCCGAAATCGAGGAGTGTCGGATTCAGGGCTGTGTGGAACCACAAAGGTTCGAACTCTAGGGCCTGTGCAAAGAACTCAACCTCCGGAGCCTACCAACTCGTCGCCCTACAGCCTAGCCTCACTGAACTCGTGTGAGCGGGGAAGAAGATGAACACGGTAGTTTACCTAGGTTCGGGCCACCTTGCAGTGTAAAATCCTACTCCTGCTTTGTGGTGGATTGGCCTCACGAGGAGGTTTGAGGATGAACTAGTACTGTGGATGAGCTGCCTTGTGAGGGCTCTAGTGGCGAGGGTGGAAAATGGATCTGATCGATCAGGTCCGGGATCCCCTTCTACGGTGGTGGCTAACCTATATTTATAGTGCCTTGGTCCTCTTCCCCCCCCCAAACGTAGGCGGGAAGGGTTCCCACAGTGGCCAATTTGAAAGGGGACAAGTAGTACATCGTATCCTGACGAAAGGTGGTCTTCACCTGCAAAGCTTCTGGTTGTGACGCAGCGGTGGGCTCGACGATGACATCCATCCCGCCGAACCCGTGGTCTTGGTCTTGTAGCACGAGAATGGAAACCTTTGGTAGATTCCTTTGGAACCCACGCCTGTCCTTGCCTCCTTAGCACCAAAGAGGTAACTGCCCCCTCTGCACCTGCTGGTGCTCGCCTGGCCTTGGTCGTCATGGCTTGCATCGTCGTAGACTGCTAGAGAGATTCGAGAGATCTTGCTACCTTTGCTCTTGTGAGTTCATTCGGATTCGCGAGAAGGAGCCTCTGGTTCCCCCTAGTTCGTGCTCTACGGTTCCGATCATTTTGTGTGGATTAGTCCCGGTTTGTGGTTCTGCGATTGTTCGGATAGCGGGTTGGAGTTCTTGTAGTTTCGGTTAGCCATCCCCAACATACAAGTTGCATCCAACCTTGGCAGGTATAAAGCTAGTTATCACGGCTACTTACAACTAGTTATCCCCCCGATTCGATCCTACGACGTGAAGATCGGGCCACCCTCGGGCATGAACTCGTTCATTAGGTTCCCACCTATCACCAACTCCCCAAGCACGACCCATGCCACGTTAAAGAAGGGCGAGGGCACCCCGGCCCCCGCCAAGAAGGATCGACCTTGAAGAGTAAGTGGCCCACCTTGCTCCTGAATTAAGCACAAATTGTGATTGTGCCCACAGTACCCCTCTCTTGGCGACCAGGTTGGGCGTCGCAGCGAAGAAGAGGAAGGAGGATGTGGAGCCGAAGGAGCCCCCGGCCCCGAGGGCGCTGTTAGCCTCGGGTCATGGCCGTGGCGGACGTGGAAGCGCGTCGGGCCGGTCTGGCGCGTCCTCCGGCCGCACGGGCGACATCTTGCACGAGCGCTCGGGAGCCTCGCCTGCACGAGTCGCCCCAACGACGCTGCCTGAGGAGGTGCCCGCCGGGGGTGCTGGAGATCAGGGGGCTACGCCCCTTGACGCTGCCGCGACGGTCCCCGTGCAGGGGGAAAGACGGTCCCCCGTCCTCTCACAGGGGAGCACACTCCTAAGGACGTGGCGATGTAGCCTCTGGAGGACCCAACCCCCGCAGGTCGGCATGCCGCAGAGCCATCTGCCCATAATGCGCCGGGGGAGCTCGGAGCCTGATACGTCCATTTTGCATCATATTTTCTTACTGTTATTTATAATGTTTTTATCCATAATAATGCTTTTTGGAGTAATTCTAATTCCTTTTCTCTCATAATATGCAAGATATACACAAAGAGGGAGAATTCCGGCAGCTGGAGATATGAACCTGGAAAAGCTACGTCAGGCCACCTATTCTGCACAACTCCAAATGAGCTGAAAGTTCATGGAGAATTTTTATGGAATATATGAGGAATATTGGAGCCAATAAGTACCAGAGGGGCCCCACGAGGTGGGGCGCGCTAGGGAGCCCAGGCGCGCCCTGGTGGGTTGTGCTCACCTAGGCCCACCTCCGGTGCCCATCTTCTGGTATATAAGTCATTTTTACCTAGAAAAAATAAGGAGATGACTTTCTGGATGGAGCGCCACCGCCTCGAGGCGGAACTTGGGCAGGAGCACTTTTGCCCTCCGGCGGAGCGATTTCGCTGGGGGAACTTCCCTCCCGGAGGGGGAAATCATCGTCATCCTCATCACCAACAACTCTCCCATCTTGGGGAGGGAAATCTCCATCAACATCTTCAACAACACCATCTCCTATCAAACCCTAGTTCATCTCTTGTGTTCAATGTTGTTACCGGAACTATAGATTGGTGCTTGTGGGTGACTAGTAGTGTTGAGTATATCTTGTAGTTGATTACTATATGATTTATTTGGTGGAACATTATATGTTCAGATCCAATATGCTATTTACCCCTCTGATCATGATCATGTTTATTATTTGTGAGTAGTTACTTTTGTTCTTGAGGTCACAGGAGAAATCATGTGAACTTGATATGTGTTCGATATTTTGATAGCGTGTATGTTGAGATTCCCTTAGTGGTGTCATGTGAACGTCGACTACATGACAGTTCACCATATTTGGGCCTAAGGGAATGCATTATGGAGTAGCAATTATATGATGGGTTGCGAGAGTGACAGAAGTTTAAACCCCAGTTTATGCGCTATTCCGTAAGGGACCAATTGGATCCAAAAGTTTAATGCTATGGTTAGAATTTATTCTTAATACTTTTCTCGTAGTTGCGGATGCTTGCGAGAGGGTTAACCATAAGTAGGAGGTTTGTTCAAGTAAGAACAACACCTAAGCACCAGTCCACCCACATATCAAATTATCAAAGTACCGAACATGAATTAAGCCAACATGATGAAAGTGACTAGATGAAATTCCTGTGTACCCTCAAGAATGCTTTGCTTATCATAAGAGACCGTTTTGTCCTGTCCTTTTCCTCAAAAGGATTGGGCTACCTTGCTGAACTTTTTCTACTATTATCTTTACTTGCTCGTTACAAATTACCTTGCTATCAAACTACTCTGCTACTTACAATTTCAGCAATTGCAGACATTACCTTGCTGAAAACCACTTGTCATTTCCTTCTGCTCCTCGTTGGGTTCGACACTCTTACTCATCTAAAAGAGCTAAAATTGATCCACTATACTTGTGGGTCATCAAGGCTATTTTCTGGCACCGTTGTTGGGGAGTGAAGCGCTTTTGGTAAGTGGAATTTGGTAAGGGAACATTTATATAGTATGCTGAAATTTATTGTCACTTGCTACTATGGAAAACAATCCTTTGAGGGGTTTGTTCGGGTATCTTCACCTCGTCCGGAACCACAATTAATTACCCCTCAACCTACTGCACCTACTGAAATATTGAATATGAAATTCCTTCGGGTATGATAGAACAACTGCTAGCTAATCCCTATGTAGGAGATGGAACCGAACATCCTGATATGCACTTGATATATGTAGAACAAATTTATGGATTGT